>NC_080020.1:94532127-94854002 GCF_030020395.1 Manis pentadactyla | reverse complement strand
TCTACATCTAGAGGTGCTCACTTTATGAGAAGTGCCATTAAAAAAAAACATATTGATAAAAATTAAGTAAAAATTTTACACACTGCTAGCCTGAATGTCGTGATATAGGTACTCATACATTGCTGATGGGACTATAATTAGGACAGTCTGTGGAGGACAGTTTGAGAGCATCCATTAGAATAATATATGCACAGACCTCTGAGCCAACAAACAATTCCACATCCAGAAATTAATCTTACGATAAATTGAAGTGAAGTAGTTTATTGAAGCCTTATTTATAGTAGCAAAACACTGGAAACAACCTAAATGTTCAGTATAGAACACTGGTTAAATAAATTATGGTTTATCACATAATGGAATACTAAAAAAAAGAATGAGGAAACTGTACTGTTACAAAATGAGGTGGGGAATTGTTAAATGAAGAAAAGATGTAAAATAGTGTGTCATATTGCCATTTAAGTATAAAGGAGAATAAATAAGCATTTACATATTGCTTATATATTGCATGTAACATCTTTGGAAGGATTCACAAGAAAATGATAAACCTTGTGTTTTCTTGAGAAAGGCTGGGGGCAATAGTATACCCTTTCAAATTTTTTCAGTTTTAAGCCACAATAAAAACTAAATAAAAATTAGAAAGGCAAATAAAGAACAGTTTGAAAGTTAACATAAAGTATATCTTCCGTTTATCAATTCAGAAATGTTTTTATTTCCTATGCAACTTTTTGGGCTAGAGCTGTGAAGGGAATTTTTTTTCCTATCTTGGGAACAATCTTTTGGATTTGTGAAGTATGTTTTATTGCTTCTCTTTTCTTTTAAATCTCTATTGTCTAAGTGACTGCACAGAAATAGACTGTCATCTTAAAATTGTAGGAATTTATTTGTGGTTGAAAAATCCATTGCCTTTTACAGCTGCATTTTCCAGAGGGTCCTTCGACTAGTTTTGAGTTGGTAACCATATGAAGACGAACAATTTGATACCACAAAAAACTGAAGGCCTTTTTTTTCTACTGTATATCAGAAAAACAGCTCTTTTAGGAATTTCTCAATTCTCTTGGTTTTTATGTTATGAGGGATGTCTTTCATGAGGGATTAATTATATTTGGACAGACCCTTTATAGAATTATCAAGTGAAAACTAGATCAAGGCAGGATGAACCTTCCTATATACAATGCCTTACCAAGAAAATAAACACCCCTCTCCAAAAAGTCTTATACTTTGGTTATACATGAAACATGAAAATGTTCTTACCTGCAGCTTGACATTGTTAGCATGTCCAAGTCCTAGGGTAGGTAGGAAACCCAAATATTCCTATTCAGAAGGAACTGAAAGTATGAGCCACTTTGATAAAGGACTGTTAGCAATGGGAAGGCCAAGTCACATCTGATAGCAAACAAAAAGCCTGTTTGTGGGGTATTTAAGATGAGCAAATGGTTTGCCTGTTCTGTATGACTTTGAATAGCCTTGGAGCTGCTTTGTTCTGTATATTGTTTGTGTGTATATCCTCACACTAGATGTTGTGTAGCTTTCAATTATTTTCAGAATTTGGACAGTCAGTAGTATTCTCTTGTAGTAGAGCTCCAGAAGATGTTTCTAACAATTACCATCTGTAGGATGGTGGTTTTCTCACCATAATTAAATATGTTTTTTGAAAATACTAATACTGACATATCCACTCACAGTTCTTAGGAGTTCAAATCTTGACAAAACTGAGGATTTTGAGTGTATTGCATCAGGGTCACCATACTCTGGATAGCCTGAGAGTCCTTTCTGGGCATCAAGACAGGAGGTGGAGGTGCAGGAAATGCTGAGCTGGCCAGGATTGTCTGGCACAAGGTGGTGACTCAAGAAATATTTATTAATTGGAAAATGTTGCCGGGAGCCCAGGGAGATTATGTTCTTATGCTGATCCATGAAGTCTTCTGCGATGACTTTGGCTCTCACTGGTCTTTGTACCAGCATTTACCAACCCCTAGTTTAGAACTAGTTATTGCAAGCATAAACTTCATGTGTTCATAAACCATTATTGCTCCTTACAGTATGTAATAGATATATTTGTTGAATAAATCATTCTAGGACTTATATTAAAGGATACCATTGCAAAAATTTTTCTTAAAGTGAAAATCTTCACATTTTCTTTTGTGTGTGATGATACTGAATTTACTTAAAAGTATGGTATGCACATGCTGGAAAAAGAGCTCAAAGTAACTCACATTGTGATGCATGTCATGGTTTCATCTTCAGGAATGAAGACAGGCACATTCATGCCTCATTGGTGAACAGTTGCCTGTAGTTTATTTTGTTCTAGTCTATAGCACGTGGCCTCGTGGCTATGGAAAACTAACATACTGTACATTACCTCTGATTATTGGAGTGATACATTTTTCTTGTTGTTCAGCAGGAACTCAATATAGTCAACTTTTTGAGTGGCACAAAAAAGACTTTTTCCTCTTTAGTAATTGAGCATTCCTGCAGTGTGGAGTGAATATGAATAGCTCCATCTATTACAGTGCATTATGCAGTTTACTGTGTGGATAAATATAATACAGTTGATTCAAAACAAACGTAAAATTTATTTGGGTTTTTGTGTAGAAGTGGAATGCTACAGATAACTGTTTTGATAGAACAGATGCAGTTGGTTGCATCTAACATGAGTTACACTAGTAAAAGTCCCACTTGCTAAAACTTTTTGTTCTTTGTTGAGGGGATAGAAAGTAGAGTGGTACAGCCATGCTAGGAAAATGAGAACTAGAATTCAGGCCAAAAGTTGGTCTGTTCAGATAAATGCAACCAAAACTAAGCAGCTTCGCCTTTATCTGATAGGTGTCGCTGGTGATGGTTAGTCCTGCTTGCTCCCTGAGGAGCCTGCTCCCTCTTCCTACGTAGAGCTGTCAGTCATTTGTTGATAAGAGAGCCAGAATACGCATGCTTTATATTTTGGAGCAGAAAGAGGTAATCCTTTCCGTCTCAGCTTTTCTCTGATGTTGCAAAGGAATTATGTGAGGATCCTGCTGCCTTTTGCCTTTGCCACTCTTAATCTATGCTCATAATCTCAAGATGTGCACTTTTATTCATGATTAGCTACTCACCTATTGTTATGCAGCAGTCACTGACAAAATTAATCTGACTCTAAATGGGGCCAGCAGTTCTATCTTTAGCCATTTTTTCAGTTTCCCAGAAGTGCTGCACCATAAGCAGTAAAGTCATGGTGCTTTCTGTATAGAAATTTGGGGTGTGAGGGAAGATAGGTAGGAAATTAAGGAGCTAATTTGCAATGAATTGAAATGCAACGTATCCATAAACTCAGGAGTATATTTCTTATATAGATAGATTTATTTTTAAGCAACATGTTAGTTTTACTTTCAAATAAAATTTTCTTTAACCTTCAAATACTTTTCTAGGTGAAGTTTCTCTAAATTCAAAGCACTGGATCCAGTTCTTAATCTAGAAGAAGTACAGTAAATACAGTATATCCAAAAAGTCTAGACACATGGAGAAAATAGTGTGCTTTATTGATAGAGCATATTTTTTGAACACATAACTTACATATTGTTTAAAAATATGTTTACGCTATATTTTTAGGTTTCAGATACCCCATATTTTGTTTCTATTTAGGATTTCTTTTCCTTTCAAGTTTCAGGCATAGTGCTAAAATAAGTGTACAGTCAACAAAGAGACAAGGCCGCTGACAAGCAGTCTCCTCCCCATTAGGTTAAAGATCTTCTGGGCAGCTTTGAGCTGCATCTTCAACTGAGGGAGGTGGCTTGGCAGATGATGGGCTTGGAAGATGGTGTGGCTGGCTGGCTTTATTTTCACTCAAGCAGCTGGCCGTGGTCATAATTGAAATCTTGATCTTGTTTTGAATGAACGAAGACCTGGAATGGTTGATGAGGCTAGCATAAACATATTATTTTAACATTTCTTATTTTAACCTGGTACCTAATGGTGTATAAGAACTTTTGCTAATCTTCTTGAAATTGGTCTAAGTTAATAAGTCATCTTATTCAGAAAAATGGAAAAAATGATGCTGAAGTCAGTAATATTTCTAAGGAAAACTACAACTTTAATGACACTTTAAAAATTTTGCCAGGTAAGGATCCAGTCTAGTGTTAAAGTATTGCTCTCTTTGCTAAGACAGAGAATCTCTGATCTTTATTGATAAGAAGTCTTGCAAACTGATGAAAAGTTTTTAGAACAAATATGATAGTGGAAAATAGAGCTCTGTGAGTCTGGGCAGGGAGGGACAGAAGATTGACAAGGGATAAAAGAATTCCACCGCTCTCACAAAACCTAAAAAGCACTTGCTTTATTGTATAAATGAATCTGTTATCACAAGATTATAGGGTTTAGGAAATGTTAAGAAAGATAGGTGACCAATTTGGCTATGGCAGGCATTGTTGGCTGTTGGCTGGGATGAAACTCAAATGTTTGTGGAGTGAGTTTTAATTTAGATGGAATGTTGGAAACTGTCTCAAAAGCTGCTTAAACAAATTTTAGATAGATTGAGCCACATGTAAATGGCTTTCTTTTTTATATTCTTAACCTTTTAACTCTACCTTGGGCAAATCTTCGGAGGAAGATTCTGCGGTCGTGGAGTTTGATTAGGTGGTCTGTGTGTCCACTCCATCTTGAAGATGAGTGCAGTCTCTCATTCCAAATGGCAGAACATGAACATGTCACAACACATTTATTGTATGGTGGTGTTTAGTATATTCTTTTTAAGAAGGCAGGTATATATTTCGAGAAATACTTTAATCAAAAGCATAACATTTTTGTGTTGAAGGAGTTCTCCCAAGCCAGTTGTACTGTTGGGCTGTCAGGAAAATGCTCAGTTCTCTTTTGAGTATTAAATCACCTTTGTGGATGCCCACAGTGGAAACTCAACTATTTAAGAGCAGTGGGATGATGAGAAAAATAATAAAGGGCATCATGATTTGATAGAAAGAGCACTTGCTTTGTGTTTTTCTGTTAGGCAGACCCAGGTTTGGATTCTGGTTCTAGCACTTACTACTTCCTTTGTGGCTTGGGCAAGTGACTTCACTTCTCTGGGCCTCAGTTGCATTAATTGAGCCAGTCTGGGCCAGTGCAAAGGCACTTGATCAGTATTAATGCTCTTTTTCTCCACCATTTCATGATGGAATGCATGTATTCTGTACAGCACATAATGTCTCACATAACCAATTTACTCAGCCCTGCCACTGACAGTAGACCTACATCTCTACCCTGGCAGAGCGGTGTGCCTAACCCTGCCAGCCATGCTGATCATGCCCACTTACCTGGGGTTTTATAGAGCAGTTAACTTAGCTCTCTGTTTTTTGAATAGCAGCAAATATCCTAGCTTGTCTGGTGCCTGATTGAGGAGAACTTTTGACAGCTTCAGATATGGCGGTTTGCACTTGCGTCCAAGAGAGAGCCTTCCTCATAGCCCTGTGACTTGGAGGGTGGGCACCGGTAGGCATAAGAGATAATGGGAACAGTATAACTGTTGCCCAGCAATTGAGCACTGCCAAAGATGGGAAAATCTCAAACTGAAGATGGGAACTCTTTGAGGCCTGATTTGCATTCAGTTTTTATAGATTACATACTAATTGAGAACACATTTTTATGCTTTGAAGTTGTGAAAAGCTCTCCTGCCTGCATTCCAGATTGATGTCTATCTGCCCTGAGCTTGCCATTTGTTTAAAGTACTACATCAGGGAGATGCAGACCCCTGAGAGACCTTTGGTTTATCACCAGTACATCAGCAGACATTTCTCTTCCTGCTTCTGAGTGATTTTGCCTTTGCCTTTGTGCCTTAACAGTTTTTTTTTCCCTTTCTGTTTAAACAGGAATTAATACTTCCTTTAGTTGAGCTGTGGCTATTTTACATGGATTGGAGGTAATTGTAAAGCTTTTTCTGAGCAGGTGTGGAGCAGTGAATAGTCTTTTTAATTTCATTTTTTTGGACTTACATTTTTTATAACCTCTTCAGCAACAAATGGTGAAACTTCATGTCCACACTCTTTTTCAGTCAATAGTTAATGTTTTTTCCATACTTCCCAGCTGCTTATCATGGGGCACAGCTGACAAAACCAGAAGAGCCTTTCCAGTAAGGTGAGCTGAGCTGGCATTTGAGTAGGACAAAGGGCTTTGGTATAGAATTAGGGCTTTGACAAAGTGAACAAATGTAAAGGCAGCTGGAAAGTTGAGTGGTGCTAATCAGGAATACATTTTGAAATTCAGAAGTTTCCAGAACATGGGTGTACTTAAGCAAAGTAATCCAACAATCTGTGCGTTAACAGATATTTCTCTCTTAAAATCCTGTTGTGTGGATTTAAAAAATGTTTTTCATACCTTTGTACATGTTACTTTCTCAAAGAACATTACTAGCTCTCATTTTTAAATGTTTTTGTATGCCAACAAAATTATGATTTGGTTTGAGGCTATTTACCCGTTTATTTACTCTTGTTAAATGCCCTCTACCCAACTCAGTTAAGGCAGATCCCTTCATCTTTAGTTGCTAAGACTCTTTTTCAAGGGAGCATTTGCTTTTATTGTTTTATTTACGATATTGATAACAAGTACTACACAGAGTTCAGAGGGGCTTGTTCTGACTATTGATAATTTACTTCTCTGTTGGTAGTTGTTTGTATCTGAAAATAGCTTTCTACAATAGATTGGCCATCTGCTTTTGGGAGAAATCTGTACTTTCCCCATATCACCAAATGGGTAATACCAGTAATAAGATATAGTAAATGTGCTACCTGTCCCCCCCTCCCCCTCACCAAAACAGCATGTCTTTATATAAGTTGCCCTCAAACCAAGATTATGCCCATTCCATGTTCTTTCATGCCTTATGCTGGAGAAACTTAGAATTATTTTGATTAATATGCCTTCCCTATTAAAAATAATGGAATATAGGTAGGAAATAGAAAAAAGTAGAAAAACACTTGTGAGATTCAAATGTAATTACAAAGCAGGAGAGTGCTTTTTTGATTAATTGGGTGCTTGTTACTGTCTGTGCTTGTTACTGTCTGTACTCTAGAACTGTAAGGCAGAAGTACTTCACACGTTGACTACTCTACAGATGTGTTTAAGATTAGTTTGAATTAATGGCCTGTCAAAGCTACTCTTTGAAAACAAACAAAACAAAACAAAAATATCTCCCAAACTATCTCTTTCTTATCTTTTTCCTCTGAAAGATGGAAGAGGGAACAGTTCACTTTTCAGAAGTTTGCTTGATGAGTATAACTCCTGGAAAAACCACTATTAGCTGAAGTAGCTCCCCACAGAATATTGTTTTTTTTTTAAGGTGTAAGAAACGTTTTAGATGGACATTGTTTTTTCAAACTGGGAAATATTTGGAATGCTTTAGAGGTGACACTGTTGTTCTGGGAGAGGTTCAGTTGAAGGTGCTCATGGCAAACCTGCTGGAGGAGGAGGAGGATGGTAGTCATGATAGTAATAGTAATTTCTGTTACAGTAAGTGCTGCATACTGTTCTAAGAGCCATATATATATATATATATATATATATATATATATATATTTTAGTTAATTTAAATTAAGAGATACATAAAGAAACTGAGGTGCAAAAAGCTGGTAAATGGCAGAGCTGGCATTTGAGCCCACAGAGTAGCTCCAAAAAAGAAATCTATGCTGTTAACTACTTGGATGTGTAGTGACTGAGAGGCTTTTAAGTTTTCTGGGTTTAGAATTGTGACTTTGGGCATTTTGCTACTAGGAAAGCTTGAAGTAGAAATCTGTACTGTTTACACAAATGTAGTAATAATTGTGAAATTGACAATTTCACAATTGAAACTGGAAAGCTCTGAATTTGATTCTGCAGTCAGCAAAAAGACTGCCTTTAACTTGTCTTTTGAATCACTCTAGATTGAAGTTTCTTTTTTCTTTATTACTTAAAGATCTGTAAATGCATTTAGGCATACTGGGACACTTGTCTCCAACTCATTTGGGGAAAAGAAGAGAGACAAGAGACACAAAACAATGGAAGTCACCATCTGTCAGTGAAACCCTGGTCTGTTCTGCTGCCATTCAGGTGCTCGGTACGGTTTCTGTTCTGGAGAGATCCCTCCTCCTAGTTAGGCACATCCTTTTCGGAAGCTGCTCCTCCTCACATGAGCTTCCTCATGGTACCACACTTGTATACTTTGTATACCGAAGTTTTAAGCTTTAAGAACTCTACAGCTTATTGGAGAAGATTGGAAAATGAAAAAAGTGTGTGGTGACTCAAAGACCAAATACACTATTTAAACACTATCTTGTGGAGGGAAAAAATGTAGTTTCAGTCCCAGAATACAATTTTGACTGATTTAAATCAATCCTGTGTCTGTCTGCCCTGTGTCTGTATTGATCTGTGCAACTGTCAGTGTTGTCATTAGAGGTTACAGCAGGCCATAGATGCATCTTGAGGAGGACATGATGGATCAAGAAAAATTTCTTTAACCATGTGCCGTATATTATATGCATTAGTCTTGATATATGAGGGGAGCATGTAGTTTTTGATCTGGAAACCAAAAAAGCATGTCTTTTGGCTGATCTGGTGAATTTCTAATTTAATGTGTCATTAGTGGCCTTTTGTGAGGGCATCTGCAGTATGAAGTAGAAGTGAATGTTTATTTTCTTTCATTTGTCTTACTTGCCACAGAGCTTCCTTTGTTCTTCATTTCCTGTCTGCTTTCCTTGGCTAGCTTGCCTATCTACCTGTAGTATGTCCTGCTTTCTCAAATGAATTCATGGGCAGCAGATCTGCTGTAATGAAGAAAGTATGACATTTCAGAATTCTTTACCTTATTTATCTTTAGAAGTTCTTTTTTTCCCATCTCTAGGGCTATTCATTTTGACTAAGAAGGTTACTATAAGTAACATACATTTTTTTATCCTCTTGCATTTTTGTAAGGAGGAAAATTACTGGAATTCGGAAATAATGTGACTAACTTGTACCCAAATCACAAATACATTTTAGCTCAAATACCTTCAGATACCATATTCCTCCCCCCTTATCAAACTTGAGCTAATGACAAAGTAATATTTTGTGTGTTTAAAAATTTTTTTCTATGTGAAAATGTAAATTCCTATTCCTTTATGCTTCTTCCCCTGCCACCACCCCATTATGCAGATGAAACATACTTAAATAAATAATATAATTTTTCATGCCCCTTGCTTTGGACATCGTACATGTTGTAAAATTTTTGTGAATGAGTGTTGTCATTTGGGTAGCAATCTCAAAACCAGTACGGTATTTTCAGAACTACTGGGACCAAGGCTATTTTTGCCATCCAGTGGGCTTTAATGGGACTACCTCCAATTTGCATATGTATTCCTTCAAGATTGTATTTTCCCCATTGATTGACAAGACGGTGTGTTTTAACATTGAAAATTTAATGAATTACTTCTTCCAGATTGAACTAAGAAACTATTTGAAATAGGTAGGATGATTGGCACTGTATGTGAGATATCTTTGCTTGTAAATATTCTAGCTTTCAAAATTGTGTTTCCTAGTAGTACTGATGAATTTACAGTGATGAGTCTATAGCTTTTTGCTGATTTCTCTATTGTGATAGGTAAGTTGGAAAGCAGCATGTGGTGGTTGCATCCAGGCTAGATACATACATGCACCTACTTGCTTTTTTCTTCCTTCTCTTTTATTCTTTAACATGGTGTTTGAGATGTATGTGTCTATGCTGGAGTGTGCACTTTTCAAAAATAATTTTTTCTATTTATATAAAAGATCTTTGTTTCTGTAGAGAATTCAGACTAGAAAATAGTGAAGAAGCAAAAATCAGTTAATTGTTTAACAGGAAAGATTGCTGTCAAGTTTGGTAATATGCATGCTTGTAAGTCCATATGCACATATGTGAGCATATTCTCATGCAATGTGAGTGAAGTTAATTAACATGCCATTTAGCAACCTGTATTTTTTCACTTAATACCTTTTTGTGGCTACTTCCCGTGTTACTGAATATGATTCTTTAAAATGGCTGAATTGTGTTCCATTTTATGTAAATAATCTTTCTCAATACCTTTTTAATAGGCATTTAGCTTTCAGTTTTTCACTGTTGTGAACAATGGTACATCGAGCATATTGGCATATTCTCCTTGCCCACTAATATTCTGGGGGCAAATTTGTGTAAGTGGAATTATTAATGCAATTTTATTTAAAATATAACTATGCTTTGGTTATGGCAATATATTCACAAATGTATAATTTTTTAGTCAGCATTCCCAGAAAGCAGATTATTTTCCCCATCATCAGTAAGTTGCAGGTCTCAACTGTGCACTTATAGATTGAATGTACTGAGCATCCAAGTACATAGGGCCCAAATCGTCCAGATTGCTGGACTTTTAGGTTCTTGATAAAAAATAGCTTTTTCATAGCTATTTTTCTTCTTACTTGTAATACTCAAACATGCTGCTTTTAATTTGTAGGGAGCTTAGAAACAAAGTAACTGACCTTAAATGTGTATGATGTATAAAGCAAAAGCAAGCAGCCCCAGAGTTAAAATCTGTAGAGTGTTCCATTTAGAGGGAAAGGATAGAGAAGATGTTGACTGGTTGAGAATTTAGGACAGGTAAGGATTTTTTTTTTAGTTTGGGGACAATTTTATGTCTGTATTCTGCTGAATTAAATTATTTCTACTACAAAGCAGCAAATTACTGCTGAATGTAGGAGACAAGGCTATATAAATTGAGATAAAAGGCAAGCTTTCATGATAGAAAATTCCCCTCCTTTAGATTGGTGGAAGTGTCAGTAGCATCTGCCTCCTTACTCTCTCTCTGCCTGTCACTGCCCACTTGTAGTGCTTTCCTTGGGGAAGTGTGTCCTTGTCTTTGGGTTGCCAGCCCATTCAGTGTCTCCTCTCAGTCTGCACGTGAGGGAGGCATTCAGGACCTGACTGCTTGGCCCTGGCAGCTCCTGCATAGGAAGAGTTCCCTGGGATAGCTGAGCCCTGGGCTGCTGAGCCATACTGCTCCTCCGTCCGTTATTGAGGATTTGATTGGTGCCAGCATTTAGCTAGGTACTAGAAATGCAACTGAGTCAGACCCCTTCCTCATCTGCTAGCTCACAGTGGAAAGTGAGGTGGTCTCAAGGCATGTAACTTGGTTGACAGTGCACTAAATACCCTCTGAGTGGTGTGTAGAAGGGAGAGGTGTCAGGTCTTCCTGGGGATCTGTGAAAGCTTCCAGAAGAGAAGGGAAATTTTGGACCCAGTGGTGGGAAGTGAGAGGAGCTGACCAGGCAGATAATATTGAGAGGGGGAAAGATGGTGGTTGGTCAGAGGAACTAAGTCGGAGGTGGGGATTGGAAATACATTGAAAGAAGCAGATGAAACATACTTAAATAAAAGTGTAGAGGTGAGACACAGTTACCTCCCTTTTGTGATTCAGGTTCTGCACAGCTTCTCAGCTATATACTGAGAACAGAAGGTTCAGGTTGGGATCTGGAGGCAGACGTGATCTTGGCCGGATGAACCAGAAGGCTAGGCTTCTACTTGCACCTCCACCACCACTTTGACCAGTGTGCCCTAAGTGTCTTATTTATCTCTGTCACTTTCATCTTCTTTTGCAAAATTATCCCAATAATATTTCACCCTCCTGACTTAACAGGTTTATTGTGAGAATTAAATGTTTTCATGTAGTTGAGAATGAAACATTTTATTTGGCTTGCAAAATGCTGTACGAATGTAAGATGGCAGTGTTAAGTATCAGAATTTTAACTTTTTTAGTGGCATAACATTTTAACTTCAAATTAGCCTGATTTAAAATAGTTTAAAGAAAAAGGGAGAAAATCTACATTCACAAATAAACTAGTCATTTTTAAAATCTCAGTTTCTGGTTAAAGTTTTACTTCCTGAATAAAAATATTCAGAAAACACAGGGTTTTTTTGGATGGGGTGTTTAAATATTTATGTACCACAAAAGTGATCCTTATAAAGTCTTCCAAATATTCCTTATTACATTTTTAAGCTTGATAATCTCTTGGGAGCAATATAAATACAATAATTCAGTAAAGTTGCAGGATTCAAAATCAATATATAAAAATCTTGCATTTCTGTATACTAATAATGAACCATCAGAAAGAGAAATTAAGAAAATCTCACTTAAAATTGCATCAAAAAGAATAAAATATCTGAGAATAAATTTAACCAAGGAGGTAAAAAACCCATACTCTGAAAACCTTGATGGAAGAAGTTGAAGAAGACACAAATAAATGCAAAGAAAGATGTTCCATGCTCATTGATTGAAAGAGTTAATATTGTGAAAATATCTGTACTACCCACAGCAGTTTACAGATTCAGTGCAGACTCTATCAAAATTCTAATGGCATTTTTCTCAGAAATAGAACAAATAAACCTAAAATATTTATGTACCACAAAAGACCTCAAATTGTCAAAGCAGTCTTGAGAAAGAAGAACAAATCTGGAGCCATCATGCTCCCTGATTTTAGCTATAGTAATCAAACCAGTATGGTGGTGACATAAGAACAGATACATGGATCAATGAATAGATCAGAGAGCCTAGAAATAAACCCACACATATATGGTCAATTAATTTATGATAGAGGAGCCAAGAATGTACAATGGAGAAAGGAGAGTCTCTTCAATAAACGATGTTGGGAAAACTGGACAGCCACATGCGAATGAGTGAAGCTGGACCATTCATTGTCTTACATCATACACGAAAATTAATGGAGAATGGATTAGAGACTTGAATGTAAGATCCAATATTATAGTATTTCTAGAAGAAAACATAGGTGGTTAAGTTCCTTAACATCAGTCTCAGCAGTGACTTTTTTAGATGTAAGTGGGACTACATCAAACAAAAAAAGCTTCTGCACAGCAAAGGAAACAATCAGCAGAATGAAACGGCAGCCTCTGTAGGAGAAAATATTTGCAAATCATGTATCTGATAAGGGGTTAATATCCAAATTACATAAAAGTTCATACAACTCAATAGCAAAAAGACAGTCCAATTAAAAAATGGATAGAGGATCTGAGTACACATTTTTTTCCAAAGAAGACCTACAGATGGCCAACAGGTACATGAGTAAATGCTTAACATCACTATCATCAGGGAAATACAAGTCAACCACAAAGAAGATACTATCTCACACCTGTTAGACTCACTATCATCAAAGGACCAGCAATAACAAGTGTTGGCGAGAATATGAAGAAAAGGGACCACTTGTGCACTGTTGGTGGGAATGTAAAGTGGTTGTAGTCACTATGCAAAATAGTATGGAGTTTTCCTTTAAAAAATTAGAACTACCATGTGATCTAGCAATTCTACTTCTGGATATTTATTTGAAGAAAACAAAAACACAAATTCTGAAAGATACCTGCACCCCCCTGTTCACTGCAACATTATTTACAATAGCCAAAATGTAGAAGCAACCTAAGTGTTGATCAATAGATGAATAAATAAAGAAAATCAGGTATTAGTCACAAAGAATGAAGCCTTGCCAATTGCAACAACATGGGTGGGCCTTGAGGGTATTATGCTAAGTGAAATAAGTCAGAAAAAGATAAATACTGTATGATGTCATATTTATATCTGGAAACTAAAAACAAAACAAAAGAGCTCATGGGTATGGAGAACAAATTGGTGGTTGCCTGAAAGTGAGGGAGGATGCCAAATAGGTTAAGAGGGTCAAAAAGTACAAATTTCCAGTTATAAAGTGAGTAAGTCATGGTGATGTAGTGTACAGCATGGTGACTATAGTTAATAATACTGTATTGCATATTTGAAAATAGCTAGTGTGGATCTCAAATGTGTCATTAGAAGAAAAAAAATTTTTGTAACTATGTATAGTAACAGACATTAACCCATATGTATTATGGTTATTTTGCAATACAAATATGGAATCATTATATTGTACACTTCAAACTATTATAATGTTATATCAATTATACTTCAATAAAATAGATATAAATTAAAAATAATGCCCAATATATTTGTCTTTTAGAGTTTAAAAAATTATTGTTTATAGTAAGGTTAGGCAACTGCTTTTCAGAGAGATCAGTGACTTACTCATGATTGTCCCAGTAGGAAGTAGTAAGAGGAGACCTGGAATTAAAACCCAAGCCTTTTACTTGTTCCTTATTGTCAGTATTTGCCTGAGTTTGTTTGTGGTACAGGTAAGCAGGTTATTCAGTTTTGGACATTGATTTGGACTCAATGTAAAAACATTAAATTAGTTCAGAATACACACTTTCCCTTCCAAAAACATCTCAGTTGTATGTAATACATGTATTAGAATGTCCCACAAAAATGTTTGTATGGAGCTATAATCAAAATGAGTTTTCTTAAAAGAATTTAAATGCATTGGGTTTACTACTAACAAAGTTGATCTCACTCACATTCACCTTGAATGTGATGCTAGGGAATCAGTGAAGTGCTCTGGGGGTGGCTGTTGTGACTAACTCCACATTTCAGGAGAAAAGTGGTGGTTTATTTTGTTGGCCTGCTTGTGCTGTGAATCTGCAGCCCTGCAGCAGGCCTCCAGGGCCTATGGCACATGCAGCCAGCCCATCAGTGACAGCCAAACTGTTCTGAGGTGACTTTGGGAGGGGATGGAGTCCTTGCTGCCTGTTTAGCTCACCAACTCCACATGTTGAGAATAACCTCTGAGGTTCAAATCCCTTGATGCACACCAAGAGGGGACAGGGGAGTTTGATTCCATTACATACCACTGAAAGCAGCAGCAATGTAACCATGATTAATGCAGGGATTAGAGAGGCTGTCCAGTTTACCTTTAAAACGAAGGAAGTTTGTTTTCATGTCTACACTTAATCCTTCCTGCTGCCACTGAAGTTTCTGGTTACAAAAATCTCAACTGTATTTTAAAGGATGGCACTTAGTGGCATCTGGTCCCTGTGAAATTCTTGAATAAACTTGGATTCCATTCCCTTGCTGTGATTCCAGTTGTTGCCTGTAGCCTACCCAGTCACTCTTGAGCAAGCAGACAGGCAGCATATAGTGGTTAAAGATTGTGGAGACCTGAGTTCTGAGTTTAAAGCCTGCTATTAACACTTAGTAGCTCTTGAACCTGGGCAAGTAACTTACTCTTTTGGAGCCTTGGGTTCTTCATTTATAATATTGGGATTTTACCTTAATCAACATGCTATAAAGTAATGAGCACAACATTTGGTGCCTGGTCAGCCCCAGAAGAGGTTCATTAAGGTTGTAATTTTAATGATTAAACTAAGCATTGTATGACTGCAATTCTGAGAATAATTTTCTCTGAGTTAGGGAGCAAACTGAATTTGTGGACTGGTGCTGTTAGGGTGCTTATTAGTGAGAAAAGGAAGGATGACCTTGGGTTATGTGGTTAAATAGCAGTTCAGGAAGCTGAAGGAGAGTGGGTTGTGTGGCTTTCTAAAAAGACAATCAACTTCTATTATTTGAAAATTTATTTTGATTGAAAACATTGAGCTTGTCTGATTGTGGATTAAATCCTTATGTGTGACTGGATTGAGAAAGTTACTGACACTGGCATTCCAGTTTTTCTTACACTCTGAAATCTACTCTTTCTTTGCCAGCACAGATTCCTTCTCTGTCTTTTTGACTGAGGGGAGAATATAAAACCTTCTATTGCCTTTTCCAGAATCTGTCAACACTTACTGAATGGGGTGAAAGGGTTGAGCAGTGGGGTATTCCTCTTTGTGGGACTGACGGGCCAGAATCTTCTGTTTGCAAAGCCCTCAGAGTTGAATTTTTAGTGGGGAAATATGTACAGTACCTATGTACATTAAAGATTGGTGTTTTATGGGCTGTTTGAGTAATTTTGAACATGACAGAAAGACGTGAACAATAAAGTCATTTGTCCTGAACAAGTCATTGCTTCTTCCAACCCCTGCTGCCCCAAACTGGAGGAACTCTTGGGAAGACTCTTAGAAACTGCTTCCTCTGAGTGAGGATCAAAGTGGCCTGATAAATTGGAGTGAAAACATGGAACAGAATGAAGAGTATGGATGTGGGAGTCTAGAAAGCTGGCCTCTGGTTTTAGCTGCTGTTTTATGATTACTATAGCTGAACAGGTCAGTTCTCTGGTCTGGCTTGAGTTTCTTACCTGGGTAGTTCAGGGGCTTTAGATGATCTCCAGGTCATGTGTTGGCAGTAGCTTTGTGAAGCCTTCCTAAAGAGCACAGATTGACACCCTTGAAGCATTGTCAGCATTTCCTTATTCCATTTCTGTCTGGCTATTTCATTCAGCCTTGGTATGATAGGGAGAACCTTCTAGATAGGGAGAACCCTTGGCTTTCAAGGCAGTTTTTGAACAACCTAATACTAGGCAGCTTTCATGTGTGGATTCCTAGCCCTCCACTAGTCCTGACTCTATTCCATCTTTCATGTGACAAATCTTTAAATACTGAATGAACAAGAGTTACATTGATTTTTTTTCCAGGTTTATACTGCCAAAGCTCTGTCTAACCATCCCTTTTTGATGTAATTTCAGACCCTTCATAATCAAGCTAGTTTTCCTGAAGTGTTCCAGTGTTCATTGCCATTTTTACCTCAGAAAAACATACAGTACTTCAATAAGGTTTGACACAGTACAGGGCATGCTAAGGCTTAAAAAACTAAACTTTCATGAGTAGCCCAAGTTGATGTTTTTATTGGTTTATTAACAGACAAACATGTGCTATGTTGGACTTGGAACTGTCATCCTTGATGTTGTCTTTCACATGACCTGCTCATAAGTAAGGCTTTACATTGTAGAGAGCAGCTTATGTTTTTAAAAAGCTCCAGGGAAGTGCTTTTTTTAATCATTCTTTTAGTGAGTTGTTTTATATCAGTTTCTTGTTCTGGACCGCCAAATCCTTCTGAGCCTTCCGTCTGCCCTGGGAACTAGGAAGTCCTCCAAGTTGTCTCTTTGTTCTTACTGGTCCTGCCCCTGAGTCCTTCCCAAGTGGTCAATGAAAATGTTAACCAGGGCAAAGCCAAGCAGAGGCTCTTGGGGCAGACTGCCAGGGTCTTTCTGCTGTCTTTACATGTGACTTGTGGGGAACCCTGATAGTGGTTCCAGGTTCTTTTGGACAGTATATTTTTAATCATGGTTGGATATAGTTTGTCCTGGTTTGAAGCCTTGAGCTCAAATAGGTTTCTCATTAGTTTATCATCTTCTATCTCTAAAATTCCATATTTATGAACACATTTCGACTATTGGTGCTAGCTTTTTTCCACAATTTTTGTATTTTAGGTTGCTTTTGTTACAGTGATCTTCAATAATGTTGCCCCCAGTCCCCATCTTTTCTTTTCCTTGCATTCACAGTCTTTGTCCATTGTTTCCTGACCTCTGGAGGAGTGTCCTGTACTGAGTGCTAAACAGGGGGGCTGGTGGACCAATCAAAAGAGGAAATCTCTTGCATTAAGAAGGTTTGCAGTCTTTTCCCAAAGGTACCTCTACAAGTTACACACCAAGATTTTTCAAACCTTGGATAGTTTAAATATGGTCTGTGGGGAGATCAAGTTTAAAATGCAGTTCACAAGGAGAATATACTCAAATCTAATTCCAGATATTGTGAATAATGCTATCTGTTGAAGTAGTATGTTTTAGAAAATAAAGGATATATACATAATAATGAGATAGGTTAAAATATGAATGAAGTTTACCTGGCAAAAAGCTGGTAAGAACATTAGTATGAGTATGTAAACAGATTGTTGTTACATCGAAAATACTGTCAGTTCTCTCTTGATCTATCTGAAGAGAATGTCAGAATTTGACATGAAGGTAGTTCCATAGAGTAGACCACATCTGCATGTTATATATTTTGTAACTGGTACATTGTAATAGAATTTCCTTAATTGCATCAATTTTTATGACCTTCTCTTTGATATACTATAAAAGAAGCTTTAGCATAAACGTTACCACCATAATATCACTGCCTTAATGTCCCATTAAGCCAAACATTTTATGAATTCGCAGGACCAATTCCCTGTCTCCCTGCTGTCAGTTCTTTTGTTCTTCTCCCTTCTCCCCCCTCCCCCAATTAAGTGCATATTTGTGTGCTTAAGTATGTACACATAGTGATACCAGCTCTCCTTTTTCTCGCCCCAGCTGCAGGGATATTGGACAAGATATTCCAGAAGTCTTTTAGAGATGGGACAAAATGCAACTATTACCTACCATTTTGTCCCTCTCAGAATAGCCTTCATGGAACATGTACATGCTTAGTTACAATAGCAGTTAGTAGATATTTCTGTTTGAGATGCTCAAACAAGAACAATTAAGCAATAATAGAGCACACACTTTGTAGAATTAAAGGACCTTATTTGTAAGGAGTAGAAAAGATGGCTTGTAGTTATAACAATTATTAACTACATTTGGGGGAATGGAGGATTCACTAGTGAGAATTATTTCAAAGATGCACCCATATATACTTGAAATTTTAATGTAATATTAGTTACAATTGAACTTTTAAAACTGCAGTGGAGTTTTGCCATTATATCACTCATTTTGCTTTAGTTAGATTTAGCTCCCAATCTCTATAAAGCCTTATCACTTGAAGTACTATACACTCAATTTTTGCAGCATGGATTGCAGGAACAATATATACATGAATCTCCAGTGATTCTACTTCTTAATATAGGAAATACTGTGTCCAAAAGCTCTCCAAATGAAGGTATTTTTAATGATTAACTTTCTGCATAGAACAAGGTACTGTACAGTTTCTAGATAACAGTGCTCTAGGGGTATATGTGGAAATTAGAACTCTAATGGGATTCAGTTTTATTAAATACGTAAGGTTTTGTATCTTAAAGGTTAACTATCCAATTGTACCCAGCTCAGGAAATTCAGTTATTGTTCTCACAATAACTGTTAACTTTGTCTCCATGTGCAGATTTAGAATTTGCATTGTTTAGCATAAGGTCTAATTTATATTTCTATATATATAGAGTGAATCTTCTAGGTAAAAGAATGGGAAAAATTAACTTCATTTTGTATATATATTTTAGTTGGGAGGCATTCATTAATCTGTAATGATTGGAACATATACTATATGATAGGGTTGGTGATAATAGAAATGAATAAAACAAAATCCCTGCTTATATGTTGTACACTTAGGCAGTATGGGGAAAGTGCATGTATCTAACTCTGGTCCCATGATAAAATTAAGGGAGTAATTGTGCATTGCCCTAGGAATAATGTGCTGGTTTACAGATGATGTCACTTGCCAAGTTCGCACATATTATTTAGAAGAAACAGATTTCAGACTTAATTTAGGACACATGCTTTTGGTATCTTTTTTAAGGTAACTCCAGTCCTTCCAGAGACTATCTGATATCATCAGCAGGACTTACTTAAAAAACCAACAATTTAGGCAGTAATTTAAGATTGATTATTCACCAGGGCATGGTTTTCAGATTACTGACACTGCAGAGTCTTCAGGTTTCAGAACTCTTTTTAGGCTGTTAACGCCATGTTATTGTTTAGAAAAATAAAACAAAAATGTAAGGTAGGGCCTGGGGTTTCTAAACCATGTGACATTTGGTCAGTCCCATTTGTGTTGATACAGAGCAGGGGAATTATTGTAAACAGGCCCTTTCTAATACATATGCAGCTTGCAGCTTCAGTCTTTCACAGACTAACAAGTAAGACCACTACGAGCCCTATAGCTGCTTTAGTTCTCGCATGGGTGCTTCACCACATGGAGGAGGCAGGGAAAAGAAAGACTTTGTCTCCAGACTTAGAAAGTACACTGAATAAAATTAGAAGGGAAAACACACATGCAAACAAGATTCTGGAGTCATATAAAAAATAATGCACACTGGACTCCTTGCATGAGAGTTGAAAACTTTTTTGGCCAGTATAGATTTTTGTCATCAAAGGACACAGTTTTTAATGCTCAGCTCTTAGTTTTCAATTTTATGAGCTTCCTGGTATTTAAGTAATATTTTTGACAGTAAGAATAATTAAATTATGTGGAAATTTAGCTCCTGAAGTGTATTTCCCATTTTCTTTCCCTGGATAGTATATTATCTGTAAACTTGTCTGGCTAAGAGATGAATTAGGTGACCTCATAAAGTCTCTTTAATAGCCATCCTGGGAGGTTAAAAAACTTTTTTTTATACCACAGAACTACCTCCCCCATCTACTTTCCTTATTTATCAGTTGAATTCTTAAAATGATTGCAGTTTTTCCTTGTTCCTATTACTAGATTTTATTAATTGATCTTTAGCAGAGGTGGTATAAATTGAGGCAGATGGTAAACCTCAAGTGGCTTCCAACACCTTCTTGAATCTTATATTGTTGTCAGCTTCTCTAAGGCCTGGCTACCACCATGCAAGGGAAACTCCCATCTTGTTTGCTCTCTTTGGTTCAGATTTGTTGTTGAGCAGTGGACCTTAAGGTACACAAGGGCAGATGGGAAATTGCTATCACCACTATTCCTGCAACTTTTGCTTTTGTCCTTTTTTCCTCCTAGTAGCTGCCACCTCTTTTTTGGGGTTGAGACATGGGAGAGGGAAGGGAAATCCAAGAGAAGAGAAGGATTCTCACTGCTTACTCCAGTCCCCTTGCTGCCATCATGACCCTGCCCCATCTTCTCATTTTCCAGACTGCTTGTTTTCAAATCAGATAACTACCTAGGGAGGTTTTTTTTTTTTTACAACATAAATTCCTGGGTCTCACCATCAGCTATTATATACTTTAGGAAGTCTGGGGCTGAAGTCCTGAGAATCTGTGTATTCCTTGAGTTCAGGTGCTTTTGATGCCCAGTTAGATTTGAAAACTGTTGGGTGCCCGTCTCATCCTAACCTTGGCAGTTCTGAGGCCCAGGTTATAGGATAGGAGTCAGTGCCAGTGGGACTTACAGCATGACCGATACAGCCACAGGTACCATGGGTCCATGAACTGACCATCAGGGCTCCAAGAAATGAAAGAGCAGTTGAATTTTTCTGCAGTCGTCCAGTTGTGGGGGTGTTTTTATACAGTACCATATTTAAAGTATATTAACTTTGTCCTCTTTTATATTCCTTTTAATTTGTAAGTTGATGGAAAGCTGCATTTGAAGTTGTGGTGGGTAAGCTGAGATCCCCCTCCTCTAAAGATGGGACTAAAAAATGTATACTTTGTTTACATAAATGAGATACCTGAGTAGATCTGTTTATAAGTAGGATCTACATTGTTTTTCTTTATAATGGTTCATCTTTTTCCACTAGTATAGTATTTCCTTAGTTTCTTTATCTTCATGTATTAATATGAGAATTTTACATATATATTTTAATGACATTTCTCTTTAACATTCATCATCATCATCATCATTGGAGAGGCCAAAGGAGTTTATGAGGTGCTGGTTCCTCAGATGGGGATAAAAATCATGGCAGAGGCAGCATGTGATCCAAGCCTCTGAAGATGGGAGAAGATAGGAGTTCACTGATTGGTACTTGCTGTTGTTGGGAGGATATTCCAGATAGAGGAAAATGTGAGTAAAGTCAACGTGCATGTTTGAGAAACAGCAGGCCCTGCTCCTATGGGGCCAAAGTATAGGTTGCTTGAAAGAAAAGAGCCGAAGACTAGATTAGGGGTAGAATGTTGGGAGCTTTAAAGTAATTTCTCTTTGGACTTTATTCTATGTGTTACAATTCTTATGGGGAAATGAGCTTAGAGTTTAAAATTGTAGCACCACATCTTAGAAAGATAAAGTCTTTTATTTGAGTAAATACTTCAGAACTTAAAAAACTGCACGCATGCAGGTAGGTGTCTATCACACAAAGAAAATACTTTTAAAGGTTTTCTCTGGACATGCAGTTTGTGGCCTATGACTTTGTGGCAGGCCTGTCCTGAGAGGACTGGGACTTTGGACTGCAGTGAAATAAATGATAGTGTCATCATACAGAGGCCAGCCTGAGCTGTCTTGGATCTTCTGCCTCTCAGGGTCTGGAGCATCTCCTTGCTTAGCAGTCATGTGGTCTCTGCTCCCCTGCCCCTGCCTCTCCCCCACCCACAGCCAGCAGATAGGTACTTTGAACTGTATTACTGAAGGTCTGTGTAATCTTGATATCCCTTCAGGGAATCACTTGCCTAACACAGGTCCTGTTCAACAGTGGATTCTGCTGTGTTTTCAGCAACTGATGAATGCTGCATATTGCTGTCTTTCAACATCTCCTTAAAGTTGAAACCATTTGAATACTCAATAAACTGTATACTTAAATGAGTAAGTATTTATCAATTTGATGGTTTCATAATGTAAACCTAGGGATTTCATAGAGACCTTGTGTACTTGTCTCTTAAAGGTATGGGAAGAAGGGCGAAAACTAGTTGAAAGGACTAGTTCATCCTCATTTTTCATTCATCATTTTTCTTTAAAGAATATTCTTGAAAGGACATATTAAAAGGCAATTTGTCTATAGTCAGTACCAAAATTTTGCTTTAACAGTATTTTAAAATCTGGTAATTATCTGAAGTCTTTATGAAAAATAAAAGTATTTGCCATAATTGGTCAGGAGTAATGGATATTTATCAGTAAAAAGCTAGTTAATTTGAAATCACAGTAGATACTATTTTAATATGTTTTTAAGTGTAGCCTCATGATACTGTGCTTTAATTTATCCCAGAATTCCTGAAAAGAATTTAAAAAATAAAACTTTTCAAATCTGAAATGTATTTATTGAAATCAATCTTCTCTATGGAAAGTATATATTAACTTTCTACTAGATTTTACAATGATCACTGATGATAAATGCAGCATCAACATCCCATGACCATCCCACTTAATGTAAAAGAATTTAGTAAACATAATAAAGATAGTACTTAAAGTCAATGAGAAAACAGATTATTCAGTAAACAATGTTGGGACTAGTGGGTATCCATTTAAAAAACTAAGACTGAAAACATAGTAAGTATTAGAAGAAATAGAGCAGAATTCTTTTATAAATGGCATGGAGAATGGGAGTCTATGTCTGATAAAATAACGAGAAGCCATAAAAAGAACAGATAACAATCCAGCTATACACAATCCTTAAATTTCTGTATAACAGAAACCACCAAAATAATTCGCAAACCTGGGGAAAAAAAATTTGCAACTCATATCACAGAGAAAAAACTAATTTCCTTAATATATGAAAAGCTCCTTCATACTTCCCATCACAAAGGTTACTTTCCTTAAAAATGTCAAGAGTTCCTATAGAGTAGTAACAAAATGGCAAACAATCCACTAAAAATGGGCAAAAGTTATGATTTAACAGTTCACTGAGAACTATGGTGACCCTAAAATGTATAAAAAGATGCTCAACTTCATTCCTAAGAGAAATGTAAATGAAAACTACACTGAGATACTTACTTTTCACAGATCTGTTTTCCAAAAATAGCAAAAAGCATGGTAACAATGGCCTAGCAAAGAATCTGGAATCTGGGACCATAAAGGAGAGCCACTTAATTCAGGAGACAGTCTTGGCTGCAGGAGGCCTATAAAATCCTCATTCATGGATGGTGGGAGGTAAGAAGAGGGGCAACATCAGTGGAGTGTGGTTTGAAGGCACCTCTCAAAATTACAGATGTGTGTTTGCTTTTAAGCCAGCAGTTCTCCATTAAGGAATTTAGAGAGAGAGTCATATCAGATTTTCACTGCAGCATTATTTGTAATAGCAAAAAGATAGGAAATTACCTAAGTGAGCAGATACAGGGGAGCAGTAAAAAATTGTGGTGGAATTCCATGCAGTTCTAAAAAGAAGGGAGTAAAGGGAGAATAGCATGTGTGGTGTTTACAATTTGTGTAAAAAAGGGAGAAAGTGGAATATATTAGTATTTCCTTATATGTAAACTACTCCTGGGTGAATACAAGGGAAATAAACCAGTTTTCATGGAGGTGGAACTGGATGACTGGGGCACAGGGTTGGCAGGAGAATTTTGCCGCTGTATATACCCTTTTGTTTTTGTGTTTAGACCGTTTAAAGGTATGATGTCTTGAAAAAAATCACTTCTAAGGATAAATTATAAAGGGCCTTGAAAAAAAATGAACATTAAAATATATTGCTTCAATAAATGTTTTAAAAAGTGGGCCTTTTAGGGGGAGCATGTGTTTTTTATTAAGTTACTTCTTAAGCAATATTAAAATCAGTCATTTATGAATTGGTGCAGAATATATTAAAATCCTGTGGAGACTAAATTGCGAAGTTTGCTTTGAAGTTCGAGCAGGAAAAGAAGGGGTTAAAGGTGTGATGCAAGTAAAGGAAGGGTTAAGGGCATTATGCAAGCTGTTAAGTAAAAAGGAAATGCATTACAAAATGCTGAGCTCAGGAATTTGGCTGCTTGCCAAGCCTTTGCTTTCTTCACTACAGCTGAGGGCTTTCGAAGCTTCCCACCAGTGGGTTTGTCTGAACTGTTTAGGAATGCGGCCGCGGTCGCCAGCTGACGTCGGCGCCGCCGGTTCAGCCGCGGGCCAGAGCCGCGGACTGACAGCGCGGAGGGCGGAGAGGGGCGGGGCCTGCGTGTGACTGACCGCGCGGGGGACGGGGGTGCCGCGCGATTTGCAGTTACTAAATAATTCTAAATTCTGATGATAGATTTTCCGTGTAGTAGGGTGAAAGATTTTTTGTTTTTTGTTTTTTAAGAAAGCCAAGGTTCTGTATTGTTTCAGTTTGTAGCATAAAATTAAATATTTAACTTAAATCTCAAATCTACCACTTTCATGAGCCTTTTTAACTTGTTTTGGTAGGGAGAGAGAAACGATAAAAACTATGGTGATTTTGATGGTGGGGGAGCCAGAGGGATGTTTTTTGCTGTATAATAAGGTTCGTGTTTCTTACCTAAGGTCCCATTTCATTTCAGAATCGGTACCAAAAAGGAATTGCAAAGGTCTCAAATATAATTCTGTAAAACAGAATATCAAAAAGAAGAAATACTCTGAAAAACTGACAAAATTGAGTATAGTTTTATTTTTATTAGAAACATCTTTTAGCATGATAGCTTTAGGTTGTTGCTGCTAATTCTTTATTCAGTCCTTAAAAATGTGGGCTTTTTGCTCGTGAAATATTACAAAGATCATGTGTTTAGTGCTACGTTTTCTCCCCTTATATATATATAGTATTTTCATGTGGCTGATTTTACTTTTAAAAACTTGACAATTAATCATTTTGCTTAGTTATATTGAAGAGTTTTGTTAATCTTGTGGTTCTTATTTAATGTGAGTCAGCATCGTGGATGCAGGTTTATTAGCTTTTTGTGGAGGGGGATGAGAGTTGTCGGTGTGAGCATGGAGTGCAATACAACTTGCTAAAGATCTAAAGGGGGCCATTAAACTCCATGGAAAACTTTGTGTAATTTGGCTAGGCACTGTTTCAGGGACCCCAAATTTATAAATGTGTGTTATGATGACTTGGTAGAGGAGGTTTTAGGCTTTCATGAAATGAAGCCTTATGCTTATTTATCCTTCATGTTAAGAAGCTGCTTTTGCATAATCTTGATAATTTCCTAGGCATCGATGGCATTCACCTTTTGGAGGCAGTAACTCTTATTTTCACCTATGTGTATGTAGCAGCCTAACAAAAGTGAAGTCAGCCTAAAGACCAGGAAGAAACAAAGCCACAAAATACCAGGACCTTCTTTGTCAAAAGACAGCATGCTGAGTCCTATATTACTCAAACGCTCAGCCCTAAGTGGACGATCTCACAGAATTTCAGAAAGTTTTGAGTTTGTGAGTAGTATTGATGCCGGGGTTCTTGTTTGTGGAGTCGAAGAATGAACTTCGCGAACACCTAAGGTAGGAGAGTAAGGCACAGGCTTTTATTTAGAGAGAAAGCAAAAAGGACAGAGCTCCTGGCTCAGGCTAGGAGGGGACAAGAGAACCCCGGGGAGGTGCATTGTCTAGGGGTTTTATAGGAGGTTGAGAGATAAAGGGCTAGGGATGTGCACCTGCTAAGTGGTCCCAAAATGTTTCTTTTTGAAGAGACATTAAGTTTCTTATTAGTCTTCCTGGTTATTTACAAGAAATTTACTGCTCTGATTTCCTCCCAGGATAGCAGCTTCCTGGTCTGGGAGCATGTCACTCAAGACTGCCTGCTTTGCTCCCAATGTGGGCTGAGTTATTGCCTGCTTGTTAAGAAATCTACATTTTAACTAATTGGGTTTTAACATGGAATCCTGTTTTCATGGAATCCTGTTTTTACTACGTTGTTTTGGGCTTGCTTGCTACATTGCCCAGGTGGCAAATCACTTGACTAGGACTGGAGGAAGAAAAGCAGCACCTGGGTAAAGTCAGAAAAATAAGCTGGGCCCCCAAGCAGGCCAAAGCAAATTTCACAATGGATTATTTTGCTTTGTTTTCCCTAGAGGCCCTCACCCTACTCTGTCTAAGCCCATGGTCCTTGTCTCAGTATCATAATAATTGATTTAATTTCTTTTTAAAACATCAGGCTGGACTTTTAAGGTCTTATGTTTTTTTACTTGGCTACCTTCTAGTGGTAATGCTCTTCATGCAAAATAATATTAATTGTATAAAGAACTATAAACTATTATGTTATATTGGATCCAGTTCATATCATTTATATTGGATTATGGTCATTATCATTTAATGTGGAATATTCAACCAGAATATTTGGTGTATTGAACATTGAATTAGAAAAAGTTATGAACAATGATACAGTATTGTTGGGCTCCCTGGGGTTAAGGAGCAGAAGAAATGAAGACATTGTGAATGCTTAGTGGTCTTTCCATCTCTCTGCTCCTCTAGAGCCCCTCAGCACCACTGTTGTGAAGTTCTCAGTAGAATGCTCTGTGTTGTGGAAGTGGAACTTCAAATGCTGTGAGTGTGGATTTAGAATTAAGAGTTTTCTTTCTTCTTTGTTTTAAACATAATAAACAGCTAATAAACAGCTCCTTCAAGATAGGGAGTAAATGCTTATGTCTTGTAGGATGAGTGTATATTTAGGCTTGGTAGCAGAAAAGTATGACCTAGTTACTTACATACTTTTGAAGCTCTATTTACCAACTGAGGTAGCACATTTTGGGTTATAAAGGATGGGACCATGGCAAACATTATTCTCCAAGAGTCTTGATTGAAGAAGGAACTTCTTAATTGGAAGATTTTGCTCAGAACTACAGTGTGTTTTTGCTGCCCACCAAATACTATGATATAGTTCAGGGAGTTTCAACCTTGTATTTGAAATTTTTTTTTTCTAGTTAACCCATGTTTTAAAAGATATCTACAAATACATTTCCATTTGTAATTATTGTATATTCAATTGAAAAATCAAAGGTATTATAGCAGGAAATAACAAAAAGCCTCAAATAATCAATTTGACCACACAGGGTTGATTAAATTCTCATCCACAAGAAAAAAAAAAATCTGACATTTGCTAGTTTTGTAACTTGCCTGTAGTAAATTTTTAATTTCCACTACATGATTTGAAATTTTGAGTAGAGCATGTAGATCCTTTATTACCATCTCCAAAGAACCTTGGATTGAGACTGGAACCTCTATGCTAAGACCTCATGATTGAAAGAAAAATGTCACAAGAAAAAGTTGAGCTACTTTTCATGCAAGGATAGAACTCTTGGATAGGTCAGAACTGCAACTCTCATGCTTCAGATCTGGCATCTTGTTTATTTGGGATGGGGTGGGAGGAAAAGCAGCATCCTTGGTTTAGCCCTGGGAAGGCTTACAGCTCTCAGATTCAGTATGTTTCAGGACTTGACTTTAGAATTGTCCCCTCTGAATCTTTGCATATTACGGATTAGTGATGTGAAGGCATTTATTGTTTATGGTATTTGGAGCAGCTGGCTGTGCATTTGTGTCTTAGTTCTGTTAGTGTCTTAACATTTGCATATTCCTTTTATGGTCTACATCTTGTTTTCTATTGAAATGGATTTGAGAGCAAGTTCAGCAGTGAAAACAGATTGTCAAAACCAGAGAAGAGGCACATTGTGCTCAGTTTTCAAAAACTCTTCTGTTAGTCTTGGTTTTGGTTCTTAAGAGCATTGCTGAAGAATCTGTTTTCTTAGGAGTGCCCATCTTTTATTTATTTATTTACTTATTTATTTATTTATTTATATTTTTTTATTGAAGGGTAGTTGACACACAGTATTACATTAGTTTCAGTTGTACAACACAGTGATTCAACATTTATATACATGATAATTCTAGGTACCAGCTATCACCATACCAAGTTGTTACAGTATTTTGACTATATTCCTTATGCTATACATTACATCCCGGTTACTTACTTATTTTACAATTGGAAGTGTGTGTGTATATATATATATATATATATTTTGTGTGTGTGTGTGTGTGAGGGCATCTCTCATATTTATTGATCAAATGGTTGTTGACAACAATAAAATTCTGTATAGGGGGGTCAATGCTCAATGCACAATTATTAATCCACCCCAAGCCTAATTTTCGTCAGTCTCCAATCTTTTGAAGCTTAACGAACAAGTTCTTACATGGAGTACAAATTCTTACATAGTGAATAAGTTACATAGTGAACAGTACAAGGGCAGTCATAACAGAAGCTTTCAGTTTTGCTCTTGCATTATGAACTATAAATAGTCAGTTCAAATATGAATATTCATTTGATTTTTATACTTGATTTATATGTGGATACCACATTTCTCTCTTTATTATTATTATTTTTAATAAAATGCTGAAGTGGTAGGTAGATACAAGATAAAGGTAGAAAACAGAGTTTAGTGTTGTAAGAGAGCAAATGTAGATGATCAGGTGTGTGCCTGTAGACTATGTGTTAATCCACGCTAGACACGGGCAATAAAACATCCACGTATGTGGAAGATTTCTCTCAGAACGGGGGGGTGAGGTTCTAAGCCTCACCTCTGTTGATCCCCATTTTCTCACCTGATGGCCCCCCTGTGACTGTGCCTGTCTTAGGTTGTTCCTCCCTTGAGGAATCTTACCCGTCTCTGGCTAACCAGTCATCTTCCGGGGCCATACAGGGAAATGTAAAGTTGGTAAGTGAGAGAGAAGCCTTATTGTTTGAAAAGGTTAGCTTTTTACTTCTTTGCATATTTATGCCCTGTGAGGAGTGCCCATCTTGAATGTTAAATTTAAAATGGTTTATTGTGAATTTCCTCTCATTGAGGCTGGCCTCCTGTATTGCTTTCCAGTTTACTGTTGGAGGTGTTTGTCATTAAAATTTATTTTCTGTTCCCATTCATTTCTTTCTGATATTTTTGAACACCTGCTATGTCAAACTTTATGCCAGATGCTGGGTACATATTGCTGAATAAAACAGTTTTTATAATAAAGTTAGAGATAATTAAGTATGTGTGAAGGAAGTTCCTGAGGCGGCAAGGACCTGAGGTATACAAGGAACTGAAAGGAACCCCACATGGGTGGTGAAGTAGGGGAGAGTGATGCCAGATGGGTTAGGAGAAATGGGCAAGGCAAGAGTCTATAAGGCCTTTGTGGATAAAATGAGAGTTCCTGTGGCCAGGATTCTCACCTGGCCCTGGTTGACTAGCTCACTGCACACCTGTGGGCAGTACATGGCCGTTGACTCTATATAAAGAGCTCCGCCCAGTGCTCTGGATGCCACACACTGGCAGGGCTGTAAGGCTGCAGGAGAGCAGAGCAGAGGCTGGAGTGGTGGCAGTACTGAAGACAGAGGCCCAGAGGATGGATGTGTGAGACGACTGTACAGAGAGGCCTGGAGGATGGCTATGCAGGACGACTGTGCAGAGAGACCCGGAGAACGGCCGTGTGGGGCGGCTGTGCAGACAGAGGGTCCCAGAGGATGGCTGTGAGGACAGAGGGGCCCAGAGGATGGCTGTGCAGACAGACGGGCCCAGAGGCAGAGACCAGCTTGCTGCATACAGACTTGCTCTGATTGAGTGGGATTCCAGTACTGACCTGCCACCTGGAATAAAGTTGGGTATAACCCTTTCACCCCAAAGAGCGTTCTGCTGTCAGTCTTCTTTGGTCACATTGAATCCATAGCAAACTTGCCTGGGGCTGAAACCCATTGGCAAGACAGCCTTTTTTAAGGTGGCATGGTAAGGAATTGGCTTTTATTCTGAGTGTAGTGGCAAGCCACCCTCCAGCTGCTGTGTGGCAAGGCATCCAGTAAAGAAGGTGGTTGCAGCTGTTCAGGCAGTATTAGCCAGGGCTGGTGTGAGGCAGTGGAGATGGAGAGAAGTGGACAGATCAGTAGGGTTTAGTGATAGGATTGGATGGTGCAGGTGAAGAGGGTGAAAGAATCAAAAGTGGTGTTAGCTTTCGACTGAAAAGTTAAGTGATTGATGACCACATATTGGGGGGTGGGGTGTTTGTGGAGTGTGAAAAATCAAGAGTTTGGTTTTGTATGGAAGTTTGAGCTAGACAACAGAGAGGTCAGATAGGTAGTGGCTGAATCTTTTTTTTCTTCTAGAATTTTAGCTCTCTAAAATTAATTAATGCTTCTAAAATGTGAAGAATAGGACTTTAACTCCTTGTTCCATGTTCTAGTAACTCAGGCTGAATTACTTTCTAACAGGGTATGTCTGTCTACTTTATGGAAAGTTGATGATTTATGAAGTTCTTTTTCATTTTTGCAGATGATGCCATTGACCTATTCATTAGTGGGACCTGACCTTGACTTGATATTCTGCTGTTGATATGTTCATTCTCATGTGATTCTCCTTAAAAATACTTACCCATTTATGATAGTGCCACTTAATACATTTGTGACTGTGGAACAGGACAGATATGCTTCATTTGGCACTTTTCTCCATGTAGCTGAGATACCTGATTATATAGACTAATTCAGATTGGAAATGCTGAATTTAGTCCAAGATAGGACTTTTTGAAGCTGGGTATATGGGCATGCAATAATAGAACCAAAGACCTGTAGTAACCAAGATGGAAGTGACCCAAATAACAGAAACTACAAGAAGAGTTGAACATTGTTTTTATGCCAATTCCTTTCTCTGCCTTATTTAAACCATAGTACTCACAAGAAGGCTGTGAAGTAGATGGCGTTTGAGTCTTCACTTTATAGATGAGGAAACTGGTCTGCAGGGAGGTTATTTCTTGCTCAAGAACATAGAGTTATTAGCAGGTGCTAGGGTTGGGACCTGAACTCAGGTTTGCCTGGCTCCAAAACCCTGTGCTTCTCAGTCAAGTTCTCTATGACTGGAACAAAGAACCAACAGTTCTGTTTCTGCACACTTTTCTGGAGTAATGTGGTACACAGAGAAGTTAGGTAGTAGAACTCAAATAAGCTTTTGCTTGTTTAGAAGCAGAAATGTATGGAGTATACAAGTTAATTTAGAGGTACCTCATCAGTTATGAAGGGAGTATTACTTAATGTATGGGACAGAAATATTGGGGATAGAATGCTTGCTGATTCTTAGAAGAGCATGTTTGTGTGTTAGGATGGGTATGAAATGAAAACTGGAATTGGCCACATAAGGGTCCTGGGCCTCATTTCTCTGCAACTGACAAAAGTCGTGGTTAGGAGATAGCATCGTCTGTCACCTAAAGCCATCTTTCAGTATATATTGCTCAATGAGCCCGAATCAGTTACTGTACATGATACTTTCTGCCTTAGAAGGAATAATTAGGTCTTTAGGACTTTTATTTCTGTTCTTTTTTTTTTTTTGCTTATTTTGGACAGCTGAGAACTTTAAGGGCAAAAACCTTCATAAAAAATTTACCAATGAAGGGTAATGGGAGCTTAAGTTATTCGAGATAAGCTTATCTGGGCTTGGGATACCAGCAGTTTGATTTTACTGTAAAACCGAAAGCACAGATTATAATCTTACGTCTAACCTTCTTACATGTGGTTTGGGTAGAGAAGTATACAGATCCTAGGAATCACTGGGGACAAAAAGGGCAGGTGAAAGTAGGCTAGCTCTACACAGGAGCTTGTAGAACAAAAGGCATTCTTTGTTGCTCAGTGAGCCCAAATGCTGGAAAGGAATAGTGAGAAAGGAAGCAGAAAGGCTGAGTTCTCACAGTGCTAGCAGTTCAACTTGCTGATACCTCATGGAGGTCTTCTTGAGATGACATAATTCTGGTTACACTTGGAATTTCCCCACTAGTGAAACTTCTCTTCATGGAGCTTTATTTACCGCCACCCCCAAACAAACTATGAGATTTTTTGAAAAATTTAATAGGAATTCAAGTTACTCCGTCAGTAATTTCCAGGAAACAAAACTTTTAATATATCTGATATAATCCAGCTGATTATGTATCAGAGTTTATATACCTCTGATTTCCTCCTGGGTGTGTGATAGCATCCTTTTTCTTGGTTTTTTTCAGAAGTAATGAATGACCAGAAAGTAGGCCTTTTAGCCCAGTGATGAGGACCTCATGCCGATAAAATTAAATCAAGGGCTTGATCTCTGTAGTTCTATCCCTATGAGAGTGACTTAGTTTAATTGTGCCACGTCTTTTGGCCTTAAATAGCCCACCAGCCCTAGTCTGCTACCTTGCCAGCTACCACTCGTGGCTTATAAGACAGAATTAATTGAAAAGATAGCTCATCAAAAGTAATTAAGACTAGAAAAACATGAAGCACATGAAGTTGAGGAAGGTGAACAAGTGTGAAGACAATCAATGAGAAGGATTGACAGAGTCAAAGAGATAGCACATACCTTTGGTAGTGCCTGTCTTTGTGGATTAACGGAAATGAGGTCAGAGTGGCAGTGGTAGAAATGAAAAGGACTCAGCTCACAAGGAGCGGACCACCTATCTCAGGTAGAGGGTTCTGCCTCAGTATGTATTATCTACAGTGAACAAGTTGGCAAGATTACTAAACTAAAATTATTCAACTATGCCAGCTAAGTGCTGACTAAAATTATTAGGTTCAGTTTCAAAAGTATATTTTTTTAGTATTAATAGGCCCAGTTTCCCAAAGAAGCCTTCATGTAGGTAGAAAAGCTATTCTTATGAATATTTTTTTCAGATGTTCTTAGAGGATGCACGTTCAGAATTACAGAACACAGGAGCTTGGAAAGGCTGTCCAAGAGGTTGTGACAGCAGTGTGTGAGCAGAGTTTGAAAGAGAAAAGTAAAAACTAACCAGAAAAGGTTTATGTGATTACATGCTTCTTCTAATGCTCCAGGTTGTGAACAGTGTAATTAAATCCTTACCTCTTAAGAGTGTACATTTTAATTAGCACATTTATGAAGGATTGGTCTTTTGAAATACTAGAAATGAATGTTTTTTTTCTCTATAAAAAAGTATACTCAGAGTTTTGGAGAATGAGTGATTGTTGATCTGTGAACTTTGGAAGCAGATTTTACATACTACAGTTTTTGCTACATAAGCAAAATAAGTGATTTTTCTTAATAGGAAGCTCTAAGAAAGACCTTGAGCCCAACTGAAAACCAGTGAGGATATCACATAATGATAGAGTTTTACTTTAGAAGTGATAAAGAATGGTAGAGAGGTTACTTTATATCTAACACCATAAATCTACAAATGAGAAAACAGGCAGTGAGAAATTAAGTGGTTTGCAGAGGGCTAAAATACCAGTAGTCGAAGAATCAGAACCAAGATCCCAAGCTCTGGAGTGGCAGTTCAGTTCTGTTCCCTGCATCAGTCAGGTACTTTGAACATGGATAAAGCTAAAGTAATAAGAAATGACAACTACTTTTGTTCTTAGGACTCATAAAACCTATCTAGGGGTTTTGAAAGCCTCAGTAATTTTTACAAAGAAGCATTTGATGCCAGACTAGCTCGTTACTTTTATTTAAATGAAACATCTTAGTGCCCAGCTAAGTGAGTGATGGGGGAAGACACAGAAATACATTTCAAAGGGAAGTGGTGTGGTAGTGGTAGAGAGAGGTTTGGATGTGATACTGTGAGGACACAGACAAGGGGATGGCTTTTAAAATGCCACTTTAAATTCTTCAAAGCATGGGTATAGTATTAATGCCTGATTTACTAAGACACCTTGCTGTTCACATCCATCACCTACTGTGTTTGCTTCCTTGGAGAGTGATAAGCTTTTTCTCTGGGAAGGCCACTGTTGCCAGTAGAGTTTTTGCCCTTCGTAGTTGATACTGTCAACAGGCCTGGATTTCTAAAGTCTCTCATTAGATTTGGCTGATCAGAGAATTTACAAAGATTAAAAGATTATTCTGTGATTATCTTTTGTTTGTATTACTTTTGATGATACCACATCCACTCCAGGTCCCATGAACCAGTGCTGTGCTCTGGTTTCACTATTTAGTTGATCTTTATTTGTGCTTAAGGCTGCAACCTTAAGACATTAACAATAAGTTTTGTTTCCAGTCATCAAGGTCAGGAATTGAGCTGCCCAGTAAGTAGCCACTAGCCATACATGTTTATTTAAATTAAAATTAATTAAAATTACAAAACATTAGAAGTTCAGTTCCTCAGCTACACATTTCAAGTGCTCAATAACCACATGTAGCTAGTGGCTACTGCATTGAAAAGCTCAGGTGTAGAACATTTCCATCATTGAAGAAAGCTTTATGAGACTGTGCCAGCCTGTGGTAGTATTCTGCATCCACACAACACAGGCCTTAATGAAATTCTGTCAGGACAATGCTAGTATATGGCCTTTACTATCTGGTTGCATTCACTACAGAAGAGGTTGTGCAGCAGATAATGATGAGTTGATTTGGGCTGGAGTTAGGTGTACAACTGGGTTAGAAGTAGCTATGGTTTTTTTAATGGAATGATCCTGGAAGTTAAATCAGAAGATCGGGGTTAAGATCCAGCTCTGCTGCTTACTAGCAATAGGGACTTGAGCTAATCGTTCGATGTCTTTGAACTTCAGTTTCTTCAGTTGTAAAATGGAGATATCTCATAAGGGTGTTGTGACTGTCAAATGAAATGCAAAGTACAAGTTTTAAAGTCTATACAGATATTTTTATGGTATATAGGAGCTACATGCACCAATAATGTTAATTTGCAATAGTAATCTTTAAATTCTGTCGTTTTTGCTTAGAAGGCTTTACACTAAACTGATTGATAAAGAAACAGAGTAATCATACAAAGAAACCAAATTGTGCCTTAGAGATCAATAAATTGTGTAATGACAATATAGGATTAAGTTATGGACTTTGTTAAAGACAAAATTATACTGGTGTTTCAGCTTCTTATGGTATAGCTAAAAGTTGTAAAAATACATATATTTTCACTTGTTTCTGGACCAGGAAATGACTCATTTATTAGCACCAGGTGGAAAGAAAGATCACTTACAATTAAGTTTTAAAATGTCCTGTATTAGAAGTCTCTAGTATTTTTAACAAAAAAACATAATATTTCTGTTCCCACAGTGAGTTGGGGCACGGCACCAAGCAGTGTCCTTATTACATAGTTGGTCACTAAGTTGCCCTGGAACCAAGGCTGCTGGGGAGTGGGGTGGGTAGTGTGTGGGGAGGTCTGCATTGGGCCAGCCTGACTTGTTCACTGATTATTAAGAAGCAGTTACAGAGGTTGCATTTGTGTTAGTTTCTTGCCTTACATGAATAGAAATGTAGTATCTGAGGCAACCTTTTGTTACTGAAGAACACAACTAAAATCTTCACCAAATGATATTTCTGCAAATCAGATGGCACCACCCAGATGGTAAGTTTCACTTTATTCCACTGTCAGTTGGATGGTTATCTATGCACTCAGCTCTGCACAAATTGTATAAGCCAATGAGCCTTCTGCCCAGAATCATAACAAAAGCAAGAATGTTAGAAACTAAGATAATTTCATATTTTTAAAAGTTCAGCCTTTTCTTTTTATAAAAATTTTCCCCTAATGTAATCTTGGATTTTGACCCTGGCTAACAACATTTTATTCCTTAAAAGCCACCTCCTTAGTGATCCTTTTCAACCTCCCCACCCCCACAAATGAGCTGTTCTTCCTCTGTGCTTCCTTAGTGCTTTGCTTATGTTATGCCCCTCTTACTGTTAGCCCTGTCTTCCTCTTCAGGTGATAGCAAGTTTTTGAAGTAGGCAGTGTTGAAGGCTACAGTTTTCAAAGATCAGGGAGAGGAATTAAAGTTGGTTGTATAGGCTCCAAAGGCAGACATAGGACTGGGGGTGGAAATCGGAAGGAGATGAACATTTATATAAGGAGTATCTTTTTCCATCTTTCTAAAAATAAAAAGAACTGCTAAGTGTTTGAGCTGGGGCTAGGTTACTACTTACCAGAGATGATGTTGCAGGGATTAACATATAAGGCATAAGGCTTGATTAGGTCATTTTGAAGTAGTGATTGTAGAGAGAATTATGATTACATTTATTGGAAACTTCAGGGCAAACTTAAGGGAGAAAATAAAAATGTGGAGAATGCCTCCTGAGGTGGGGAATGGGAAGAGAGCCAGGCAGGACTCAGACCCGGGCCACATTCATGAGAGAGCAGATGCTGATAGGGGCCCTTGAGACTTTCTCCTCTGTACTTCAAGATCCATTTTAATTCACTGCCTCTAATGTTGAGCTTCATCTCAGTCATTTCCCAGGGTCCTCACAACCTCACAAGCCTCACTTTTGGATCTGTCCTACCTCTGGTACCAATAGCTCAGCCATGCTTTGGGATCACTCTTCTTGGGGAGATAGTGTAACATCATTGTTTGAGAGTGTGGATTCTGGGGTCAGTCTTTTGGGATTGAATCTTGACTCCTTTGTGCAACTTGCAGCAAGCGATTTAAATTCTCTTTTGTGCCTAGGTTTCCTCATCATTCAGTCAAAGTGGTTTCCAAATCCTTCACTATATGGTCACTATTTTTTTCCCTTGGAACCAATAGGCAATCTATGGGGAGATACTTAAAGACCATGAAAATATCCTGTTCCTCATCAAAGTTTCCCCCTCACTTCGTATCTGTTGATGATTCATACTTGAACTTCCTTTGCAAAAAGGAGTATGACACAGGCATGGATGCTAGTGTGAATTAAATTAATTAGCTTGCTTTAATTTTCTTAACTGAAATTAAGTGTTCTAGTCATTTTCCTGAGTTTTAAAAGTCATTTTGATGGTTCTTCAGGCTATTTTATTTTTCAAAATCACAGGGATGCCAAAAATATTTGAAGGGAACATGATTGTATTTCATTAGATATCGTCATATTGTTGTCACCTCTGTTGCTCCAGTTTTTCTTTTTTTTTTTTTCTCATTTCTTTCCAATGTGCTCTCAGCAATGGTCTTCACATATTTGTTCCTTAGGTAGTGTTGTGCTTTCTAATGACTGTGGTCTGTCTCTGCATCCCTTCGGCTGACTGTGTTACTCTTAGTCATGAGGAAGGGATGAGGAAACACAGATACTACAAGTGCATTGCTACCATTAGAAAAACAATTCTAGGTAATTTACAGAAAGTTACTTCATTTCTTGGGTTTGTTATATCTTTATCATTTTATGTTCAGAAGTGGTATGGAAACAAACCTCAATTTAAACAATCCGTTTGTGTGTAAGAGGGACAGTTAGGTGTTGGCACTCATTTGAGGTTCAAATTCTGAGACATTTATTGAGTTATCCACTTTGCGTGAAACACTGCTCATACCAGTGAGTAGGGTTTGTTACAGACAGATTGGTGATGTGCTTCTTGCCATGATCAGGTGGCGTGATTATCTTGCATTTTTATTGAAACTTATTTAAAAAAAACAAATCTAGCAATAAATAGTTGAACTAATCAGCTGAATTTTATTGAAAATGTATATATTAACATGGTTAATTAGTAATATACATTACAGTTGACCTGTTTCACATGACCATGTTATGGTAATTCTTTATATGAGGATTTAATGGTCGAAAATGTGAGTCTTCCAGATTTATTACAGACATTCACAATGTTTATAAAATGTGGGGAGTAGAGCTTGAGGTGGAAAATGTACAGAAGAAGGAAAATAGAAGGGAGGTTAGGGCCACAGTCCTGAGGCTCCCAATTTTCCTACAGAATATAGGAACAATTCTGGTGTAGCATATGATGTTCATCTCAGCATAGGGGGATGCAGATGCTCTACTCATTCTGTAGTGGCAGCCTAGATTAGAGTGGAGGCAGAGGTCTCATCTGCTAAGGTGAGAGGTGAAGCCACATTTAGAGAAGGGCATTGGGAATGAAGGTGAGGCAGTAGATGCTAGGGAGAATGTAGGCCTTGGCAAGATCCACTGTGGCTAAGATGAGTGAAATGGAGTCTGCCATGGCCTATAGGTTGAGTGAAGTACTGGTGGATGTAAATCAGTATTGTCTGTTTCGAGAGAGCTTAGCAAACCCTGGGACACAGAGAGCAAGTCATCTGAAGAAAACAGAGAGGAAGGTGTAGATACAGGAGCCAGGTGTGTGTGTGTGTGTGTGTGTGTGTGTGTGTGTGTGTGTGTGTGTGTGTGTGTGTGTGTGTGTGTGTGTGTGTGTGTGTGTGTGTGTACAGGAGCCAGCTGTGTGTGTGTGTGTGTGTGTACAGGAGCCAGCTGTGTGTGTGTGTGTGTGTGTGTGTGTGTGTGTGTGTGTGTGTGTGTGTGTGTGTGTGTACAGGAGCCAGCTGTGTGTGTGTGTGTGTGTGTACAGGAGCCAGCTGTGTGTGTGTGTGTGTGTGTGTGTGTGTGTGTGTACAGGAGCCAGCTGTGTGTGTGTGTGTGTGTGTGTGTGTGTGTGTGTGTGTGTGTACAGGAGCCAGCTGTGTGTGGTGTGGGTGTGTGTGTGTGTGTGTGTGTGTGTGTGTGTGTGTGTGTGTGTGTGTACAGGAGCCAGCTGTGTGTGTGTGTGTGTGTGTACAGGAGCCAGCTGTGTGTGTGTGTGTGTGTGTGTGTGTGTGTGTGTACAGGAGCCAGCTGTGTGTGTGTGTGTGTGTGTGTGTGTGTGTGTGTGTGTGTGTACAGGAGCCAGCTGTGTGTGGTGTGGGTGTGTGTGTGTACAGGAGCCAGCTGTGTGTGTGTGTGTGTGTGTCTTTTGTGGTAGAAGGTATGGGAATGAATGTTGTTGTCTAGGAAGAGGAGGTTAGGCCTGTGTGTGTCTTTTGTGGTAGAAGGTATGGGAATGAATGTTGTTGTCTAGGAAGAGGAGGTTAGGCCTGTGTGTGTGTGTGTGTGTGTGTGTCTTTTGTGGTAGAAGGTAGGGAATGAATGTTGTTGTCTAGAAAGAGGAGTTTAGGCCTGAGGACATCCAAGGACAGGGCCACCCCATTGCTCAGCTCCAGTGGAGATGAATCATGTTGTCATTTCTGTGAATGGTGACCCCAGGATTTGTGCAATTGGGGCAGATCTACACAAAGTGCACTCAAATTTAGGATCATTTAGATCATAAGTGAAAGGTACTGAGAAGAAGTGTTTTGAAGGGTAGAGAATCCTGCCAGTGCAGTGTTGGAGAAGCCACATCAAAGGGTTTATGGAACAGTGTCAGACGTAGAGAGGTCATGGAGAATGAGGCCTGAGAGAAGGCTTTTGTGCTTTGCATTTATGAGATCATCTAAAGGAGCCCTGACATGGGAACTTCTGGAATGACAGCCAGATTGCAGGGGTTGAACAGTGAGGAGAGGTAACAAATGGCTTGAGGAAGCAGCATCATTGTGACAAGTTTTATGAACAAATTTTGTAACATAGAATATTTCAAGATGAGATAATTATTTAAAAATAATTTTGTACCTTAGAGATTATTTTGAATTGTTATAGTGATGTCTTGTAATTTTCCTCATTTAAAAAATTTTCTCAAATATTTCTGCAGTATTTTGGGAAGTCAGTAAGATTCTGAATTATTTTATTTTCCATAATGGTTATATTAAATCATATTAACTTTAAATATGTATTTCCCATAATATTACAGAAGTTAGTTTTTGGTATTCCTACTACACATTCATAGAAAATGAGCTATAATGAAAATTAATCACTTTCTAAGACTTGTACAGTGAATTTCAGACTTCACATCCCTTGATCTTTCCAATGAAGCCAAAGTATTTTCTGGTCTTTAATTAATATTTATATAGTTGAAGGTTGTAGTTAGTAACAATGGTTTACATTTCAAATGTAAGTAGGAATATATATAGAACATAGATTTGTGCTGGGAAAATAATACAGGAACTTAAGGTAAAAGGCATGTGTTTGAACCAAGACAGTACTAAATAACTTGAGAGTTATTCTGTACATTCATTCCTGGTGTTAGGACAGAAGGGTTTTGGATGAAAGGAGAGAACTTCATGATTTGCCAAAAAAGTCATTTTATGATAATTAAATAGTGAACCTCCACCCCTTTTGCTTACCCCCTGTATCAGATACCTTCTTAATTATTCTGTTAATGAATGAGGCTAAATTAAGACATAGCATGTGTTGACATGGACATAAAATCAATGCTCAGTTTGAGGAAAGTTTGGGTTTTCCTTTTTCTGTTACTGTTTTTTAGTCTTTTTTGTGATTTCGCTAAGACTGTAGCAGGCTTTTCTCCTTTCTGTTTTTTTTCTGAACTACATTAGCCATTCACAGAACAGAAGCAAATAGCCATTTTTAAAATTCATGTCTTCAAATGTTAATTTGATGCTTTGAGGCATAAATGACCTTTCTAGCCAGCCCAGACTTGTCAAACAAAGGAATGATAGGAACAAGCTGCTGTTTGTTCTAATACAACAGGCTGTTTTTCACAGAAAATTTCAAAACATTTTTGCTTCCCTCTTCTTCAAAACATTAAACTTCAGCTTGTGCTAAGTTTGAATTTAGAAAGAATTGTGTACACACAACTGGTTAAATGGAATCCTGACCACCTGTGCAAAATGAACCATAGGCTTCAGTTTGGAGAATCTTCAGATGGGTGTAGGAAGTGCTTTGCCTGCCTGCATAGCCCAATGCTGGGCTCAAACAGAGCCAGCCATGTTATTGATGGTGTTGGAACAGAAAGGAGAACCAAAAACAGTAGGTGAGCAGAGCGGGGCATTGCACCTAACTTTGTATTATTTTTGTTGCAAATTAATTGAAACTAATGAAATGAACTGAGGCAATGTCCTGGGATGACTGCTTGACTTGGCACCAAATACTTGGGTTTTCTTCACAGCTTCACAGTGGGCTTACTATTACTAGCCTTGGGCCCTGATGCATTTTCTACCCTCCAGTGAGTTGCTTTATCTGTCAAATGAGAATAAGATTGCTTGTCCTATTCCAGTAACAACTCTATACAAGGATGTTAGTTGAAAGGCACCTATGATACAGATATAGAAGTGTAGACCTGTTGTACATTTGTCTCAATAATTGGGATGTTAGTTTATCCTCAATTTGTTCTAGGTGTTCTTCCACTGACAGCAACTCTTCTTTTCCTGGATATGATATAAAGAAGAAAATAAAAGTTTTGAGTTTGTTTTTTTCATGGGGTTCTCGTGTTCTAAAATAAATGACCAGGAATCAGGAAGCCAACACAACAAAAAATAATCCACCTCCAAATACAAACTACTCCTTCTCTACCCTTATCCCCGAATGATTTAATGTCCAGTTATTTCCTTTGGAAGTTTACTGTTCCACACAGAGGAAGAGTGGAGCACATGCTTTGTTTTGATGATTTGTTGGTGTATTTTTCTTCTTAGGTATCATGAAAAAGGCAGAAAGAAGGAAAACAACTCATTTTTGTCAAAGCAAGGATAGTGGCTTGGTATAACCCAAATTAGCTTAAAATAGTCCCCATTGTGTTCTAAAAATTTGTCGTTGTTAAGTTTTATTAGAGAAATTGCTAGTACTATAACAAGAAAAGATTTATATAGACTACACCTGGTTTTTGCCTTCCATTTCCCCCCTCAGCAAGGCATAGAAAATTTCTGTATTAATTTTTATCTGGGGATTAGGTTTGATTCTTAGGGTAAGTGATCATTTGGAAATTTGATAGTTCTAATTAGGAAAAAGACTTGCTGTGTACATGAAAGCATGCAGTGTGCCACATAGTTTTATTATAGTAGAATGGGGAACATTAGGATGTGTGTGGGAGCTACAAAATTACCTTTGGATTTAAGCTATTAGCTTAGGGTAATAGGATTGGTTTGTAGACTTAGTTTTTATGGGAGAGGTTTGGAGGAGGATGTGAAAGAAAAAGGGAAAGGTTTGTGAAATAATTTTTACAAATTTCACAGGATACTTCAAGTTCTTAACCACTGTTATGAAACATACAAGTCAGGTTTTATAATCTATGATGAACTGTTAACTTTATGAAAATGCTATGCTCTTAAAATAATTTAAAACTGCATTTATTAAATTATATATTCCCTTGATACTGCTCTATTCCTAGGACCCCAGTAATTGGTTGGAACAATTTTGTGAAAGGACCTTTGTCCAAGACACTAGGAGATACCTATCTTGTGGACAGAGTCCAGCTACTAATTAGCTGTTTGACCTTGGGCAATTCACTTGACTTCTGTGGACCTTCTGTCATTTGATAAATGATTGAAAATATAAATTATTAAGATTGCCCAAATACAGCTTAAAATCTTACTATTTTTGTCCTTGGGTAATGTTATTAAACCCAGTAATGGAACTTATTTTAAGCATATATTCAAAATACTTTATTTGTTTTTTCCTTGAACAGTTTTCTTTTAGCCAAAAGGACTGATTTAAAGTTTTTGACCACAGCTGCTGTAGAAATGTGTGCACAGCTACTGTTTTGGTAAACATACTAGTAACCAGATGGCAGTAATACTTTAAAATAAGTTGGGCTGTATGGGCTGGGAACCATCCAAATGGAATTCTTAGTGTTTTGCCTAGGTACATTGGATTTAGTACACACTAAATGAGTTTCAGTGTGTTTTATTACTGCAGTGGCTAGAAAGAACAAATAGAGTATTATGTGGAATACAAATAATGCTTATTAAGCTTGCAGTTGATTCCTTCTGATAGATGTTCCAAATTGCTGTCAGACTATATTTACTTACTCATAAACAGATGTGCTTTTGCTTTAAATCAGGATAACTATTGCAAACCTAGTTATGCATATTTTAAACAACTGTTAAGGATTACATTTTTTAATCATTGTTGATTAAATAAGAAGCTGATTTATTTTTTCTAAGGTTGTTGGTTTGTGTTGGTGGTTTTAGATGACAAAGAAATTTTGGTTTTTGAAATGCTGATTAAAGATGGGATATCAGATAAAAATTATTTTTTTGTCTGTAGACCAGAATGTATGAGCAATTATTGTTATATTAAAATAATTTTGGTCACTATTATCACCAAATGAGATGTTGGTTGCAATTTGGACATTAACTGACCTGTGTTTTAACTAAACAATGTAGTAGTAGTAATCTCAGCCTTAAATTTTACAGGATGATGGTATTGGAGAATATCTCCTCCAGTTTTAGTTTTTCTTCCTACATGTGTGCTCTTGTTACAGTTTATTTGTTAAAATATTTGAAGGTAGGTGCCATACTATTCATTAACTATCTAAGGCTTCTATAGCCTTATGTCTGATATTATTCAGGCAATGACCTCGCTTATTCAAGGAAGCCCTGCCTACTATCAACTCTTTTCTGGTTTAATGATAGGTTCTGTCTACTTAGGGGGTTTGTATGATAGTTCCTACTAATTCTCAGATTACTTATTTCTAGCATTCAAAATAAATATTTATTGAGCCATCATTATCAAGTATTAGGCTGTATTCTAGGACAGATAGGTGACCCTAGTTCTCTAGATCATGTCTCCTAGTTGAAAGATAAATGTTAAATATGTAACAAATGTAAAATTGTAGTTGTGATAAAGTGCCATAAAGTAGAGGTACCTTAATGGTTCTTTCTTCTCAGAGATAGAGCTAGTTCTGTTCATCAGTACAGAAGCAGTGTAACTGGCTTTGCCTGTCTTCTAGGTTATGATGATTCCCAATTTGAAATATTCTTGATGGTTTTAATTGTATCAGTCTGCACTCATTTCTACTGCCCAGCGTCTTAACATGTGTTTTGCCTCATGACCAATAATCGCTCTTAGATCTTGCCTTGCCTGCCTCCTCCAGGTGAGAGAAAGTGAAGTCTAAGAGTATGAACATCTGCTTCAAAATGCACACACTCCCAATTACATTAGCTGTTATAAAGCCCCACTAAAACCAAGCAAAAGATACTTGTATGGGTGGGGAAGTGGAGGCTGACTAGAGCTGTGTTCTCTGACAGGCCTGCTTGGGCACTTGCTGCTTGCACACTTGTAGGAGAGAGAGTGGGATGGGCAGTGATGGGCATGCTCTCGTAGATTAATTTTCTTGGAGTACTGGAATCTAAACTTTTGCATCTGAAAGAAAAATAGATTAATATTTTAAAGTCTACTGTCAAATTTTTAGGTCTCGTGTTGTGGACTTGTAAGTAAAAGCCAAATGGAACAATACCAGTCATTGGGGGCACCTCACATGGCCATTGTATCTACATCACACCAACTAGACTGTATAACTGGAATCCAACTACATACAAAACCATAATCCACTAGTTGCCTTCTGTAACCAAGGGGAGTATTCACTAACAAATATGAATGATTTATAAAGCTAGAATAACCTTATTTATTACTCTGAGAAAGTCATTAATCACAGCAATACTAATGATAAAGAGAACCAGATCATTGTGCCAATGTCACACTTTTAGTTCTATTACTACATTCATTAGTTCTTTATTGTACATCTAGTATCACTTAGGTCTGACTAGTATAACACCACTGTTTGCATGGTTCTTAGATACTGAGCATTCTCTAGCTTCCTGCTGAGTATGAGGCTTAATGAAGTATGAGGACTACATAGCTTAAAGCTTCCCCTTCTCCCCCACCAGGGCTCTGTTCAGAGGCTTATTCAGTGACATGTATCACCAGTTTTACTGTTTGTGTGTTGTGTGTATTATGTATGTGTATATATATGTATCTTTATATATCTTTAATATGGAATTAATTGCTGATAAGAGGGAGACATGTTAGAAATATGACTTTTAACATAAGTGTACAGATTTCCCAGGTAAAGAACAATGTTAATATTCTGGATTTGTCAACAGATTTTAAAAATTTAACCTCCCGACCCCATATAAAATTATATCCAGGAATAAAGGGCCTATGATAAAAAGTGAATATTAGTAATTGCAGTCCAGAAACTTGTGTATTTGGTTATTTTACACCGAGTTGAGATTTTTTGGTCTCTAGAATTCAGTATGCTGTTCATTTAAGCCCTCCTTTACAGACAATACCAGGGAAGAGACCTGATAAAAAGTCCCATGTTTTTCAAAGAGAATAATTTACAGTAATGCTACTAAAGATTACCTAATATCAGAACAAACAGGCAATGAACAGCATATAATTCTGCACATTATGCAGAGACATTAAATATACATATTAGTAAGATAGCAGATGCTCTGGTTCTGAAATTGACATGTAAAATAGTAGTCTTTCTCTGCAGGGCTCCGCTCCAGCCAGCGCTCCTCAGCACTCCTTCACATGTAATGAATAGCTAATTTCAGTCCTATGGTCCATAGGAGACTGACTGGGAACTGGGAGGAGGAAGCATTCCAGCTTTAAGAACAGCAGGATGTGCTGAGATGTGCTTTTTAATGGAGAAACATTTTAGAACTCTTGGGGGTAAATTCATAAAGAGGGTTGGGGATGTGTTTTTGTATTTAAATTAAGGAATTGTTAATACAGTTAGACAACCAGGAGTCTGGCAGCAGTATTGCAAAGAAAAATGAGAATTTGGCAACTAAACTAAGCTCAGAAATACCTTGCACATTTGGTAAAATACATGCTATAAACTGTGTCCAAACAGCCATTTTTTAGAAGGAGGCATTTAAGATTGTATTTAACTAGTTGAAATTTGGGGTTGACTTTTAAAAATGGGTCTTTACCTATGTACAGGAAAAGGGAAGTGACTTTTATTCATCTGCCTCATGGAGATTTCCTTGCCACATGAGATTTCCCTGTGTCTGTAATTCATTCATCCATCTATCCAACAGAGCATCTTGTGTACCATGGTGTTCTGGGAGCCTGAAAATGAATAAAATCAATCTCCACCCTCAGGAAGTTTATAGTCTGGTGGAAAGACAGACTTAAACCTGCTATAATTGAAATGAAAATAAGGATTTTATGTGTGGCAAGTTTTTTTAAAGGACTGCTTTCTAATTGTAAAGTGTTAAAATACATCCTGAACAAGTAGATAAAACATATGCCTACAGTTGAACAGATAGGTAAGGAATTGCATTTTATGTATTCTTTGTGCTTGCTTCTTTCATTTAACATTAAGTGATTCATCTGTGTGGTTTGCAGCATTTCATTGCTGTTTGGTAATCCATTTTACATCTCTACCGTACTTTGTTTATCCATTCTTCTATTAGTGGACATTTGGGTTGCTTGCAGTTTTAAGGTATCATTAACAATGGTCCTAAGAGTGTGTTTGATTATGCATCTTGCTATATGAATACACACATTCTTTAGTATATACATACCTAGCAATGGAAATGTTGGGCCATAGATTGTGCATAGTTTCAGCTTTACTAGGTAAGGACAAACTGATTTCTAACTGGTTTGTTCCAATGTAAAAAGACATTTAAAAGATTTTTGACATTGCTGGTTTTTTAAAAGTCAAGTATTTTCTCAGAGAATTTGACTTCCTAACGAGAATATGGTGGTTATAGTTTTATATAGCTAACATATAGTTCAGATGCATTTTCTCCCTAACCTGGATTGCAGGAATATGCTTGAAATGCAAAATCGTGACTTACTATTTTAATTCTGGTAATTGAAATAGTCTTTGACAAATTAGGAAATACTAGAAAGATCTTTGAGAATGGATATCCTGCCACAGTTTTGTTTAATGCTATGAAAAAAAAATCTGGAATATTTTAAGGATACAAAAAGTTTAGTGGTTTTAAAATGTTGAGCTCACATTTTGAATTGTAATTTTAATCTCTTTCCTAATGGCAAATGAAAGATGACTGATCTGGTTTGAAAAATCGACAAATCTTTGGCATGAGGCCCAGATCTCAGATTTTGTGTGAAAAAGAAAAATGGCAGTCTCTTAGGTGCTATTCAGTGTGTGTGTGAGGAGGGATGGTAGCCGGTGGAGAAAGGGCTGACTCTTCACATGGTAGGAGAGTATATAACAGGAGATAGTGGTTATTTCACATAATCAATCCTTCTTACCTTCCCAGACAGGAGAAAGAATGTGATGAATATTAGAACATTTAACAGAACATGAAAGATCCTGGGACTTACAACTTACTTTTTATTTGCCTCCAAATCTGTAAGAAATAATGAAATGATTTTTTAAAATCATGAGGCCCCCACTTTCACTATTTGTACTGAATATCAAGATCAAGCCTGCTCTTTCCCTTCTGCTCCATGGGTATGAAGATTTTTAAAAACTGCTTTTTAAAAATGCCTTTTGCCCACAGGTCTCCTTGAGAATTGAATTTACAGGGTGCTTGGAGTTTCCTTTTGCCATGCAGTACAGAAAAAATGTGTCTGAGCATGGCTGTTTGGGATGTTCAGGCCCAAAGTAGTGTTGGTTGAGTGAATGGGAAGTTTTCTATTCAGTTCAATTCAGAGAACATTTTATGCATGCCAGCCATGTGCCTGGTCCTGGTAGGTACTGGTGACACAAAGATGAATAAAACAGCTTACAGTCCACTGGGATAGACAGACATATAAACAATTCACCACAGTGCTGTGTGCTAAAGGGCTATAATAACAATCTGCAGAAAGTGTTTTCGTGCACAGAAAGAGAGAACACTTTTGTGTGTGTGATGGGTGGCTAGGTTCTAGCAAGTCAGGGATCTTCCACTGTGTGGATGGATGGATTTGAAATAGGTCATACAGGTGACTAGGACTTGTAGAGAGAGAGGAGAGGGGCATATTTAGTAGAGAAAGTTGCATGAGCTAATGGGTTTATATTGTTAAAATCTGGATAGTGGATAATCTACATGTGATTCTATTATGTGAAAAAGTTATAATTTCATAGCAATTTAGACAGCAATTCCCACCTTTCCTATTTTTTAATCACTAAAAAATGTACTCATAATGTTCTTTCTTTTAGCCAGAATTTAGTAATTGGGCAGACTCAGCTTGGACCCTTCCTTGATATAAAGATAGCTTCTTGGGTAGACTGGTCAGTTCACCTTCCATCATTCACAGCTACTTACTCAGTGCTTCAATACGAATCATCGCGTTCTGGGGAGCATATGAAAAAAGCTTAATAAACTCAGTCCTTGCTTTATAAGGGTGGTGATTTTTATCCCCCCCCTACATGTTTCACACACTTGGAAAAAAAAATCCATCAGTTGAATGTTACTATCAGAGAGAAATAAAATAGTGGTGGACATAACCTTAAAAATTATCCAGTCTATCCTCCCACATTTTATATGTGGGAAGAAACTAAGGCCTGTATGGTCAATGAGTTGTCCAGGGCCACACAGTCCATCTGTGGGCATGGGTGGATGAGGAGAGAGGGCTGTGTAAGGATCAGATTCTCAATGCTTCCCAGGCCCAGGCTTTTTCACGTGGTATGGCTCAGTTTCTGGATGTCCAGAGTTTGAATATGGCACAGATCAGTCTTTTCATATTTACTGCAATTCTGTTTAAAAAAACTTACCCAGATTAAGCTAGATTTGAGACAACATGGTATAGCAGAGGCCAGATGAACTGCCATTTAGTAAGCACAGTAACATCATAGATTCCTTCTCCAAGTTTCCTTTTCCTTACCTGTGAAAGGGAAAGATGATATGTACTTCACTGAGGGGTAACAGTTTTAAATACAAAAGCTCCTAACAATGTTTCACTCTCAGTTGTCACGGGTGTCTTTTCTTCTTTGTGGCTGTGTGAATCAAATGACCTCATATAACAGAAATCACTTTGAAAGTATCACATTCTATATAAATGAACCCAGGCCTATTACTTAGTTCTCATTCATTATTTCATTCTCTCTTCCACAACTAGTTTGTTGAATGACAGTATTAGTTCGTCTAAGTGGTTAGATAACTTAATGTTTATTTTTACTAAATCCCGTGGTTCTCTGGTAAATGAGATATAGTATATGTGAACATAAAAAGGATCTGTTTGTGGGAAAAGAGATGGTATAGGTGTTGGTAGGCATTCTGAAATAAACTGTTGAAGGAATTCACAATCTCAAAGAGACATAGTGGCCCTGATCTGATGCACCTAGAGACAGTAGAATAAAAACATTGAACCAAGAAGTATATGGGTGTATGGTGAGAAGATTTGTCATGTGGAGGTGAAAAGTAAGCATATTTTAGGAATGAAGAGAAAGGATAAGGCCCATAGTTGGCAGTGAAAGTGAGACTAGACTAGAGGTACTGAAGTAGTCTGAAAATCACACTGCTAGGAATAGAGAGCATACAGGATACTTTGAGATTATCTTCTTGAAGTGCCACCTTCAAGGAGAACATGCTAGGAAGCTCCTGAAATGGTAATGCTGTTGCTTTGGCCATCCTCGGATCCAGAGAGCATCCTTTCTCCCTTTGGATCCTCTCTGCCGTCCTGTAAGATGGCTTTCTTACACGACATCCAAGAATGTTGATTCCTCATGTTTGTGTAGTTCTGGGTTCATCCCTAATAATACAATAGAGCAATAATTTAAAAAATAGCACCAATACCTGTAGGATATGCCCACTGTTTTCAGTCACATTGGTTTCTCCTTCTAGTTCACTCAAGCTAAGTCTTATGAGGGAAAACAATTTGTTTGCATTCTAGGTCCAATGTTTAGCTTAAATAGGTCACACATGGAGTTTTCTTCATGTTTAATATTATCAAAAGATGTGTAATAATGCACTCTTTATTAGAATTATACAACTTTTTAAGTAATTGTTATTTTTAATTGAATTTCTTGAATGTCCAGAGTTTTAATACTTCTATTTGATCATTTTTAATAGCCTAGGTTTGACTAGTTATCTCATAACTCTCCTGTGGTTAAATCATGCCAGGCTGCACCTCAAAAGGTGTTCAGTAGTTTGGTTTGTAGTTGCAGTAGTAGATTGTACTGGGATTTTGTTGTCCCAGTTCCAAGAGTCACATTCCCAGCAGAGCTGGAATGGATGGTAATGCTAACTGTACAGAACATTGTGGGGGACCTGCTGCAGCCCTTTCATAATCTTTCCCTCTCTGTTTGTAAGTGTGGCTATTTTGGGGCAGGAACAGATGTAAAGTAGATGGAAGGGCAGTAGGAGTGAAACACCTGTCCCGGATTGGTCTCCAGGTGTGATTCAGGCGGTAACTAAAAAGGAAGGTTGACGGGAAGTATGAATAATCAGTCACCTCACTGCCAGCTTAGCCGGAAAGGCACATGGAGATGGGCTGGGGTGCTGAAGAATTGGGATTGATTCTGCTAAATACTTGAGGGAATGAAAAAACAGCGTCCTTTTCAGAAACATCATGTGTTCCAAACTGACATACCCCTACTGCTTCTTAGAAACTCTGAACCTAGTAGCAACTCACAAATCTCTTGTCTTCTGACATCCTCAGCCCCTTCTCTCTCTCCCTCCTTTCTTTCTGCCTCTCTTCTTAGATTCTTTTCCACTTACTTTCCCCCTCCAACAATCTGACAGTAGCAGAAAAGTGGGGAGGAAGAATGATGATTTATTCAAATTCTTCTTTGCCCTGCATATGAAATGGGTATTGCTGAAGGCAGTGAAGAGAAGTGACTTGCTCTGGGTGGTTTAATTTTTGACCCATCAGCCTTCCCATTCTGCTGGGAAGGGGCTGTAGTGGGACCAAATGGGAATGTATCCCAGGGGCTCATGTACTTCTGCTTTATATGATTTCTCATTTGTATGATTTATTAAAAAATATATTGATACCCCAACTAAGGGCAACTAAAAGATGCCCATTACTGAATTGCCATCTTAACACATTTTCCCTAAAGAGGGTTAATAAAGTCCTCTGACAGTTAACAGGCTAGTGTTAAAATATTTTTATCACTTCCTGGTGCGCTAATGGTTACACTTCTCTGAACTATGAATGCTTGACCTGCACACTCAGTTTGTTATTACTACTGTTGTTACTAAATATTTACAGGACTCCACAGTAGTAAATAGTATACAGAGCAGATACTACCCTTACCCCCATGAACTAAGCAAAATGATTCATGAAGGTGAAGCTTGGGGTAGGGTTAAGCCTGCACTCAAGGGAGAAATAAATGAGGGCAGTGAGGAGAAACCCCAGGAACATTTGCCATTGGTTATTTTGGGAACACTTAAGTAGTCAAGTATATTTCTTACAGCTATCTATAATTTTACTTCATTTGGTTGAGGTTTATTTATTTAAGGATAATGTGGTTCCAAGAAGTCTGTTTCCAGGGACTATAGTTTGAAGCTCCTGTTACCTTAAAAGTATGTCCTGACTCCTGAATACTGACTGACTGGCTAGTGTGGTTGTTGTCATTGTGATCAATAAAGGCTGCTTTGATTTAGGAGTGATTTATCCTGAGTGTTAATGGCTTACAACTGCACAGAAGAGGCGGTGGTTCATGTTTTGGCCTCCTGTTCAGCTGGGGGAACTTGAGCTTCCTTAGTTCTTTCAGAAAGCCTGATAAGAAAGCTGGCATCATGGCAGGAATGCTTTAGTTAAGATTCAGGAAGTCAAGGTACAAATGTCAGAGTAATTCAGATTGACAGACTAATTAGATTATTTTTAAAAATCCAAATTGGGCTTTAAATTACCCTATAAATTTTGTTATTTAAAGTTTGTTTTTCGTATTTCAAGAGACCTGCAGGAAGTAATAAAACACTCTATAAGTTTTTATTTTCTTTTGATTTTTCCAGTGACTTTAATTTCTCAACTTTATAGTTTTAAAAAAACAAAATTTCACAATGCAATAAAATCCTTCCATGAAAATAAATACAGCTTTTAAGCTTTATCCTGGTTACTTTTGTACCCTCTATGTGTTTGGAGAGTTTTTTCTTTGAAATCAGAACTTGAGTGGAAAGCATCATTAAGTAAATGATTATTTTCATGTGGAATCGAATATTAATCACTGAGTAAAGATAGAGTAAACTTAGGGCGAGTTAACTTTAATTAAAACAAAAAACAAAATGAGGTCAGTGCTGACCAGGGTCAGCACAGTATGGTCATACTTCTGATATCCTGCAGTGCAGTTTTGTTGTAATGATGAGTTTTGGCTAGTCCTCTCTTTTGGGAATTCTGTATTTAGGTGTGAGTATTGAGTGAGCCTAGGGCCACTTTAGTGTTTTCTATTTAGAACAAACCTACTGTTTTTATTACTATTGATCATGGAGATAATTAAAGTTAGAACAAGTATCTTTACCTTTGCTTTTTTATAGTGTATTTTATACCCGTGTGTGATAGGTAATCTGTGGCAGTTACTGTAGGAATATTAAGAAAAGACACCTAATATTTAATGTTAAGGTTGTTTTAACTTGTAGCTTTTGGTAAATGAGATGCATAAAATACTTCAAAATAGGAAGATATGTAAATCAGAGTACCGAGTTAGCTTGGGTCTAGCCATAAGGAAAATGAGAGTATTCAGAATTATGTGACGACAGCTCTTTATTATCTTTCCCAGCATATACAATCTTGTTTCTGTGGAGGGAAAATACTTTATCCCAGGATGGCAATACAGGTATAGTAAAAAGTTACTTCCTTTTAAAGGAAAGAAGGTAGATTTTTCAGTGTTACATTGGACTTAATTAACTAAACTTGCTTTACATTGTAGGCCCTGAGTGGGTGACATACTTCCTGTTTTTAGAAAATAGTAGAAAAAAACCCAAATAGCAAAAGCAATATGGAGAAAGAAAAAGCTGGAGGCACCATGCTCCGTGTATTCAAATTATATTACAAAATGATAGCAGTCAAAACAGTATGGCTATTTTCTAGATTCAAAAAAGATTAATGTAACCATTTAAGTTTAGAATTTATAGAGATTGAAAATTTTAACACCTTAATGAACTATGTTTAGTTGGCAGGATGTGGTATCTGTTAAAGGTGAAACTTAAAAGACATGTCCTCCTCACCCTTTTATAATTAAACATATAATAAGATATGGTAGAATACTTACAACATATGTGTGAGTCATGAAGCAAAACAATACATCTGTGTACCCACTATTCACCTTAAGAATAAACAATACTGGTACCTCTGGTGCCCTTTGTGTGCCCTTCTGGACACCATTACTTCACTTCCCACCCCCTGCAGAAGTTACTAGCACCCTGAGGTTTGTATTAGTTGCTTCCTTGCTTTTATTTATGAAAATAGTTTCCCATTTAATATCCTGCCTGTGCCTTTATATTACTGTAACTTGCTCTTTTTCAAGTTATAGTTTTAGTTCAGTTTTTTCCCTCTAAAGTATTATATTTTGAGACACATCAAAGCAGATGTGATTGCATTTTTCCTAGAAATAAAGCAAGCAGTCCTAAAATATGAACCACAAAATAACCCAAAGCAACTTGGAGAAACAAAAATAAAGCTGGAAGCATCACGTGCCCTGTTTTCAAACTATAATACAAAGATATAATAATCAAAACAGTATGGAATTGACATAAAAACAGACACACAGATCAGTGGAACAGAATAGATAGCCCACAAATAAACCCACACGTATGTGCTCGATTAATTTGCTACAGAGGAGCCAAGAATACACAATGGGGAAAGGTTAGTCTCTTCAGTAAATGGTATTGGGAAAACTGGACAGCCATGTGCAGAAGAATGAAATGGCCCCTATTTTACACACCATACACAAAAATTAACTCAGAATAGGCTAACAGTTTTAATATTTAGACCTGAAACCATAAAACTCCTAGAAGAAAACATAGGCAGTAATCTCCTTAACATAGGTCTGGATGATGACTCCAAAAGCAAAGGTAACTAGTGTAAAAGTAAGCAAGTGGAACCACATCAAACTAAAAAGCTTCTGTACAGTAAAGGAGGACAGCATCAACAAAATAAAAAGGCAGCCTACTGATGGTAGAAAGTACTTGCAAGTCATGTATCTGGTAATGGTTAATATCAAACTGTATAAATAACTCATGCAACTCAGTAACAATAAACAATCCAACTAGAAAATGGGCAGAAGATCTAGGTAGGCATTTTCCTGAAGAAGACCTATAGATGGTCGCCTGGTACATGAAAAGATGTTCCACATCACTAATCACCAGGGAAATGCTAATCAAAACCACAAAGATGAGAAACAAGTTGTCAAGGATGTGGAGAAAAAAGGAAACCTGGTGCATGTTGGGTGGGAAGGAAAATTGGTGTAGCTGTTATGGAAAGAATATGGAAGTGTCTCAAAAAACTAAAAATAGAACGGCCACATGATCCAGCAATTCCTTCCAGAGATTTATCCAAAGGAAATGAAAACACTAACTTGAAAAGACATATACATGCCTTTGTTCATTGTAGCACTATCTCAATGATCGAGGTATGGAAACAACCCAAGTGTCTGTCAGTGTGTAAATGGATAAAGGAACAGTGGTGTATATGTATGCAATGGAGTATTATTCAGGCATAAAAATGAATGAAATCTTGTCATTTATGACAACATGGATTGACCTTGAGGGTATTATGCTAAGTGATGTAAGTCAGGCAGAGAACGACAAAGACCATAAGATCTCGCATGTATCCACATACATCTAAAAACATACATCTAAAAAACAACCAACCAATCAAGCTCATAAATACAGGTTGTAATTCATTCATTTTCACATAATATTCTGTATTGAGTATGTCACAACGTATTCAATCTGCTGACACTATTTGGACTGCCAATTTTCCAATTTTATATTTCAATGCTGCTTTTAACATTATTTCACATGTCTCCTGGTGTGTATGTGCAAATACGTCTCCAGGGTCCTACCCTTTCCCTTGACACAAAAAATTCTTTAAATCCTTTTAATCTTCAAATTAGGAATTTACCTTAAAGAGGTCTAAAGGATCTTTATGGTTTAGATATTTGTGACGTGTTTCCTGAGGTCATATGGTGATAGGTACAAAAGTTCACTTTTCCTTGTTAATATGGGTAATGGTGATTAAAGTAATTAGACATATTACTACATTACGTATTTCTAATAGAAGTAATTTTAGAATTTATCTTTCGAATTCATGGCATTTTTGTGGCAAACTTGAAAAGTTGTATGTTCATTTTCTCTACTGTTTTCTTTCTGAGATATAGGACGGTGCAGCAAGGACAGAAGAAGGGCCCCTGAAGCTGCTGAGCTAAATCCACCTTTATCCCCAGACTCATGCTTAAGCAATGACCTCATAGAAGAAAACCGCACGCTGTGCTGAGACCTCATTTCCTCTTATTTATACACAGTCTCATGAATTCCTAGAAGATATAAATCAGCATTTTAAAAGAATTAGAGGGGATGCAACTATTAAGCAAAATGTCAGTATGAGAAGAGGTATTGTACTTCTGCAAGGAAGGATAGAGGAAAAAGAGCCCACCTGGTGGACAGGCCAGTTAGGGCAGTGGAAAGCTCTGAGCTAAAGGGCCACTAACCTGGCTGATAGAGGCCATGAAGGCCTTACTGGGAGGTCATAGTACAGTAAATGTTCATAATGATGACCGTGGGCCATCAAGCAGTGTTAAATTAGATTTCTTGATACTGTTCAGCAACTTAGGAAAGTGTTGATGCATTTTTGAAAGATTTGCATCTTTGAAAGATTTTGAAACCCATCAACCTGCTAAAATGAATAAGCTGGTTTCAGGAATAAACCCTCTCAGCTTTTCAGGTTGAACCTTTTGTTAAGAATGATTAAGAGTGAAAGTTTTTGAGCTTACAGTACTACTGTTTTAGTGAGGTCATGAACATGCTAGAAAACCAGATCCTCCATTAATCTGATACTGCTAGCTTAGTTATGTTATTGACCTTTCATTTCTGATTTTCTCCCTTAAACATTAAGTACTATGACTGTTATACCAGGAGAACAGTTTCTCTGAAAGATTTAATGAATCAGCATTTAAAAAAAGAATGTGTAAATACAATTTTTATATACTTCCATAGTGGAAAAAACAAAATTTGAGAGAAAATCATCAAAAAGAATGAAGTGGGATTCCTTCGTTTTCTAGAAAATATTTTAAGGCTAGTATTTCTCTGGCATGCCTAAATATTTCATTTTCCTGTTTACCAAAATGCTGTATTTTGATAAGTAAAAAAAATTTGCAAGCTAGACTTGTGCTGATAGACTTGCACAGCTGCCCCCAAAGGAAAAAACCTTATTCTTGGCTCAGAGTAAATGCAGACATCCCCAGTTAGTTTATAAATGGTAGAGTTTGGAGTTGCTGAGGAATATAGCTGCCACAGAAAAGATTCTCTTACCTTTTCAGAGTGGAGCGAAGAATGAGGGAATGAGGCAAGGTACAATGTGTTCAAAGGTTTAAAGTGTGCAAGTCATTTGCAAAAACAGATGTTAGTAAAGGGACAGAAATGAAAGAGAAGGACCAGTTGGATTAGTAAAAGATGCTGCTGTAGCTGTCATTTATCATGTCTTCACTCTCTTCTATTTTACAGTCCTAACATTTGTATGTTTCTGAAGCAGGAAAACAGATTCCTTTAGAGATGAAATCTTTTCCAATTTCTAACTACCTTTCCATGTAAAAGATGCAATTTTTTTTCAGTTTCAAGTAGCAGTCGTTCATATTCTGCCAGAGAAATTAGTTTGAACTATGATGAAACATTTGCTAAGCTAATGTGTGTCATTTACAAATGTATGGCCATTTGTCTTTTCCTCAAAATTCCAGAGCCTGTGAAAAGTAGCTACATACCTCATTTCTCAGGGTTTTTTGTTTTTATTTTAAACAATTTTCCTGGCAGTATATCCAATATAATTTACATTTTAAGCAATTAAGCAGCTTTTATAAGTCTAACAACTCTGATTAAAGAAGTAGACCCCGTATCTTCTGATTTATCTCTTCTGTTGTTGAAGTACTGTATTTTTGTCTGCATTTAATTTATGTGTGATTTTAGTTTTATTAAGCAGTTGTAATCAGTCATTGGATCATATATGGGGTACCAGTTATTTCTCATTATTTTTCCTCTTTTAATTCCCATTAAAACCTATTCTAGAATTATTCTTGTTTCATCATTTGATGCTCAGTATTATGTGGGCAATATGTAAATAAGTTCCCTTTTCTCAAGAATGGATAATGTACTCTCTTGAACGTGGGTAGGTATGGTTGCCTCCAAATGTGTAGATACTTGGGTAGCTATTCCAGTTGCCTGTAAACATCTTAGAAATAAACTGAAGAAAATTTATATACAATTAAGTTAACTCTTAAGTACAGTCTTGAAAGTCCATTATAAACCAAAGAAGAAGCATTTGAGACAAAAGTCTAGGTTTTCATCACATATTTTAAATATTAGTATATATATTTTGGTTGCTTTTGACTTGCTTAGAATCTAAAAGTTTAGAGTTTGAGGATCTATGGGGAGATCTACAGGAATGCCCTTAACCTGAGTATGAATAGAATAACAGATCCAGAGCTCTGAAATACTCTGCGTGATGATATAAACATTTAGGGAGAGCATCTATTGCCCTTTTTCAGGTTCTCAAGGGATCTATGACCACCCCTTCCCCCCAACCTCCCACCTCAAAAATAGAAAGAAGGTAAGGGACCACTGATCTAGTCCTTTAGCCTCCTTTTGCATGTATGAAAATGAGGCCAAAGACTCAAGGTCAAACAGTTAGTTAAAGTAGCAGAGCTGGGATTAAAACTCAAATCTTTTTCCTGGGTCAGTTCTCATTCCATTGTACTGACAGTCAGTCCTCAGACACATTATTTTGATTCTAAAATATATTAAGCCACTGTGTACATAATTGCTTAATTAGCACTTTTGCACATTTGAAGCCATTTAGGTTTATATTTCTTGTTTAAAATGAACAGTAGGGGAGGGGCGGAAGATGGCGGCGTGAGTAGAGCAGCGGAAATCTCCTCCCAAAACAACATATATCTATGAAAATATAACAAAGACAACCCTTCCTAGAATAAAGACCAGAGGACACAGGACAATATCCAGACCACATCCACACCTGAGAGAACCCAGCGCCTCGCGAAGGGGGTAAGATACAAGCCCCGGCCCCGCAGGAGCCGAGCGCCCTCCCCCCAGCTCCCGGCGGGAGAAGAGCAGGCAGAGCGGGAGGGAGACGGAGCCCAGGGCTGCCGAACACCCAGCCCCAGCCATCCGGGCCAGAGTGCAGGGCCCTCGATACTGGGAAAACAGGGCAGCAAGAACAGTGAGCAGGCACTGGAAGCTGGGCGACAGAGGACATAAGAAAAGCGCGCGACCATTTTTTTTTTTTTTTTTTTGCTTTTTTGCTGCTTTGTTTTGGCGAGCGCTTTTTGGAAGTCTTAAAGGGACAGGGACCCCAATACTAGGGTAACAGGGCAGAAAGACCGGTGAGCAGAGGCCTGAGGCTAGCACCGGAGAATAAAGAAAAACGAATGACCACCTTTTTTTTTAATTAAAAAAAATTTTTTTTTTTAAATTAAAAAAATTTTTTTTCTTGTTTTTTTTTTTTTTGTGGTCATTGTTTTGTTTTGGCGGGTGCTTTTTGGAAGTCTTAAAGGGGCAGGGCGGATCACTTAATCCAGAGGTAGGGAATCCGGGATCTCTGGGCACCCTAACCCCTGGGCTGCAGGGAGCAGGGAGGCCCCTTACGGAGATAAATAGCCTCCCAGCAGCTCCTGCTCCAACGCGACTCCACCATTTTGGAGTAGCTGCCCGAGCCAGGCCACGCCCACAGCAACAGCGGAGATTAACTCCACAGCAGCCGGGCAGGAAGCAGAAACCCTGTCTGCGCGCAGCTGCGCAGCACAAGCCACTAGAGGCCGCTGTTCTCCCAGGAGAGGAGGGCCACAAACCAACAAGAAAGGAAGTCCTTCCAGCCGTCACTCGTCCCAGTTCTGCAGACTATTCCTATCACCATGAAAAGGCAAAGCTACAGGCAGACAAAGATCACAGAGACAACACCAGAGAAGGAGACAGACCTAACCAGTCTTCCTGACAAAGAATTCAAAATAAGAATCATAAACATGCTGACAGAGATGCAGAGAAATACGCAAGAAAAATGGGATGAAGTCCGGAAAGAGATCACAGATGCCAGAAAGGAGATCGCAGAAATGAAACAAACTCTGGAAGGGTTTATAAGCAGAATGGATAGAATGCAAGAGGCCATTGATGGAATTGAAATCAGAGAACAGGAACGCATAGAAGCTGACATAGAGAGAGACAAAAGGATCTCCAGGAATGAAACAATATTAAGAGAACTGTGTGACCAATCTAAAAGGAACAATATCCGTATTATAGGGGTCCCAGAAGAAGAAGAGAGAGGCAAAGAGATGGAAAGTATCTTAGAAGAAATAATTGCTGAAAACTTCCCCACACTGGGGGAGGAAGTAATCAAACAGACCACGGAAATACACAGAACCCCCAACAGAAAGGATCCAAGAAGGGCAACACCAAGACACATAATAATTAAAATGGCAAAGATCAAGGACAAGGAAAGAGTGTTAAAGGCAGCTAGAGAGAAAAAGGTCACCTATAAAGGGAAACCCATCAGGCTAACATCAGATTTCTCAACAGAAACCCTACAGGCCAGAAGAGAATGGCATGATATATTTAATACAATGAAACAGAAGGGCCTTGAACCAAGGATACTGTATCCAGCACGACTATCATTCAAATATGACGGTGGGATTAAACAATTCCCAGACAAACAAAAGCTGAGGGAATTTGCTTTCCACAAACCACCTCTACAGAACATCTTACATGGACTGCTCTAGATGGGAGCACTCCTAGAAGGAGCACAGCACAAAACACCCAACATATGAAGAATCGAGGAGGAGGAGGAACAAGAAGGGAGAGAAGAAAAGAATCTCCAGACAGTGTATATAACAGCTCAATAAGCGAGCTAAGTTAGGCAGTAAGATACTAAAGAGGCTAACCTTGAACCTTTGGTAACCACGAATTTAAAGCCTGCAATGGCAATAAGTACATATCTTTCAATAGTCACCCTAAATGTTAATGGGTTGAATGCACCAATCAAAAGACACAGAGTAACAGAATGGATAAAAAAGCAAGACCCATCTATATGCTGCTTACAAGAAACTCACCTCAAACCCAAAGACATGTACAGACTAAAAGTCAAGGGATGGAAAAACATATTTCAAGCAAACAACAGTGAGAAGAAATCAGGGGTTGCAGTACTAATATCAGACAAAATAGACTTCAAAACAAAGAAAGTAACAAGAGATAAAGAAGGACACTACATAATGATAAAGGGCTCAGTCAAACAAGAGGATATAACCATTCTAAATATATATGCACCCAACACAGGAGCACCAGCATATGTGAAACAAATACTAACAGAACTAAAGGGGGATATAGACTGCAATGCATTCATTCTAGGAGACTTCAACACACCACTCACCCCAAAGGATAGATCCACTGGGCAGAAAATAAGTAAGGACACGGAAGCACTGAACAATACAGTAGAGCAGATGGACTTAATAGACATCTATAGAACTCTACATCCAAAAGCAGCGGGATATACATTCTTCTCAAGTGCACATGGAACATTCTCCAGAATAGACCACATACTAGGCCACAAAAAGAGCCTCAGAAAATTCCAAAAGATTGAAATCCTACCAACCAACTTTTCAGACCACAAAGGCATAAAACTAGAAATAAACTGTACAAAGAAAGCAAAGAGGCTCACAAACACATGGAGGCTTAACAACACGCTCCTAAATAATCAATGGATCAATGACCAAATCAAAATGGAGATCCAGCAATATATGGAAACAAATGACAACAACAACACTAAGCCCCAACTTCTGTGGGACACAGCAAAAGCAGTCTTAAGAGGAAAGTATATAGCAATCCAAGCATATTTAAAAAAGGAAGAGCAATCCCAAATGAATGGTCTAATGTCACAATTATCGAAAATGGAAAAAGAAGAACAGAGGAGGCCTAAGGTCAGCAGAAGGAGGGACATAATAAAGATCAGAGAAGAAATAAATAAAATTGAGAAGAATAAAACAATAGCAAAAATCAATGAAACCAAGAGCTGGTTCTTCGAGAAAATAAACAAAATAGATAAGCCTCTAGCCAGACTTATTAAGAAGAAAAGAGAGTCAACACAAATCAACAGTATCAGAAACGAGAAAGGAAAAATCACGACGGACCCCACGGAAATGCAAAGAATTATTGGAGAATACTATGAAAACCTATATGCTAACAAGCTGGGAAACCTAGGAGAAATGGACAACTTCCTAGAAAAATATAACCTTCCAAGATTGACTCAGGAAGAAACAGAAAATCTAAACAGACCAATTACCAGCAACGAAATTGAAGAGGTAATCAAAAAACTACCAAAGAACAAAACCCCCGGGCCAGATGGATTTACCTCGGAATTTTATCAGACATACAGGGAAGACATAATACCCATTCTCTTTAAAGTTTTCCAAAAAATAGAGGAGGAGGGGATACTCCCAAACTCATTCTATGAAGCTAACATCACCCTAATACCAAAACCAGGCAAAGACACCACCAAAAAAGAAAACTACAGACCAATATCCCTGATGAACGTAGATGCAAAAATACTCAACAAAATATTAGCAAACCGAATTCAAAAATACATCAAAAGGATCATACACTATGACCAAGTGGGATTCATTCCAGGGATGCAAGGATGGTACAACATTCGAAAGTCCATCAACATCATCCACCACATCAACAAAAAGAAAGACAAAAACCACATGATCATCTCCATAGATGCTGAAAAAGCATTTGACAAAGTTCAACATCCATTCATGTTAAAAACTCTCAGCAAAATGGGAATAGAGGGCAAGTACCTCAACATAATAAAGGCCATCTATGATAAACCCACAGCCAACATTATATTGAACAGCGAGAAGCTGAAAGCATTTCCTCTGAGATCGGGAACTAGACAGGGATGCCCACTCTCTCCACTGTTATTTAACATAGTACTGGAGGTCCTAGCCACGGCGATCAGACAAAATAAAGAAATACAAGGAATCCAGATTGGTAAAGAAGAAGTTAAACTGTCACTATTTGCAGATGACATGATACTGTACATAAAAAACCCTAAAGACTCCACCCCAAAACTACTAGAACTGATATCGGAATACAGCAAAGTTGCAGGATACAAAATCAACACACAGAAATCTGTGGCTTTCCTATATACTAACAATGAACCAACAGAAAGAGAAATCAGGAAAACAACTCCATTCACAATTGCATCAAAAAAAATAAAATACCTAGGAATAAACCTAACCAAAGAAGTGAAAGACTTATACTCTGAAAACTACAAGTCACTCTTAAGAGAAATTAAAGGGGACACTAACAGATGGAAACTCATCCCATGCTCATGGCTAGGAAGAATTAATATCATCAAAATGGCCATCCTGCCCAAAGCAATATACAGATTTGATGCAATCCCTATGAAACTACCAGCAACATTCTTCAATGAACTGGAACAAATAATTCAAAAATTCATATGGAAACACCAAAGACCCCGAATAGCCAAAGCAATCCTGAGAAAGAAGAATAAAGTAGGGGGGATCTCACTCCCCAACTTCAAGCTCTACTATAAAGCCATAGTAATCAAGACAATTTGGTACTGGCACAAGAGCAGAGCCACAGACCAATGGAACAGACTAGAGAATCCAGACATTAACCCAGACATATATGTTCAATTAATATTTGATATAGGAGCCATGGACATACAATGGCGAAATGACAGTCTCTTCAACAGGTGGTGCTGGCAAAACTGGACAGCTACATGTAGGAGAATGAAACTGGACCATTGTCTAACCCCATATACAAAAGTAAACTCAAAATGGATCAAAGACCTGAATGTAAGCCATGAAACCATTAAACTCTTGGAAGAAAACATAGGCACAAACCTCTTAGACATAAACATGAGTGACCTCTTCTTGAACATATCTCCCCGGGCAAGGAAAACAACAGCAAAAATGAGTAAGTGGGACTATATTAAGCTGAAAAGCTTCTGTACAGCAAAAGACACCATCAATAGAACAAGAAGGATCCCTACAGTATGGGAGAATATATTTGAAAATGACACATCCGATAAAGGCTTGACGTCTAGAATATATAAGGAGCTCTCACGCCTCAACAAACAAAAAACAAATAACCCAATTAAAAAATGGGCAGAGGAACTGAACAGACAGTTCTCCAAAAAAGAAATACAGATGGCCAACAGACACATGAAAAGATGCTCCACATCGCTAATTATCAGAGAAATGCAAATTAAAACTACAATGAGGTATCACCTCACACCAGTAAGGATGGCTGCCATCCAAAAGACAAACAACAACAAATGTTGGCGAGGCTGTGGAGAAAGGGGAACCCTCCTACACTGCTGGTGGGAATGTAAACTTGTTCAACCATTGTGGAAAGCAGTATGGAGGTACATCAAAATGCTCAAAACAGACTTACCATTTGACCCAGGAATTCCACTCCTAGGAATTTACCCTAAGAACGCAGCAATCAAGTTTGAGAAAGACAGATGCACCCCTATGTTTATTGCAGCACTATTTACAATAGCCAAGAATTGGAAGCAACCTAAATGTCCATCAATAGATGAATGGATAAAGAAGATGTGGTACATATACACAATGGAATACTACTCAGCTATAAGAAAAGGGCAAATCCAATCATTTGCAGCAACATGGATGGAGCTGGAGGGTATTATGCTCAGTGAAACAAGCCAAGCGGAGAAAGAGAAATACCAAATGATTTCACTTATCTGTGGAATATAAGAACAAAGGAAAAACTGAAGGAACAAAACAGCAGCAGAATCACAGAACTCAAGAATGGACTAACAGGTACCAAAGGGAAAGGGACTGGGGAGGATGGGTGGGTAGGGAGGGATAAGGGGGGGAGAAGTAGAGGGGTATTAAGATTAACATGCATGGGGGGGTAGGAGAAAAGGGAGGGCTGTACAACACAGAGAAGGCAAGTAGTGATTCTACAACATTTTGCTATGCTGATGGACAGTGACTGTAAAGGGGTTTATAGGGGAGACCTGGTATAGGGGAGAGCCTAGTAAACATAATATTCGTCATGTAAGTGTAGATTAGTGATAGCAAAAAAAAAAAGGGCAGTTCCTGTGTGGTAACCTCCAACGAGTTCTACACAAGGGTATAAAGGGCATATTAAAGTGTAGGCAAAGGGTCGGTTTGTGTTTATACAGAGGATCAAAGCCTAATTGGGCTACCCCGAAAATGAACTAAGATATGATATGAAAAAGAACTTCCAACATCTGCACTCTCTGGAAGACTCATGCCAGAAGATGATCATCAAAAAACCCCAACAAAGATCCACGCACTGCTACAGCTGTAGATGCACTCATCCCACCATTTCCTGGACTTGCCATGGGAATGAGGAAGGAGATATCTAAGCTGGCCTGTGCATACAGTAAAACAACAAAATTGGACTGGATCTATACTGTTGGAACTCAACCAAGAATTTGGAGAAGTGCAAATTGTAGCGCTCCAAAGTCTTACAACTACAAACTATTTACTGTTAAAAGAACATATGGCATGTGAACATTCCCCAGGAATGGGTTGTTTTAATTTGTCTGATTTCTCTCAGACTGTTCAAGTTCAGTTGGACAATATCCACCATATCATAGATAAGTTTTCACAAATGCCTAAGGTGCCTAACTGGTTTTCTTGGTTTCACTGGAGATGGCTGGTAATTACAGATATGCTTTGGTTATGTAAGTATACTCCTATTATGTTAATGTGTGTGCGCAATTTAAGTAGTAGCTTAAAACCTATACATGCTGAAGTTACTCTACAAGAAGATATATCAAAGATATAATCAATCTTCCCATGTTTTCTTCCGCCTGCTACTTCTATAGCTTTTCTTCTTCCTTCCTAATTACAACCCTTAAATAGAATTCGTGCCTCATATCAAATTTACCGAGTATCATAATTCTTCCAAGTGGTAAAGATACCTCAAGACAAATGCTGGGCATAGAAGCCACAGGGCATAAATATGCAAAGAAGTAAAAAGCTAACTTTTTCAAACAATAAGGCTTCTCTCTCACTTACCAACTTCACATTTCCCTGTATGGCCCCGGAAGATGACTGGTTAGCCAGAGACGGGTAAGATTCCTCAAGGGAGGAACAACCTAAGACAGGCACAGTCGCAGGGGGGCCATCAGGTGAGAAATTGGGGATCAACAGAGGTGAGGCTTAGAACCTCACCCCCCCGTTCTGAGAGAAATCTTCTGCATACGTGGATGTTTTATTGCCCTGGTCTAGCTTGGATTAACACATAGTCTACAGGCACACACCTGATCATCTACATGTGCTCTCTTACAACACTAAACTATGTTTTCTACCTTTATCTTGTATCTACCTACCACTTCAGCATTTTATTAAAAATAATAATAATAAAGAGAGAAATGTGGTATCCACATATAAATCAAGTATAAAAACCAAATGAGTATTCATATTTGAACTGACTGTTTATAGTTCATAATGCATGAGCAAAACCGAAAGTTTCTGTGATGACTGCCCTTGTACTGTTCACTATGTAACTTATTCATTATGTAAGAATTTGTTCTACATGTAAAAACTTGTTTGTTATGCCTCAGAAGATTGGAGACTGACAAAAATTAGGCTTGGGGTGGAATAATGATTGTGCATTGAGCATTGACTCCCCTATACAGAATTTTATTGTCGTTAACAACCATTTGATCAATAAATATGAGAGATGCCCTCACAAAAAAAAAAAAAGAAGGACAGACTTCCAATGGTAAAATAAATTAGTAACCGGGATGTAATGTATAGCATAAGGAATATAGTCAATATTGTAACAGCCTGGTAGGGTGATAGCTGGAACCTAGAATTATGTATATAAATGTTCTACCACTGTGTTGTACACTTGAAACTCATGTAATGTAATACTGTGTGTCAACTACCCTTCAATAAAAAATAATTATTAAAAAAAAAAATTTGCATAAAAAAAAATGAACAGTAGTAAAAAATTTGGCATAGGGTTTCTCTTATCTATTTTAAATCATTCTTAAAAATTTACTTTAAATTCTAAAGTTTGGTTAACATCAGATCATCATTATTCATAAGCAGCTTTATTTGACAACTATTTAATACTGGAAAGAAAATTGTGATTAGAGCCTTGGGCCAATACCTGCATTTTCCTGACTCTTCATATAATGTTAACCATCACCACACCCAACAGAAATGCTCTCCTAGGCAAAAGTGGAATATATCTCTTCATTTACATTATAAAGACTTTTCTTTCAGAAGAAATAAAATCAAATTGTTATTTAAAGTAGCATATATGTATTACTAGTGGCACTTTAGTGAAATTTTGAGAAAGTCACACTTAACAGGGTTATATTTACAATAAGAGTTTAATTCTCACTGATTACTACTTCACATGTGCTTCCTGGGTAAGGCACTTAGATAATTTGTTTTCAAATTTCACCATCTTGCTTCTCACACTAGAGCAATTTGGTAGAATCTTCAGATTTCATTTAAACTGCCTACTAAAAAAAGTTTACTTTTTCATTCATTCATTTATTTGGTCACCCAATAAATACTGAGCATTTGTCATGTGCCAAGTACTGTTGTATGTACTTCTGAGTGCCACTGGGATCTTAACAGTCACTCTTTTATAGGACACCACATAACTGTTTCTTTGCATTATGGAATAAACTCTAATGCAGGATTTGCATGTTAGATTCTGTCAGGTCCTCTCTCAGAGAGATATTTGAGCTATGCTGCTCATGTTTTGAGGGTTTGGTAGGTAAAATATTGTAACCACTTTTCTTGACCACTGTTGGTAAACTGTGTGAAACTCTGGTTAATTAAATACTTATGGATATTTCTAGTTGAGAGAATGTCGGATGAACTTTTAACTATATTGTGGTGTACATACAACATTGGTGGGCTTCCTTTTGTATCGCATTATAAGAAGATTGATTTCCAGCAACAGGCATCCTTTTCCCAATAAATACTTGTTTCTTTAATGGTAGGTGGGAATATTGATGATGGGTCATCCCCAGCCTTTAAGCCATACATGTTAAGGTTGGCTTAAACTCCTGGAAGAAGTCGTAAAAATCTGTCAACTGGTTCATGCTGATTTATGATTTCTAAACTCTCCATCGATCCTTCTGTTCTATCAACTCTACTGTTCATCTTGAGCCATGTTTTCTTTTTCATTTCCTTAGCTGTTCTAGACCTTTTACTACCATTCTTCTTTAAAGTGCTAGTAAGTAAAGTTCAACAGGAGTCCCTTTGTAGTATGAGTTTAGAGCTCTTGCCATTCTGAGGTGCATTCTGAATATCCAGAAGGTTGGTGCTGGATGAAACTTAATCTAAATCTATATGACTTTAGGGAACTCTTTCCCCCCTTTTGATAAATACCTGTTAACATAAATAGAGCACAGTTTGGGAAATGGGGATCTATACTCTGTTTTCTTATTTCTGAATTCAGCTCTGATCTGACTTCTTAGTTATCCTTTGTTCAATCCCAGTGCCTTTTCAGAACTGGAATCCTTGTGGTGTTGATGGCTGAAGCCTTGGAGACAAGTACATCAACTGTTAGCAAGTTAAGAGGGGTCAGGGGAAGGAGTACAGCCTTTAGGTGGTGGAGGCAGACAAGATGATCTGATTCATTCATTTTATTTCATTTCATTTTTAATGGCATTTATTTTTTATGTTTCTATAGTATTCTATATTTTGTACATTTTGCATAAAGTTCAGCTCTATATGAGATTGTTGTAGATTTAGATTTAGATTTTAAATAACATAGCAAAAAGATATGCCTTAAGAATCTCAGTTATAGGCAGATGGCTAAAATTATGTTATGTAGATAAAAATTATGTTTACTTGCTTTTATATTGAATTTTAAAGCTAAGAAATTCTCCTCATATACCAGTGACATATATGTGACTGCAGCTGTAGCAGTATTTATCCTTTTTCTTACTTCTACCCTAAGCCAAAGCTTCCAAGTTCTTTGAGATGACCATTGTTTCAACTCTGTGGCAGCCCGGGCAGGTCAAAGGTCCTGTGTGAGCATGGCAACTACCATCCTTCGTCTTGTCACAGCTCTCTCCATTATTGCTGCCTACCTCCATACTTTTTTAGAAATCATATAATATAATCTGTCTCTCTTATTAATACATGAGAAAAGAAGAGGGACAAGAAATATTAAGCAACTTGCCCACTGGGCTAACATTAGATAATTGTTGAAATAGAACCAGAAACCCAGGTCTCTTTGCCTTGAATGCTGTATCCATCTTTTCCTCTGGAGTGTGGCTGAGCCATAGGAAAGTTGAACATCCATGGGTTAAGGAGAGCTTGGGGGCCGATTAGTGGGCAAAGCAGCGGTGACGACCTTCAGTGTGCACTTGGTGTGGGGTCAGTGCCAGGTTCCCAGAACATGAGCTGGACCTCATTTATGTGGCAGATTTTTTACTCAGGAAGACCTTGAGGAATTTTTCGATTTTAGTGAAAGCACTGTTTTTTCGTATATTATATGTTCATTGTAGAAATTTTAGAAAAAACACTTCCCCCACACCAACCAAAACAAGGAAAATGAAAAAATCATCTTAATCACACACTGCTCCCAGATATGGGTGGGAATGTCTTAGTTTCATCCACATTGTGAACAGATGAACTGTCTCTTTGATTCTGTCTCTTTGTACTGAAGAAAAAAGCATACCACGTAGACAAGGTGTAACTACATCCACTCACTGTTCTTAAAGACATACAGACAGAGCAAAGACGATGTCTTCGCAGCTGGTTCTTCTCAGACAGGAAAATGATGGTACAGCCCTAGCAGGGCTGGTGTTCCTTGGAATTCTTTGAGAGTGGGGGAGCTCTGACTTCACTCTGCTTGTCAGGCCATAAATTACCAAAAGTGAAAAGCTGTGGTCACTTCTTCCACAGTAAGACCTGCAAGTTTCTTTATTGTTGTATAACTTTCAGTAGATCAATTGAGAGACAGGATGAACTTGAACTATAAAACAACTTCATATAACTTGACATGAAGGCAAACATTAGGGATAATACAGCTGTTACACATTTTAGTAGAGATCTCCAAAGGTGGGAGTGAAAAATGGCTTACTTCTTGAAACAAAGTTATTTTGAGGCAAAATGAAGTCTTAAAAGTCTTCGAAGTCCCTTTCTTCTCTATTTGGAATCAAACCATATTTTAAGAATGTGCTACGTAAAATAGGAACAAATAAAAAAATGACAGTTCTGTTAATTTGGGCATATGAATATAGAATAGAATTACTGCAATAACAAGAAACCCCTGTCCATTACTGTAATGAAATGCCACATGCTTTTGGGAGCTGGGCATCCAACAGCCTGTACACTCGCAGTAGGGTTTTAGTGCACATGTTGCAAATGCCAAGCTTCCAAGATCATGTGACATTTCTATTACAATAATGGTGATAGCCAGCATTCCATAATAGGAGCATTCCTTGTGGTGGTTTACATACATTGTGAGGTTTACTCCTTACAGCAGTCCTGCAAGATAGGTATTATTAATTTCATTTTCTAGATGGGAATATCAAAGCTAAGTTACTTCCCAAGGTCATTTAGATGAGAAGTATCGGAGTTGGAAGGAAAACTGATCTTGTTTTTAGAAGGTTCTAATTCTCTCTCAGTCCTCCCTCATCTTGTGTTACCCTGCATATTCTGTTGCCTCTGACCTTATATAGGGTACACTTTGCCTTAGGAAAAAATATGGTACTAAAATAGTTACCAATATATTTTTTCATTAATTGGATTGTTTTCAATACACAAAGAACCTTCCAATTATGAGGAATCCCATGGGACATTGTAAAACAATCTCTTTGTAAAAGTAAATACTCTCTGATTAATCATTTTTTAATTTTTAATTTAGATTTTTAATGAAGGTCTTAGGGTGGTATATCTATAAGTATTAACAATTATAGTAATACATTTTTGTTATAAAAATTTTTTTTCATTTTTCTTAATGCTCAAACTAATTTCATATTGAATTTCTTGGACTGGGGAGCATTTAGGTTACTTAATAAGCTATAAGTTATATACATTCTTTATCACAAGGCATATGTTCTTCACTGTTCTATTTACTATGTTTGTTTAAGTATGTCTGACTAGAAAAGCCTTGTTTAGGCTGTAATTCTAATCACCTAAGTCCGTGGTTCCCTGGACCAGCAGCAGTGGCACCTGGGTGATGCCGCAAGTCCCAGCAATCTGTGGTATAACAAGCCCTCTAGGTGATGCTGAAGGATGTTCCAGTCAGACAAGCACCAATCTGTATGTTCCACAAACCAAGAATATGAGAGAGTTTGTGCATTCTTTCATCACACAACTGCTTCTTGAGTGTTTCCTCCAGGACAATCCTTTGCAGTGGAGAAGCCACAGACCTCTGCTGTCTCAGATGTAGACCTTTGCTTCTTACACTTACAGTGTAAGAGAGGAGTGGACTCGAGAAGTAGTCATAAGTTTAAAGTATTCTGGGCTTGAGGCCAAAGCATTTAGTTATTTGTGACTTCTACAGTACAGGGTGAGCATCCCTTGGAAGAGTCCCATGAGTTCCTTCATTTAACATGTTACAAGGGCTTGGCCTAGTCTAAGATGAACAGTGCCCTGCCTCCAAGGGTCCTAAACCTTAGCAGTGTTAACTGTCTGGATCTGTTGATTTGCCTCTTTTCATCCTCTCAATCATTTATGTGTTGCTGTGGAAAGATGATTTGTGCAAGTTTATCATTTGGATTGTAGAAAACCCATGTTCCTATCAGTTCCTTATCCATTGTGTTCTGTTGCTCCCTCTCTGAAAGAACCTCCCCCTCTTTGCCTGTAAGAAGGGGAATATGATGCCTATGTGAGATTCAAGAGTGTCAGAGCCTGGACATGGGGTAAGGCATTAGGAATCGGTTAGGGCCAAAATGTGGGAGCTCATGTGGGCACTGAGGATTCCAGCTGGAGCTTTGGGATGTGGATGGAGGAATCTGATTCCTGAGGCCTGCATTCTCCCCTTCTGGGTCTGAGCACACTTTTCTCCTTACCTCTTGGCTTTGGTAAACAGAAACTCCATCACCTCTGGCCCTAAAGCAAACAGCTGGGCATTTCTGAAGGTTCTTTGGCTGTAAACAACAGGAAATAGGTAAAAAGATTTTCTGCCCCCTCCCCCATTCAGACCTGGGTGCTGGGAAGTAAGACAAAGGTGTGTAAAGGTGCAAAGAGTTGGTCTTTGGGCACTAAAATGCTCTATAAACTGAATCTGCATTTCAGAAGTTGGGGACCCAGGTGAGAGACCAAGTGAGCACTGCTACAGGGGTGGCGGTGGGGGCCGTGTGGACAGGTGGGGGAGCCTGGTTATCTGGCTTTGCAAAAGGGAGAAGGCTGAAGAAACTGCTTTGCTTGTATTAGACAAGGGCAGCATCAGAAAAAGTGGAATTTAAAAGATTGGGGCAAATTATTTAAATTCCTAAGCACCTTGTGACTTTACACTTGTACAGATAACTCAGACGCTACCTAATGTGTTTATCACCTGCCTTGGCCACCCACCCAGAATCTGAGTCTAGGCAATGGTTGCCCCCCTCAAATATTCATGTTCAAATACAGAAATACACTCTGGAAAACTACTCATGGTAATGGTGGTAGTGGGGAACCCTTATGCACTTCAATATTCAGGATGACACAGAGTGATGTGATTTTTTTTTAATTAAGGGCATTCATTCCCCTTAAACTAATGCTCCTTCTAGGTGATGATTGCAGAGAACTAAATTAGTGAATAAGTGTCTTAAGAAATAATTGTAAATAGCTAATGCCATTCATATGTAATATGGTTATTCTGATCATATGGATCCTTGTATGAAATGGTGCAAGAATATACATTAACGAGAAAAAAATGATACTAAGCAAGAATGCCTCTGGGAACTCTTGGTTGGGCCCATCCAATGCATGCTCCGTAAATTTTTATGTTGTTTATATGGTGTACCGTGGTTTACAGTCTGCTCTTTGCATTAATTTGCCATTGTCTTTCTTTCAAATATTAATGAAGTGTAGGAGTGCTTCTATTCCAAATAGGCATTTTTAAGGTGGACTTAAAAATAAAGCTTTTCCTTTTAAAAATAATTTTTTGAAAGAAGGAAACAATTTCATTAGTGATTGCCAGCAAAACCTAATGTTTTTCTATAAGCTGTTTAAGCTTAGTATTAGGAATTAGGGCTAGAGGATTTAATTAGCCAGCTCAGAGAATGCAGTCTCTTTAATTTAGGATTTCCCTTTGAGAAAATTATGTAGCTGAAGAAGGAATACCATATTTTAGACAAGTTGATTTTTGAGTTGAGTTTATTGCCTCCACGAGAGGCCCTTATTGTATTCATACTGCTGACTTGGAAATTGTGCTTCATTTGAATTAAAACTTTTGTTTTTAAAATTGATAATTGTGATATGACATATTGGATTGTGTGCAGTAGCTCTCTGAGTTAGGAAGGTGAAAGTTAGTTTTTTGGGGGTAATGATTGACTTATTTATTTTACCAGGGACATATATAATCAGGTATTGGTTATTATACATTTAGCCAATGTAGTGGGTTTAGTTAACCAATGAATATTTTGTTACAAGAGTGTTAAATATTAACACTTTTGCATTTTTTAGACTTAGATTTATAAAAATACGAAAAAGTCTCACAACCCTTGCCACCCTTTCATCCATAACATTACATTGCCTTGGTTTCTGCCTTTAATTTCCCTAGGGGTTCTTTTTATTTAGGAAAAGGGTGAAAGATGTATTTGTGTAAGTACTACACCAGTGCTTCTGTTAAATTCTTTTTCAGCAAAGAATATGTTACTTGAGTGCCTCATGGCATGGGGTGCATATTTTTCTGAAAAGTATGTGCCCTGAAAGAAGTAGTTTTTAGTGTGTATTTTATGCCTACCAGTTTATTTTAGCTTAGAGATTTTCTAATGCTTTGAGTTTGTAACCATTTTTCAATTAATGGAATACACGTATATACATATATATGCACAAAATAGCCACTCTAGAAAATCCTTTATGTATGTTAAAACAGTTGTCTTTTCAGTTTGCTGTCATGGGTCTCCTTGTGCTCTTTAAAAATGCAACTAAACTTAACTTTAGGTATGGAAAATAAGCTTTCAAAGTTATTTTAGAGTATCAGGAACTAAATACTTTCTAGAAACCTGAATTAATCCTCATTAATATGAAATTAATATAGACTGTGTGAATGTGTATGTGCTGATGTATGAGAAACTTGCCCCTTCAGTGTTTGTCTGCTGATTCTTAGTAACTACTGACCTCCTGAAAGATCCTAGTGCAAATTACGCCACAGCAGAGATGATTTGGAGGAGTTATTTCTTCCATTCCTCAGCAGTACATTAAATAGCAGTTCTTCATCTTTATGATCTCACTCTGAAGTATTGAGGACCCCACCATCCTTTGCCTATGAGGGTTATACCTATTGACACTTACTGTGCTTGAAATTAAAGCAGAGAAAAATTGAAATATGTATTTATTAAATGAGGGTAATAAATAATAAAGTCATTAACATAAATAACATACCCTTATCATAAATAGCTGTAGTTCCCCAAACACTAAATATTTTCATGGAAAAGATGGCATTGTTTAACATTTTTGAAAACCTATGTAAATGTTTGTCTTTACATAAGAGAGTTGTTTTTTCTGTCTTCTTCATGTTCAGTCTGTTGTGACATATCCTGTATCCTCTGGAAAATGAAATGTATGCTCAGGAGAGAAAATTTAAAAGGTCGATGATGTCTAGGTATAATTATGAAAACGTTTTGACCTTGTGGATCCCCGAAAGGGTCTTGGGGACCTGTGTGTGTCTCTAGACCACACTTGGAGAATCAGTGCATTGTAACATTTTAGAAGTATGTATGGTTACTAAAACAAAAACAGAAACCTCTCCCATAATATTTTTTTGGTTTGTGTATGAAGGTGACATATTCACCAAATTAAACTGCTTGTGTATTGGCAGAACTTGGAGGGATCTGAAGAGGAAAATAGGGAGAGAAAGCTGGATTGAGCAAAGATATAAGTGACTGAAGTTTTTGGTTTTGTTTTCAAACAGCTGTGATCCTTCTAGTGTTGCCTGACCCACTGACCTCGAACATTCTCAGTGGCCATGCTTATTTTCCAAGTCACTTCACGAGTGAAACCCCTCTCCCCACAAGATTCCAGTAGCATAGGAAAAAAAATGTTGTGGACAAAGGTAATATATCCAACACCTCTCTCCTGTTTCTCCAGCTGGGAAGGGAAGGAAAAGGAAATAAAATTTAATGAGCACTTTTACTATGTGCCAGATGCTTTACATATGTTATTTCATTTTAATTCCCAGAACAATCCTAGGACATACCCCTAGCAACATTTTGCATGAGTAGAGCAAGACTCAGAGAGGTTAAATAACATGTCCTGAGCACACAGCATTTAGGTGACAGATCCTGATGGTAATCAAAGTCTATTACCACAGCATGTACAACAACGGTGCCTTGGTTTTTGCTTTTTCTTCAGCTCCTGAAGCTTGAGAATGTGAATACTAATGTTTTATAGGGCTCTGTGGTAGCACAATGATAAAATAGTTTGCCCTGTGAAGTTTGCTCTTATGGGATTAACTATTTTAGACAGGTTATACTTTTTAAAGTCAAGTAAGCATATTTACAAGAAAAAGTTTATATAACTTCTTCAGCATTAGTCCTTTGGAAATAAAAATTAATTATTCATCTTTTACATAGAGTGCTGCTGGATTGCCCCTTTTGTACCCTCAGTTCTGTCATAGAGAATAGCTAACTCTCCCAGAAGGAGATTTTTGCATCTACAACCCTAAAACAGCTGGTCATGAGGGTTTGTAAGAGCTCCAAAAAAGCAAAATTCTATTCTCAAGAATCTTACTTTACTCTCAGTCATCCAGTACCTAAGAGAGAAGACCAGCTGGGAATGGAGAGGAGGGGTGGGGGGAAGGGTGTCATATCCTCTAGAGACTGTTGAGGGAAGAATATTATCCTTGCTTCTCCTGTGTATGCTCTGGTTTGATTTAGAACCCACAGAGAGAGAGCTGGTGACATTTCAAAGGTTTCCCAAATTGGAGAGGCCAGAATACATGACTGCACAATCCTGAAGTGAGGCTTAATGGAATTCCTATATATTGACCCTCAGTATTGCTTAGTCTGAAAAAGTAATGTACCAGCTGTCCTTTGTGTGAGTGTATGTAATTTTTCTGTATTTGAAGTAAAGCCATTCACCTCTAGCACCATCAGCCAACCTAAAAGTAAAGGGAAGGGAACCACCCAAAACAAATAGGCCTCTGAGTATTAAATAACTGCTGCAAAACTAGCCAAATTAGACGTGCAGCTGACCTGAGAGCAAAGAATTTTCTATGGAAAGAGCCGTCAGTATAGGAGAGGATTCTTCGTGATAGCGGGTAGTGGAGAAAAGTAACAGAAGAGCCCACTTAAAAAACACTGTCACCTGTAGTTGCCTATTCTAAGGAAGAGCTGCCCCACTTGATTGGTAGCACCATGAATGGTTAACCGATTCAGAACTTAACAGCATTTAGAAATATTTCCAACAAAAAGTCATTTTTGCAAAACTGTTTGAGGACTTCATCACTTTTCCTAAGTGCCTCTTTGATAGTTAGGTTTGTCTCCTTCAAAGCACCTGTTATGCTGTATTAGCCTTACAGGCTAAATACTAGCTAGTCTGAACTCACTTCGGATCCTAATTGTCTCGCTTTGCCTGTGATTGGAGTTCTCCAATAATCACTTCCATGGAGAAACAAAGATGTTGACTTGGTGGATAAGGAGAAATGTGATAGTGTTAAGTTGGGAGAGATTGATTTCAAAAACTGTCAGTTCATCATGACTATTTTCCTATCAGTGATAACTGCTTCCTTTTTACATATGTGTATGTGATGGGTGGAAAACATTGAGATCCCTTGCACTAAATGTACAGAATATACTAGGCAACTTTCTGGACTCTCTTAGGATCCATTGATTTTTTTTTTTTTTTTTTTTGTCTTTCTCTGTGCCTGTCCCATGGATTTTAATTATTGTAAGCTTATAATGCATCTGGTATATAGGAAGATAAAACTGCCCTTGTTATTGTTCATTTTTGAAATTTTCTTGAGTGTTTACTTGTTATGTGACTTTCTACATGGGAATACACATTTAAATTTTTTAAAAAATATGATCACATTTACTATATCTTTTATTCAATTGTGGCTTTCCAAAAGACTTCTTAACCAAAAGAGAAAAAGGAGACTGGAATATCCATTCTGAAACAGGGATAATCTCTGAGGAGATTATGGTAACTTGTTTTTACAAAATGCTATTTTAAATTGATTAAATTAGGTAAAAATTATAACAACACTTTTCTCTTTGTGTTCCTGATATAAATTATTAAGATGAAGTTATATTACTCTGAAGGATTTTTTTATAAGGCAAATACAGTTTCTTCCACCTCTCTGGCCTGATTCTCCTCCCTTGGAGGAGATCCTAAGTAGTGAGACAGACAGGTACCCCACATGTGAACACTAGGCCTCATCTGGCTGCCATTCTGTGTCACACCTCTGCAGCTCCATGTGCAGCACCCCCACCCAGAGTTCCCACCTGGTAAAGATCCTTTCCCTTGTGGATGAAGGGGAGCCCGAGGAAATAGTGGCCTGCTCAATGAATTTTATTCAAGTAGCATAGATAGTGGAAGGCTGAGATACTATAAAAGGCTTCATTTTATAGTATTCAAATTTCTGTCAGACACTAAATCCTGAGGTAAATCTGTGTCCTGGAGACTACCAGAAGGATCCCCTTAAGGTTTATCCCTTGCCTCTGAATGTGGCTTCCAGAGAGGGAAGGTAGAACTGAATGGGTGTGCCAGAAAAAATTCAGGATAACCTTCCTACGTATTTAGGGGAAAAGAGCGAGGAGGATTTGTCTTTTGGCCAAACAGGCCAGGAATGACTGGTGGCAGTGGGGGTGGGATGCATTTCTCAGCTGGTTACAAGCTGTAGCTAGAGTTATCTGAGAGGAATTGTTGCCTGTGTGGGGTGAGTCTCATCTCTGGATTTTTATAAGCAGTAGCCAAATGGCTCTTGGTCTGGGGGATTCCTGTGTGGTCCTGAGTGTAAGCTGCCAGGCTTCTAAGGCCCCTTGCCACTTGGTGATTTTGTGTGCTCCTGTGTGTGTGTGTTCAACAGCCTTACATCTGTGTCAGCTTTACTCCGAATGATATGAAAGAAAATAGTCATTGTGAGTTAATTAAACTGTGGTGTGTGTGAGATTCGGTGGACTTAGCAGTTCCACCAGCAGACACTGTTCACAGACATTGTTGTATGGCACATATCTTACGTGTGTTATGGAAAGAATTACTAAATAAAAACACTCCTCTGGCCAGTGCTCATGAAAGGGGCCCCTCAGAGTTGCAGTGTTGGTTGGTTGGTTGTAGTAGTGGCTACGTGGAATAAAGGTGGATGGAAGGGGGGAATTTGTTGAGAAGAAAGCTTAGCTAGTTTACTGTACTTGAAGAAGTTAAAAGAAGGAAGACAACCACTGATTTGATTTTTTTTTTTGTCAGGTGTACCAGACAGAGAGTATGGACAGTGATGATGGCTTATCAGTGCTGGGTTCAAACAACTTCCTGTAGGTGTGAAGGTGGCATGCTGCAGTTAGGGTTTTATATGGCTGTGCAAAACACTTCAGCAAATCACATTTATTTTTACCTGTAAGAGGAGGGAGCAAGTTTGAGTGGCCTGAATGTTTTTACTTGAAAATAAAAGCTGTCATCTTTTTTTCTTGATGCTATCACGTACTATATGTTTCAAAGAATTAAGAGTATTTCATAGCATCTCAGTGCAGAAGCTAAACTCTCTTCTCCTTTTCTTTTACATAGGCTTCCACTTGAGTGGCACAGTGACAGAACCTGCAATACAGTCGGAGCCAGAAACTGTTTGCAACGTGGCCATCAGCTTTGATCGTTGCAAGATTACCTCAGTGACCTGCAGCTGTGGAAACAAGGACATATTTTATTGTGCCCATGTTGTGGCACTGTCTTTATACCGCATCCGCAAGCCAGATCAGGTCAAACTGCATCTTCCCATTTCAGAGACTCTCTTTCAAATGAATAGAGACCAACTACAAAAGTTTGTACAGTATTTGATCACAGTGCACCACACAGAAGTTTTGCCAACTGCTCAAAAATTAGCAGACGAAATTCTTTCCCAAAATTCAGAAATCAACCAAGTTCACGGTGAGTACAGACATTCATTCTATAGATTTCTTCTCTGGATTCCTTTTCATTTATAAATTAATTTCTTTTCATAAAAATGAATTAAATGTGAACTAGGTCATTAGTACAGTTCTTAGGTAGCTGAGATAGAAAGTTTAATTTTGCATCCTAAAACATTATATCCTGAAATGTTTTTGAAGTATTTTGTACATTCTGCCAGATACCAAGCCTTCCATGCTAAGAAAAAGCTCTCATTTAGTTTGGCTTTCATACTTTTACATTTGGTGAAATTTCATGAAGTACTAGGTATGAGTTATAGAAAGTACTTCTTTAATTCGCCCTTGTCAGCCGTTGTACGTAAACTGACTTGTGCATACTCAGAATTTTATTTCATTTTCTTTTAAAATTTATTTTCCAAGGCAGGAAGCTTCTGACAGGATGTCTCATATTGAGAAAACAAATTATTCTTAGAAAAATATTAGAACTTGTTTAGAGAGAGTTGGAGATATGACTGTCATGTATAAGATATCTCAAAATAGGTTTCTTTTAAATATTTTATATATTAAACATGTCTCATTTATTTGTAAACACATTTATCAACTTTATTTTTGTGCATTGCAGATATGTTAACTCATAAGAATTTGCAGCTTTTCAGAAATACACCCACCACCTATTTCATATAGTACTTAATAGCAAATAAATAATACTGTTACATTATAGTTTGCTGTGCTTTTAAAACATTTAGACATAAATTTTAAGTATTTAAAATATGTTGAAGACTGAAGCACAGTCTTGACTAAGCAGCTCAGGGCCTAACCTTTTTTCATTTCTTTAGTTATATTGATTTGCGATAAAGGACCAGTCAGCTGTTCAACCCTCTTTTAGGTTTTCTTCAAAGTCATTACTTGATATAGCAAATACAAATGTTGAAAGAAAGCAAGTTTGAGATCATTTCTTAAAAACTTGTGGAACTGTGAGATAATAGCATCCAGAGAAGTGCATAAAATTTGAATGTGCAGATTAACTAAGAGACCCAGTAAGGCAGAAAGTTGACAACACTCAGCACTTGAGAGAGTTCCCCATCCCTCCTCCCTGTGACAGGCGTCTTTCTCCTCCCCATAGTAACTATTGCTTGACTTTTATAGTAATCACTTCCTTGGTGGTTTGTGTTTTGTTGTCATCATTAAACATTGGTTTAGTTTTATCTGATTTTAAACTTTATGTATCTGACTTCTTTCATTCAAAATCATGTTTATAAGATGTAGCCGTATTGTCTCGGGTACCTATAGTTTGTTTCATTGCTGTAGAGCAGCACTGTCTATTAGAAGTGCAATGTGAGCCACTTATGTAATTTAAAATATTCTAGTAGCCTCATTGAAAAAGAACTAAGTAAAATTAATTTTATTTTATCTCAATATATTAAAAATATCGATCAAAACTTCCTATTAATATCACAATATTCATAAATGCCAATTCAACAAAAATATTGGTATGTTTTTCCTTTTTTTTCTTATTAGGTCTTTGGAATCTGGTGTCTGTTTTACACTTAACACACACCTCTCAAGCCACACTACAGCCACACCGCAAGTGCTCAGTAGCCACATGTGGTTAGTGTTACCTTATTGGACAGCACAACTTAAGAGTACTCATGGTATGAGAACACCAGTATTTGTCCGTTCCACTGTTGGATGGGCCTTGTTTTGAAAACAGTTGTTGTGAACATTCTTTTACAAGTTTCCTGGTGCCATAAGATACTTCTAACATGGTTATGTCAGAGGATAATCTGCATAACCATAATTCTCCTAGTGCTCCCCATATCAGGCTCAGCTTTATTAAAATAGCTATCATAAGGTGTATAAAGCATTTACTTGGTAGAGTCTGCCAGTGTAAAATAACAGCCTTGTAAACAACTTTCTGCCACAGAAGTACATGCACTCAAGGACCTTTTCAAGTAGGCTTCTGCTCTGTCATATTATCTGTCTCAGTCTTGTTGCCTTGTGGAAATTCAGGCCTGCAAACAGTCATCGTAGAGATTTCTCAGGAGCCTATTTGCGGCTTCTTTACTCAATTGTTAAGTGGAGGCAGAAGAATAAGATATATAATTTCTTCAAACTTTCATGCATTCTCTTTTTTTCTTTCACTTTTCTAAATTTATGTAATCCATTAGGGTCACTTCGTTCTTTGAGTTTTAGTTTAAGCACAGGTCCACACCAACAATCAGTTGTTTGTTCTGCATTTGTCTTCCCTGTTTTGAAGGATAACAGCCCCCATATTTCTTACCTAAAAGCTTTTTTCACATCCATTTCTGTGTTGAAATAGACTAGTGAATCAATGTAAACTAAAGTTGAATGCAAGAATATGTTCACATGGCATTGCATTTCTTCCAGAGTTTCTAAAATTAGAAGAAAACACTATCTGAGGAAATATCAAGGATGGAATACAGGATAGCTTTAGACTCAATGTAATTTTCAAATAACTTTTGTCTGAGAACAGCTTCACGAGAGCTGTGAACTTCAGCAGTTTATCCTGCCAGCTTTCTCTCCACTTAATTTATCATCAGATTTGCTCCCAGCCTGGAAATGGGCCAATTACATGAGCTGCCTTCCTGCCTTGCATTCTACAGTGACAAGTGGTAAGAAAGAAGAGAGGTAGGAAGCAGGCCATGACCTTAAGTGATGAAATGGGAAATCTGCTCCCTGCTGGGTCTTATTTTAACTGTTAGGTTGATGGTTTAGTAGGAGTGGGATTAAAAATATTTTTCAGTTACTTGATCTAAACATGGGCCCACCTGCCTCTAAACATCTGTATGTAAAGCATTCTCTAATCTGTTTTTAAAGCAGGACTCTTTTGGCATGTTTTGTGTGTGGATATTTTTCCTTGAGAAAGATGTTTTGAACATGAATATTGGGAAGAGTTAATTTTTCTCTAAGGAAAAGCACTTTTACGTGGCTAGATAAATAGGGATAATACAGGATTTAGATTCAGTTATCTTAGTGTAGGTATCTTAGAGACAGTGAAGTTTAGCTTATCCAAATCCTTTTTAGAAAAAAGTCATAGTTTACAAGTAAATACAAACTATGTTGGTAACAATAGGTTTTTGTTCTTTCTTGTGAGCTTATCCTAAAGCTTCTTAAAATTCTATTAGTTGCTTTTTTTTATTTTGAAATGCTTTATTTTTAAAAAACATTCTTTTATTTTTAAAACAATTTTGTCCTGAGGAATTAAAAGCTTTTTCAAGTCTGTTTCGGGCACATTATTCCTCACAATTTCTTGTAAGGTAAGTATTGCAAATTGATAATTGCAGTAGTTTAAATATGAAGAAACCAAGGAGAATAGGTTAGTGATGTGTCTGCGGTCACAAATTGAGTGAAGGTAGTGGGAATGTAGACTACCTTAGTAATCACAATAGTTTGGTCCTTGTTGGTAGACTTTTTTTGCATTTCATTGTGTTTACATAAAATTTCCCATACAATTTTTTTTTTTTTTTTTTTTACAAATAACAGCTTTTAATATTTTGTCAGTCTTCTGTCTATATATTTGAAAACAACACAAATAATGTGTGCACACACTCTCCTTTATAAGTGTATAGGTATGGATGGGAGACATCACAGACAAAGCTCAAATCCTGTCTGGGATCACTTCTAGTCTTGCTCCCTGTCCACTTCTTTGAAGGCAGCTGACACAGTTTTGCTGTGCATCCTTTGTAAACCAGACAGTTTTGGGTTTCACGTATTGTATTAGTACCTGATACAACCAGCTACCTGAGAGTACCTGGTAAAAGACCTGGTAGCAAGCCGCCCCAAATTAGTGGCTTAAAAGAACAACGGTCGTCTGCTTTGCTAAGACATCTGAAATACAAGCAGTGCTCAGCAGGGATGGTTCATCTGTGCTCCACATGGGATCAGCTTGTCTGGGACCTGGAGGGTCCACTTCAAGGTGGCTGGATCAGATGGCTAGGAAGTTGGTGCTCACTGTCAGCTGGGAGTTCAGTTGAGGCTATGGGCTGGAGATCTCTGTTCCTCTCCATCAGAATCCCTCTGTAGGTTGCTGAGCTTCCTCATGGCACGGTGGCTAGGTTCTGAGAATAAATGTCCAAAGCCATATAATTTTGATTAACCACTGTATGCTCAGTATGGCTGTAAGATAGTTAATGTTAATGGTCCTCCAAGGAGACTGCTGTTTGTAGTTGTGCATTTTTTAAGCAAAAATTGTTTGCTCTTGGTTTTATATTCTAATAAAACTCTCCAGCTTCTATATTTTTTAAAAAAGAGGCTGGTGTCTTTCCTGACTACTTACTTATCTTGAAATATACTGATTTCTAAATGGTTAACTCCCTCTCTTAGTTTGTTCAACTTAGACTTTTCTGGTCTTTATACTTCCTGCTAAAGGAGATTTATTGTATAGATTGATTTGTGTGGAGTCAGAGCATTGAAATCTGGGAGGCCTAGAATCCAGTACTGTCTCTGCCACTAGTACCTGTGTGACCTTGGGGAGACTCATTTTTTTCTCATATTTAAAATGGTTATAATCTCTGACAGTGTTGGAAGAATTTTAATAATATGTATACATGTGTAATAATGCTAGTAGTAAGGTAGTTGAGTACCTCATGTTGGGTATTCATAAGTCCTCATAGTTAAGAAGAAGAGTGAAGAAACCAGTTGGAGGATGGATGATATTAGGGGCCCATCAGACATTTCCATTTGTTTGAGCGTGGTTCTTATGAAACGAACACAGTAAATTCCATTTATGCCTGCATATCCTGCTTAACTTGGCCTCCAAGTGCCTCTGTGTCCCAGCCGTCTTACATACCAGTCCATTCAGGCTCCCCCAGATGATACCAAACAAGCAGGCAGGTCTGCTCAGCAATCCCATGTTCATTGTGTAGCTTATTGTTACTTGGTTGAAAGCTCCATCAGGGCTGAAACCATGACCTGGGTATCTTGACAGGCTCCCTAAGGACAGTAGTAATAGGTACTCCCAATTTGTTAAACAAAAAGTAACCCCATCATTTTTCTTTCCATTTTGTTCTTTTTTTTTTTTTTTTTTTTAATAATTATTTTTTAATGAAGGGTAGTTGATGCACAGTATTACATTACATTAGTTTCAAGTGTACAACACAGTGGTAGAACATTTATATACATAATTCTAGGTTCCAGCTATCACCCTACCAAGCTGTTACAATATCTTGACTATATTCCTTATGCTATACATTACATCCCGGTTACTTATTTATTTTACAATTGGAAGTCTGTCCTTTTTTTTTTTTTTTGTGAGGGCATCTCTCATATTTATTGATCAAATGGTTGTTAACGACAATAAAATTCTGTATAGGGGAGTCAGTGCTCAATGCACAATCATTAATCCACCCCAAGCCTAATTTTCGTCAGTCTCCAATCTTCTGAAGCATAACAAAGAAGTTCTTACATGTAGAACAAATTCTTACATAATGAATAAGTTACATAGTGAACAGTACAAGGGCAGTCATCACAGAAACTTTCGGTTTTGCTCATGCATTATGAACTCTAAACAGTCAGTTCAAATATGAATACTCATTTGGTTTTTATACTTGATTTATATGTGGATACCACATTTCTCTCTTTATTCCATTTTGTTCTTAATAGCAACTTAGAGATTTATTCTTGTATACGTACATGTTCTAAATCTAGCAGTAAGTGACAGTTGGAGTCATTTGATGGAGGCCTCACGTTACATCTCTCTTTTGTTTCTCTGCGGATGGTCATCTTCACTGTAATTAGGCGTATATTAGCAACTGGTTTTTTTTGCAAGTATCCTAGGAAGATAATTTGATTATTACAAACATATCCTTTCTATTATTGTGAAACATTTTTGGCATTGACAGTTGATAGTTGATGAAACAAAGATGTGATCTACTTGTGATCAATATAATTAGCAAATACATTCTATAGGGAGAATTATTAAGTTCCTTTAAATGTACTATCTTCCAAGTGGCAGTAGTGTGAAATTTAAACAAAAAAATTTTTTAAATGACACTGCCTGTTAGAAAAATTTATCACTAGTATAAAGACAAGTCCTCTGAGGGTGGAGACAAGATGGCAGCATGAGTAGAGCAGCAGAAATCTCCCAAAACCATACATATTTTTGAAAATACAACAAATACAACTCTTCCTAGAAGAGAGACCAGAAGACACAGGACAACAGCCAGACCACATCCACACCTGTGAGAACCCAGCGCCTCGCGAAGGGGGTCAACTCTGAGGTGGGAGAAGTGTCGAAGGATCTCCAGGGAGAGATACTTACTTCCTACTTGGAGTCACATGTGAAACCACATTTCCCGTCTGCGCGCAGCTGCCCAGCACAAGCTGCTAGGGGTCGCTGTTCTCCCAGGAGAGGAAGGCCATAAACCAGCAAGAAGGGACATTCTCCCAGCTGACACACGTGCCAGCTCCCCACAAATACCTTAACCGCCATGAAAAGGCAGAAGAATTTGATACAGATCAAAATCACAGAGTCAACCCCTGAGAAGGTGATAGACCTAACCAATCTTCCTGAAAAAGAATTCAAAATAAAGGTCATAACCATGCTGACGGAGCTGCAGAGAAATATGCAAGAGCTAAGGGATGTTGTCCAGAGGGAGATTACAGAAATGAAACAATCTCTGGAAGGATTTATAAGCAGAATGGATAAGATACAAGAGGCCATTGATGGAATAGAAACCAGAGAAAAGGAATGCATAGAAGCTGATGCAGAGAGAGATAAAAGGATCTCCAGGAATGAAACAATATTAAGAGAACTGTGTGACCAATCCAAAAGGAACAATATCTGCATTATAGGGGTACCATAAGAAGAAGAGAGAGAAAAAGGGATAGAAAGTGTCTTTGAAGAAATAATGGCTGAAAACTTCCCCAAACTGGGGGAGGAAATAATCGATCAGACCATCAAAGTACACAGAACTCCCAACACAGGGACACAAGGAGGACAACACCAAGACACATAATAATTAAAATGGCAAAGATCAAGGACAAGGACAGAGTTTTAAAGGCAGCTAGAGAGAGGAAAAAGGTCACCTACAAAGGAAAACCCATCAGGCTATCATCAGACTTCTCATCAGAAACCTTACAGGCCAGAAGAGAATGGCATGATATAGTTAATGCAATGAAACAGAAGGGTCTTGAACCAAGAATACTGTGTCCAGCACGATTATAATTTAAATATGAAGGAGGGATTAAACAATTCCCAGACAAGCAAAAGTTGAGGGAATTTGCCTCCCACAAACCACCTCTACAGGGTATTTTAGAGGGACTGCTCTAGATGGGAGCACTCCTAAGACTAAATAGATGTCATCAGAGAAAATAAAATCACAGCAAAGAAAACAGACACTCTTAAGAGATTTTAAAGAGGACACTAACAAATGGAAACTCATCCCGTGCTCTTGGCTAGGAAGAATTAATATAGTCAAAATGGCCATCCTGCCCAAAGCAATATACAGATTTGATGCAATCCCTATCAAATTACCAACAACATTCTTCAATGAACAGGAACAGATAGTTCAAAAATTCATATGGAAACACCAAAGACCCTGAATAGCCAAAGCAATCCTGAGAAGGAAGAATACAGTGGGGGGGATCTCGCTCCCCAACTTCAAGCTCTACTACAAAACCACAGTAATCAAGACAATTTGGTACTGGCACAAGAACAGAACCACAGACCAGTGGAACAGAATAGAGACCCCAGATATTAACCCAAACATTTATGGTCAATTAATATATGATAAAGGAGCCATGGACATACAATGGGTAAATGACAGTCTCTTTAACAGATGGTGCTGGCAAAACTGGACAGCTACATGTAAGAGAATGAAACTGGATCACTGTCTAACCCCAAACACAAAAGTAAATTCAAAATGGATCAAAGACCTGAATGTAAGTCATGAAACCATAAAACTCTTAGGAAAAAACACAGGCAAAAATCTCTTGGACATAAACATGAGCAACTTCTTCATGAACATATCTCCCCGGGCAAGGGAAACAAAAGCAAAAATGAACAAGTGGGACTACATCAAGCTGAAAAGCTTCTGTACAGCAAAGGACACCATCAATAGAACAAAAAGGTACCCTACACATCAGTGAGGATGGCCACCATCCAAAAGACAAACAACAACAAATGTTGGTGAGGTTGTGGAGAAAGGGGAACCCTCCTACACTGCTGGTGGGAACGTAAATTAGTTCAACCATTGTGGAAAGCAGTATGGAGGTTCCTCAAAATGCTCAAAATAGACATACCATTTGACCCAGGAATTCCACTTCTAGGAATGTACCCTGAGAATGCAGCAGCCCAGTTTGAAAAAGACAGGTGCACCCCTATGTTTATTGCAGCACTGTTTACAATAGGCAAGAAATGGAAGCAACCTAAATGTCCATCAGTAGATGAATGGATAAAGAAGATGTGGTACATATGCACAATGGAATATTATTCAGCCATAGAAGAAAACAAATACTACCATTTGCAACAACATGGACAGAGCTAGAGGGTATTATGCTCAGTGAAATAAGCCAAGCGGAGAAGGACAAGTACCAAATGATTTCACTCATATGTGGAGAATAAGAACAAAGAAAAACTGAAGGAACAAAACAGCAGTAGAATCACAGAACCCAAGAGTGGACTAACAGTCACCAAAGGGAGAGGGACTGGGGAGAATGGGAGGGAAGGGAAGGATAAGGACAGGGAAGAAGAAAGGGGGTATTATGAGTAGCATGTACAATGTGGGTGGGGGAGGAATGGGGAGGGCTGTGCAACACAGAGAAGACAAGTAGTGATTCTACAACATCCTACTACGCTGATGGACAGTGACTGTAATGGGGTTTGTGGGGGAGACTTGGTGAAGGGGTGACCCTAGTAAACATAATGTTCTTCATGTAATTGTAGATTAATGATAACAACAACAAAAAAAGACAAGTCTTTTTGGGCTCCCCATTCCCAGCAGCTCCCTGCCTTAGACTCCAACAGCTCCCTTATCCCTGCAAGGCAACCACTGCTGATGGTGTGGTTTGTAATCTTTGACACAGCTTCCTTCGTGCATACACACATGTGTAATTAAAAATAAATAACATTTTTCTGTAGTTTGCTTTTTTTATCTTAATATTCTTGAATATCTTATGTTAGTACAAATAGGTCTGTTACCGTTTTAAATGTTGTGTCGCGTTCCATAGTAGGGGTATATTTAACCATTAACTTACTGAATGATTCTGAAGTTGTTTTCGTTTTCCACCTACTATATGCAGTACTGCTGTGACCATCCTTTGTGTGCGTATGTGCATATGTGCATTTGTGCCAGTACTTTTGCATAATAGGTTTTTAGTAGTAGAAATCCAGTACAAGTGGTATATGCATTTTGAATTTTGTAATTACTGCTAAACACCCTCCTGAAGTTATTTGTTTAACCCTTTAGTTTTAACCAAAACTTGATGTTTCCATATTATTTAAATGTTTTTTTTAATTGGTAGAATATGTGATCATGTACAACATAGTTATCCTCACATGAAAAAACACTTCACTTTAGCAAAAGAGAAGTTATCTTTGAACTTAAGGCTCTTAATTTGGAAGAATTGCCTCTCTAACCCATGAAGAATTTGCTAAGGGGTAACACAGAGACACCCAAGTTACTTTCAGCCCAATACCCGTCATCCTCTCTATTTTCACCTCCATGTCTGCTTTCCCTCACATGCTTAGTCACCTCTGACACTGTCCTGGCTTTCAGAACTCTCCGCGGATTGCAGCCAGCTGTCATCAGTTTCCTTGTCATCCCTCTCTCTCTGAACTCGCCCTATGTCTGTCCCTGTTGACTAGATGAGCTTATTTCCATCTCCCTTCAAATGGGTTTCTATACCTCCCACTTTAAGTATGTATAAGAGCTTAGAAGTTAGCCTAAGTTAAAATACTGGTTTATGTTGCTTTCCAGCTCTGCTAGGGGCAAGTAACTGAGTCTCTTCAGGCCTTTTTTTGTCTTCTTAGAACATGGGCAATAAAGAGTGCTTATTTCATAAGGTCAGGAGAGTTAAAGGAGTGAATCTGAGGTCCTCGTACCACCATCATTGTGATGTGGCAGTTGACCTGAGTCTTTATGGCCAGTATAAAGAGTTGAAGAAAATCTTTGTGAGCTAGTTTTTAAAAAACAGCTTTTAAAATAATCGAGCCTAAGTGACCATGGGTAGACGAATGGATAAAGAAAATATGGTACATATATACAATGGAATAATATTACTCAGCCATAAAAAAGAATGAAATTTTGCCATTTGCAACAACTTGAATGGAAGTAGAGGATATTATGCTAATTGAAAGCAAGTCAGACAGAAAAAGACATACCGTATGATCTCACTTATATATGGAATCTTAAAAAAAAACAAATGAACAAACAAAACAGATAGACTCATAAAGAAAACAGACTGGTAGTTGCTGTAGAGGAGGGAGTCGAGGGATGGTTGAAGGGGCTTGAAGAGGCACAAACATTCAATTATAAAATAGTCATGGGGATGAAAGTACAGGACAGGGAATACAGTCAGTAATATTATAATATCTTTACATGTAGACAGCAAGTACACTTATCATGGTGGACATTTAGTAATGTCTATAATTGTTAAATCACTGTGATGTATACCTGACACCAATATAATAATGTATTTCAGTGAAAAATAAAAAATAATCTGAGCGAGCAAGCCCTTCTAGAAGCTAACAAACATAGTAGATCTCAATAAATCTGAAGAGTTAGGACATGTAAAAATGAGACTTGAGAACTTTGAATTTAAATATTTGTAATTGTGTACCAAGTAATAACATTTGTTAGTTACATTATGGAAAACGACTTACCTGTTATGTACACAGTATTTATACCAGCATTTTTTTTTGAGAGATCATCTCTCATATTTATTGATCAAATGGTTGTTAACAACAATAAAATTCTGTATAGGGGACTCAATGCACAATCATTAATCAACCCCAAGCCTAATTCTCAACAGTCTCCAATCTTCTGAAGCATAACGAACAAGTTCTTACATAGTGAGTAAGTTCTTACGTGTATACCAGCATTTTTAAATGAGCACTGAAGACTAGATAAATACTTTCTGCCTCTTATCCATATAAATACATGATTACTTCTGTACATGATTAGTATATTATTGAACTTCTAAAGAAAATTGATTATAAGAAATGAATAATAAAGTCAGATGAAAGGAACATAGTTGAGGAGGGGCTGGAATCCTTGATAGGCCTGTTTGAGTTCTTTGAGATACATGCTAGTTACAGTGTGACTTATTTCCTTGGCATTTAGCTGGAACAAGGTGGCTTGTTGAGGGAACAGACCCTGGCACATGCCAGGGCTCCCTCTGTCATTAGCTTCCATGAAAAAGAAAACAGACTGCCTTCTAACAGTTCCTGGAGAGGACACCACAGTCTCTCATGGCAGTGGAATTACATGGACTGACCATTGAACATAGATGGTGAAGAAGTATCTAGCTGTTTTTAGCTACCACAAAACTGTAAATTGAGTGAAGTTATTAGTCACTAACTTGAACTGAGAATTTAAGTAGGAAGAAAATTTAAATCCTTTTCAAGTGTGTTTATTCAGTGCATATGTTATTTTTTAGCAGTCTTCTAGTTTTTTATCCTTTCCTAAAAACCTTTTTGAGTCTGAATCACTGCACTTTGCTGCCTTGCCTTTTCCCTCTCGGTGCCAATTTTTGATGTCAGGATTTTGCCTTCAGCTTGTAGGACAGGTGCACTAGTGCGTTTGTAAGACAAGACTTCATGTTTCCTAGCTCCAACAGCAGACACTGAAACTAGGAGATGGCATTCTTCTATGGGTTCCCCAGATGAGACTGAAGAAATCACCTCTGCAGTGTAGACATCTGCTGCCTGCATTCTGCCTATATAGACCGAATTAGATAATCTTAACAAAAAGAGCACTCTACGTAATGTAAATGGCATTACCTGGGCAACAGTGTTACTAAAGCAATTAGGTCACAGTTAAGATGAAGATGTAAGCCAAAGCCTTTTTCACTTCTTCCATGTCTGAATCTGTTTTCCAACAGAATTAGAGGAGAAAAGAAAGCATTAAGTTCCTCAGTGAACCCAAAGCTGTGGCTAATTCCACATACCAAGCACAGCATAAGCCGGCTATGAAGGTGTCTTAGTATCTCAGTTTAAAATTTGCAGAGTGATGTGGTGTTGCCTGCCTAATGCTTCAAAGTGCCTGTTTCTATGACATGAAACAGATAATCTCATTCAGTATGTCTTAAATGTGCTGCCTTCAGTATACTGGAAGGCATCTCTTTGGTGCCTCAGGGTCCTCTGTGCTTTCAGTAAGAAAATCCAGAATGTGACACCATGTTTAACATTCTACCCAAATACAGAATTTCCTCCCCCCCAATTTTATCTCTGGCACAGATTCTGATTCAGTAGGTCTGAAGTGGTGGCATTAAGCATCTGTTGTTCACGGTGTGCATCAGGAATTTTGATAGACTAACAGAACCATTGGGTAAGGGAGTTTTGGTATTGGGTTAAATCAAAACTAAATGAGAACCAAATCAAGTAGCAGACTGGGGAAGCCAAAAAGTTGGACATTGATCCTTTGTGTCAATGAATTCTCCTTTGCTCTCTTCCTGTGGTATTACCTAACCAGGGTAGGAGAGTAAATCAGACTCACACATCACTAGCTGGGAATGAGAGACAATTAAGGTGTTTATTTCACTTTTTTCAGTAGATAATTTCACTTTCTCTGACAGCTTAAAACTTTGAAGAATTAAGCTTTGCTAGTAAAATGTTGACAAAGATTAACTATACAGTTGTAAAAGTTACAGCATTTGTCATTCTAAATATAAAAGAGGATAAAAAGTATGATAGGCTTTAAAACACTTTAATGGACCATTTAAGTTACTTACATACACAAATTCTGGTTCCTGCCCAATTGGAGGAATATTGAATAGCAAAGGTGTAAATACATGAATTATGTTTCTCTTTGCATACCCTTCTTAAAGCTAAATGGTGAGAGGTTTGTCTTGGTAATAGACAGCCATTAACAAGTAGAAATAAAATGTGCAAGTCTTCATTTTATACAAAGCTTAGGCAATGCTTTTATTCATGTAATGAAGACAGATTAAGATTCAAATAGTTAAACTTTAGTGTCGAAGTTTAGTAAGTGAATTTGCCGTTCTGGGGTGTTACTGATGTAGGTAATTAATTTCCTGGCCTGTAGTGTATAGTATACACATCTTACTCCTAAGTGTTGAGTTGTGTTTAGAGTAAATTTTACATTTTACACAGCAGCCAGTTATCTTTGCTTGCATTCTTATGACTAAATGCAGATATTTTCTACAGAGTCACATGAGAAGATTTTTAATTTTTATTACTTAGTTAATTTTTTACTCCTACATTATAGAATTTTAGGGTTGAGAAAGTGGAGGACTGAGGTGGTTAAGTGATCTGCCAGAGGACACATAGTTTCTCCAATCTACCCAGAACTGAAGTCTTCTGAATTGGCATCAAGGATTAGGGACCCCACACATCCTTTCCACTCATGTGTAGACTTTATTAGATAGTTTGCAGGTGCATTTCACCTGTGGACCTTTTCCCCCTCTGCAGTGCCTCCTCCCTCCCCCATACTCTCAAGAAATAAGTTAGTTCTAAATACTAGCTTACCAAGAAAACAAAAACACAACTTGATTTTCTTAAGAACTTGAGAAACATAATTCATATATATTTTTTATACATTTGCTATTAGATAACTACCCAGCTAGGGAAGAACAAAAATCTCTACATGTGTAAATTAAATAATCCATTAAGCAAATTAAAAAATTTGTCATATTTTAAAAAATATGATAGTGTTTTAAAACCTATTATATTTTAAAGAAATAATGCATTGTGTAATTCAGGTCAAATAAAAGTGATTCCTGTATTATTTTTTCTTGGTATGAGAAAAATGAGAGTTGAGTGTATCCAGAAGTTAATGGAAAATGTCTGAATGTTGATCACTTTTTCACTTCAGGCCAAGGAAAAGACTGGGATTTTTCTCCAAGCCAAATTCACATCTGCTTAAAATACTTGGATATTTACATGGCAAACAGAAACTCCAAGTTTCAAGAGGGCTCTGACCCAAGCAGCAAAGGGTACTATGCCTCCTACCTGGCACAGGACAGCCTGCCTCCATGCCAGTCTTTCTGGGGCAGGACTCCTTCTTAGTGGTGGTCCTCAATACCCAACAGAAATTGACTAAAACGTCACAAAAATTAGAGGAAACAACCACTCTAAGGATAGTTCATCAGGATGAACAGTGAGAGTGGATAATCAGTGGCTTGTCAAGAGTTTTCCCTAAGAAGATAGTAAGGAGGGACATGTTAGATTTCCCAGGAGGATTTTAGCAAGATACTGGAAAGAATTTAAGTATAAAAGTTGAGACCCTGTAGTTTAGTTGTTTGGAAAGACTCTTCTGATGCATTTAGGTGAAGAATCTGTTGCTGTCCTTGTGTAGGGTCGTGTGTGTGTGTCTGTGTGTGTGTGTCTGTGTGTGTTTGTCTAGTGACAGAATTAAGGAGATGGATTGGATTAGGGGCTCTGAATCCCTGTGGGATTCAGATGGAGCCCCACTAGTTAATTCAACATTGTGTGTCCTTAAATCTTCCTGTAAAAGAGAAACATGCTATTACCCTTCAAACATCTCATTGTACTTCCTTAAAACTCTTTGATTCAGGTCTGACAGTCCCTGCCTTGATGCCTCCAGGGTCCCACCTCAGTTCCAGGTTCCAGGATATATACCTTAGCAGGGGAGGGAGCCAGAACACTGGACTTGGCAGTATGTCTCTGAACCTGTTTCTCCTGTAGAAAAGGGATCATGATCTATAAACTGCATTGTTTATATAAAAGGTGGCACATTGTGTATACTTTTCTTCACCTTGATTTATTTTTTCAATCAGTAGTATATCCCAGATATCTTTCCATTGTAGTACAGAGAGAATCTCCACATTCATATTAATGGCTGCATGAGATTCCATGGTAGGAATATTAAAATTGATGCACATCAGGACAAACATCTTTTACTATCTAGAGTACCATTCTTCCACTTTGGATAACATTGTCATGAATTCCCATTCATCAGTCTTGGGGAAAAACTAAGTTCCTCACTTGCCAGGGCCTCAGAGTCCAGCCTTTTCTTTTCTCCAGGTTGTTGCCTTTACATTGTTCTTCTCCACATCCTCTACTTTTGGGTTGCGTGGACATAGACTGTCTATTTTATTTCATGTGTGCCATGTCTCTTCCTGCCTGAGATCTCTGCCCAAGCTCACATGCAGACCTATTCCTCCCTCTTCCTGCCTATAGTTAACATCTAATCTTCTTAGGGTCGATGTCAGCTCAAATTCCATTTCTTTAAGATATGCTCACCCTAGCAATCCTAGGCCAAGTCAGAGCTCTCTGATACAAAGTCTCCTCGCACCTTGTCCTCTTGTCTTTGAGCAGTTGTTACCATTCATTATTATATATGTATACACATAGTTATTAGATTGATAATTACCTCATACACTTAGACCATTGTTTTTCATATAGTGGGTTGCAATCCATTATGGATTACTAAATCACTTAAAAAATTATGACAAGGCTTTTTTAAAAAATGAAATAGAATCAGAAATATCAGACCTCTCCACTTACAGTAAGGGTATTTTTTCATCATACTTTTCCTTCAGATTAATAGATGATAGATGTGATCTTAACGCAGATACATTGAGCATGATATAAATTGTATTTTTTTATGGTGGGTCTTAGTCAAAAAAGTTTGAAAGCCATAACTAGATGGTAAATTCTGTGAGGACAGGAATTCTTTTTGTACACCATTCCATCCCCATGTTTAGCAGAGAGCATTCAGTAAATATGTTGGCTGCATGAATGAATGCACACCTTTTCAGGGAGGTTCATAGACCCAGTGGTTTCTTCCTTGGGTCTAATGGACCCTGGTTCTAAGCAGATGTTAGTGATTACTTCCTCAGCCAGTTGAGTCTTCATTAGATCATTAGCAGAAAAGAAATGTAAAACCACAACTACAAATGTATTTTTTTAAGAGCTGATAAAGAGATAAAATACTATTGCTAAGAGCTTTTTAGATTTAATTTTTTTATTGCATATGAATCTTAGGCCTTAAATAAAATTCTATTTTACATTCTTAATAAATAAGGAAACGTAAACTTCACCTGCCTAAATATCTAGGTAATTTTTGAATTTTTAAGGTAGTCTACACACAGGGCTAATACATAGCTGTTATCTTTTGTGTTAACTTCAGCAATAAAATATTTACACAGTTTGGCAAAGTGATACTACAACCTGGTTTAGTACAACAGCTGCATTGCCTATCCCCATGTGGCTTGATTTCCCTTTTTAATCTTCGGTTTTCTGCAACTAAAGACTTATGTCAGCATGTAGTTTATATAGCAGCAGATAATGGCAAAGGCTTCTTGAATTAACATAGTTAAGAGAGAGAACTCTGCTCAGTTTACTTCTCTAATGTCTCTGAAAAACATTTTCCTGACGTCCTACACAATAGTTGTATAAACATATTTACAGTGAGATATTCTGTGACTAGAGAATTTTTATTCTCTAGAAAACCTGTAAACTAATCTCCAAAGGTACAGTTTCTGATATTAAAAAAAAGAAATCAGGAAAGTCCTGGAAATAAAAAAATGGTTCTTGTATTTATTTTCAGCTGTAGATTTGTATGTATAATTGAAACTGGGATTAGAATAAAAAGTATTCAGGCAGAAAGTACAGAATCTTAGATTTTTTTTTCACATTATCAGAGCCCTTTTAGCACAGTTTTTATCTAGCATATGTGTTATTTTTTTCTTTTTGTTTCTAGGTGCTCCTGATCCAACAGCAGGTGCTAGTATAGATGATGAAAACTGCTGGCACTTAGATGAAGAGCAGGTTCAAGAACAGGTTAAACTGTTCCTTTCCCAGGGCGGGTACCACGGATCAGGGAAGCAGCTTAATTTGCTCTTTGCAAAGGTATGATTGTTTGTTTTTAAAGAAATATTCTAAATATATACGTAATACAAAGTATCTACATATATGATCATGTTTATAATAAGATATACTTTTTTTATTTTCACTTTTTTTAAAGAATGGGGTCTAAGTCAACCAATTTGGAACTTCTATGTTATATGCAAGCATTAATTTACTTTAGATGTCCTTAGACAAGATGTGGAACATTTCTGTCTCAGTTCCTATTAATAAAATGGTGACAATTTATGTAATTTTTAAAAACCTCTTCATACTAAACACTAAATAGCTTAATGTTATTTAAAATGCCATCTTTTGATGTTTTTTTCTTATGATTTTCCCAAGTAGAACATAACTTTTAATGTAGTCCTTAAAATGTACTTTATATATTTAGTTTAATAATGTCAGTATCTTTAAATCAGTATCGAAAACAGATACTTTGGAGTCATACAGACCTGGTTGAAATCTAAGTTCTAAATCTTATTGAATGTATGAACATTGGCAAGTCATTTAAGTCAGTTTCCTCATCTATAAAATTAGCTAATAATAGCATATCTCCTCAAGTTGTGATTATGGTGTTAAATGATAATGGTTTCTAACAGATAGTAGGGCCTTGGTGAATGTTATTTTTCATCACCAAAATTTGATAGCCTAAGAAACAAACTTAGCTTCATTGTAAGTTCTATGTGAATAGAAGTTGTGTCTCTTGCTTTATACAGAACTTTTAATAGCATGAACACAATCCTAAATACTGGATAAATGCTTTTTTAATAATATTAGATCAATATCTTTTCATTGAGGGCATAACCACCTTTGTGGATAATGTATTCAGATTGGTTTTAAGGGAACATAACTGTGTTCATTGATACTTTTGTTAAACAGCTTCTCTAATATTATTCATAATTAAAAGATTTTTAGTTCAGAAGAATTAAAGTAAACTCTATTACTGGTTATAGCCAGAAAAATACTATATTCTGAATAATCGATACATTCTTACTAAAGGTTTATCCCATATAGCATGCATAGTTTGCCAATTTTCCGAGAATTAGATTACAATAAAAGATGAATTCAAATCCAAAACGACTTCACAGATGATTTAATGATTCTTTGTTAATTCACAGACACTTCAAACAAACTCTTGTACTGTCTCAGAGTCAACAGTCTGAAAATTAATTACCATTAAGCTATAGATGTTCTTGAGTGTTGGCTAATAGTTCTGGTTTATATGCTTAATAGTAAAGTATTTTCTTTTATTGCTATTGCTAACTGAGTAATAGATTAGAAATTTATCAGTAAAATGAACATTAAATCAGATCTGTGATATAGTGGTAATATTAAAGGTTTGGTGTATTTAGTTAGACACATAGGCAGTATTTCATATATTCTCATTTCAACAAAGAGTACACTGTGGCCTAGTGGAAGCAGTGTAAAAGGTACTGGGCTGGCTGGCAATTGCTGTTTTTACCCCCATATATGATGCTCACATTATATATGCCATATAAAGTTAATGGCAATATCAAATTTTGGAAATGGCATAACTTTCAGAGTTAAGACAGGTCTGGGTTCTCATCCCAACTGTACCTTCTGTCCTTTCGGCAATTCACTTCTCTGAGGCATGGTTTTATAATTCACAAAATGAGGATTATAATTTGACCTACTTTATTTATATGGTTGTTGTGAAGATTAAATGGTATTATAAATGTAAGACTCTTTGGCATGGTGTCCAATAAGTGGCTGCTCCCTTTCTTCCACCCAGTCTTCATCTGTTCCTGACTTTTTGTGCTCCCATATTGGAAATAAATTCCTTTTTAAGACTATTGGAATAGTCTTGCTGAAAGTAATCCATGTGATTCAGTGTAGAAGTGCTTCTGAGTTGTTTATAAGGCTCAAATTCTGAAGCCTGTGAGGGGATTATGTTGCATGTCAGGCCTGAGAGCAGGATCTGTTGATCTTTAATAGAAGTAGTGGGCTTCTTTATTGACGGTCTGCCAATTCCTCCTTCATTTGCCTTTCGCATAGAGAGCACCTTGAGTAACAGGATCCTCCCTTTCTACTACTTACGACTTTGATCTCAGGTAGTTTCCTACAGGGAGAGCTGGGATTTTTATTTGTTGAACACATAGCGTGTGCTTTTGGAATGGATGGATTCATTTAAGGTTTCCTGAAGAGAGATGTAGCCTTGTATTTCTTTTCTTCCTTTATTTTATTGGAAATACAGCACAAGAGTAATGGACAGAGCTTGAGGTTCCAACTTGTAAGGCTGAGTTAACGTACTAGGTCAGTGGTTATAATTCTGCTTCATGGATCATTTGTTTATAGCAAGAGAAGTCTTGAACCTACAGCCCTGGCCATTTCCTCTTAGCATTGCAGAATCAGTCCCATCAGAGTGAACAGAAGGATGATGCTGCTCTTTATGTCAAAAAAACTTTGGTGACAGAGAACTTATTGAAATTACTAATTTACCTAAAAACCTGAAGGACTTGCTTAACTCTGAATATACTAAAAAACCACTGAATTGTACAGTTTAAATTTGTCAATTGTATAGTATGTGAATTATATCTCAGTAAAGGTGTTTGTTAAAACCTGAAGGACAGATGTTACTGTTAACATCAGGTCAGTGTGGAGCTCCCTAAGGAGTTCTCAGGAGGCGCGTTAGGCGCTGCTGCTCTGGTGGTGAAGTGCGATGGCTTGGAGAGCTGGGCGATGCCAAATGATTTGTCTTGTTTGTTTTGGAATTGTTTTCCTGTAGGCTGGCAAAAAATTCTTTTTAACATTAGGAAGTTACCCCAATTTTTTTTTACCTCACATGGATTTCAAAACATAATTTTAAGAAATTAATAGTCAATTCTCTGGTTAAATTGCCATTTAGGATAGAAACCAGTTTTTAACAACTTTTGTTTGCTTAAGAGGGCTGGTGTCAACACTTAACTCCCCACCCCAAAAGGAAGAAATAAATTAACTGGTCGGTCTCTGTATTGCTCTTTGTTTTTGAACATTTTTCTAAAGGTCTGTTTTTTCCCTCACTAGGTGCGGGAGATGTTGAAGATGAGGGACTCTAATGGGGCCCGCATGTTGACGTTGATAACAGAGCAGTTCATGGCTGACCCTCGTCTGTCACTTTGGAGGCAACAAGGCACTGCGATGACTGACAAATATAGGCAGCTCTGGGATGAGCTGGGTAAATAAATATGAGTTTCCTGACAAGTTGCCATTGAGTTGTATATGGGTAAAGACCACGGTTGAATGTTTAAAGAGCATGGTCAGAGTATTGCTGAAGAGAAAGCTCATATATGAACTTGTTGCCATTATGTACTGGTTAGAAGAACAGGAAAAATGACTTGGGCTCTCATTTGCAGGAAACAGTCGTGGTAGGGTTTTGGGGGAATTGTCTGATCTTGAGGAAAGCAAGCATAGAAATCTACCTTTAACTATTTGGGGAAAAAAAGCTCTATTATTTTGAAATAGGTATATTGTATAATAGAGCTGGTTACTAAGAGTAATATTATAATCCATTCAGCTAAAGTTTAGCTGTTTCGCCCCTTTTGATTACATTATAAATATCAAAAGTAGTTTGAACATTTGTTTTTTGGGTTTTGTAGACATATGTGAATTGTTGATTGTTAGAATGGAAAAGATAATGCAAACTCTAATTTTTATTGCTTCCCAAATCCCTGGTGTTAAAGTAAAAATACAGCAGATGGTTGAAAACAATGAGAAATCCACTGGTCATATTCACTGGGAAATTTGGGAGAATGACTGTTATTGTGCAGTGCTCATGGCTAGAGGATTAATGGATAATGTGTTTGTTTTCTTGTCTTCCTATTAAAAAATCTGTATGTGACAAATGGAATTTTGATAAATACTATGTCAGTGCCTGTATTAAATTAATGTTCTGGATATTTTTACTAGAAGATTCTAGTTTCAGTTGAATTTGACTAATAGAAATCTTCATACCTTCACCTTCTCTCTTGCTCTTGGCTAATGTTGGACCACGTCATGTTGATTGATCTCATGTCAAGTCTAGACCAAGAGAAACTGTTACCCGTGAAAATACCACATGATTACAATAATTGTAAGAGACCTCAGAGATGAACTGCTTTGCAGATAAGGAAACTGAAGTCTGGGGAGGTTAGGAGACTTCCACAAGATGACGTTGTGTGGCCTAGGCTTGTGCAGCAAGTTGGTAAAGAATTGGATATCAATGTTTACTTTTTCTTGTTAATAGGATGTGTTCAGGAACTTGTCTGTGAATGACAACTCGTGGTGTTTTGTTCTTTTTCTTAATATATATATGTCTGCTACCTGCCAACTATTAAATATGTTTTGGCCTTTTCCCCTGGTATTTTTATTAAGTATCTTGTAATAACTTAACCTTGGTACTTTCCTTGGGTCACCTGCAATAATGGTTAGTGGTCTTTCCCCCAGTCAAAATTTAAATCAGTCTGTAACTACAGTAGATCATTTCAGTGTATTGGAAAGATGTTTGGGGGATGGTGTGGTGGTTGGACAACACAAGTATAATGCATGGTTTAAACAAATATTTTTATAGAATACTTAGTGATTTACTTTTCCAAGTTAGCCCTTCTCAATTTACTCTACCGTAGTGTTGAGTTGAGTAGGTAGTTTATGACAGTATAAAGGACTAGCATTAAGAAAACTGTAATGAAGGGAATCATTTAAGGAGAAATTATTAGATTAATACTAAATGAACAAAATTTAAAGAGCTTTGGTACTTAAGCTTAAAATTACAAATAATCAGGTAGGAAGAAAATACCAACTATGTTTTTTGGTTACCAAAAAAAAGTACAGGTGATATATAGCTAAATAAAAGTTGACATGTTCACATTTAATCCATTTAGTCACATCTCAGTTTTCCAAGTTGATTTTGAAAATTATATTCCTCAACCCTCAATCAAAAGTGTAAGTTCTCCTTAGGCAGATGTTTCCACCAGCTGATTCTAGTAATACCCTCTGATGGACTACCTTCTAGTTATGGATCAGACTTTATATTATACAGGTTCTTTGATTTCTGTCCAGGATGAAGACTAAATCTTATTGCCCTGTGTTTTCTTCTTTCATAAATCACCCCTCTACCCATCCGCGTCCCCCCCATCATTACTAGACTACTATAAATTCTCCTGTGTATGCTGATGGCTAGCACAGGTCACTTGCCATTTTAATGGGATGTAAGTTCTGTGAAGAACCCATATAGAAATAACAATAGCTAACACATCTTAATATACATTTACCAAAAAATTAACTGAAACTTGGTTCTGGACTACAAAAGGAAAGGATTTTGCTTCTTAATAAAATGGGGGAATTTGACTTTGTGCCCCTGCATAGGGCTCACATTGCTTCAAGGCTCCACTTTGGAATTAAATGCTGAGCACTGCCAGATGCCAGACATTGAGAAGAGGCTGAGTTTTGTCGGCAAATGGGATCTGCAAGTTAATTGGTGTTTTCTGCAGGCTTCTGGCTGTGAAATGAAATTGGAAGCCCTTTAGCCACATGGATAATACAGGACCTGAATACAAATGTCACATGTCACCATCAGGACCCACTGTGAGACAATAGTGTTCCCACTCCAACACTGCGCCATTACAGATCATTTAAATATGGGGATTACATTTAAACTAAAAGCCCCATTTGCCTTTTACTGCAATTTAAATGTCCTCTTAGCAAAAGCTAAGTGACAAATTAAATGAAAAAAGTGCCCACATTTTTAAAGCTGCAATGCAAAACAACCTTTTATTGCTTCTCATGTGCCACGAATGAATCATTATACTTGTCAACCCTAAACCAAGCCATAATTGGAGCAGCTACTGTTATCAAAGTGGGGCTGCTCTGTGACAGCTTAATAAAGCTGAAACTGTTAAATTAAATCTCAGATGCTTAACTCCTTAGCACTGGTGGATTCGATGGGTCCATTTCTGGCAATGGCCAATACACCAGGAAAAGTAAAAGATTCCTGGCATGAAAGCTTTAATCTGATGAAAGTGTACAAGTAAGAATATCTTAGCCAAGTAACTGCTTCTTGGCAGAGGGATTCGGAAGCATCAGATTGTCAGCCAGATTACAAAATTTTATTTTGTTCATAGGATCTGATACCTCCTTCCCTGAGATTTACAATTTTCTGAGTATGTATTACTTTAAAAAATTTTAAGTGTTGATGTTTCAAAATTAGTTTTAAAAGTAACATACTCATTTAACTTTTTCTCCCTTTCAAATATGTGCAACCTGTTTGAGGTGGCAACAGGCCCAATTTCTTTTTCCCATTCTCTGGTTATCAAAAGGACTGATTATGCTCAGTTCTTCTTTTCTAAAATAAGTGCCTATGATATTCATCTTGTCTGAGTTAATTTTTGTCATTTACTCCCTGATTTTCATAATGCAGTATAAAGTAGATATAGATACATAGTATTAAGACCCTGTTTAGTACATCTCATCTGCAGATATATTTATCTTGTATGTGAATCAGTTTTTCATATATTAATTTTACTTCTCTACATGATGTTCATTTTCCCAAACATACAGCAGTCTTCTCAAGTGGAGTGTTGTCGTACCATTGATCAGCTGTAAGAAAACATACATTTTAAAATCTTAAGACAGAAAGCCCACTGCAGTGGTTGAGGGTACACATTTAGTAGAGCTATAGAAGAGAACACACACCTCTTCTGTTGTGTTCTTTATTCCATGACATGGAAATTTTCTGGAAAACAGATCACCGAAATGCGCCTTGGATTTGAAAGAACAGCTCGGTGCTGATTGGTGGTGAGCACGCCTGCTGTTAGCCCTGATGGCTGGCTGTTCGGCACACTAATTGTGTAGGGGTCTTCCAGGATGAGAGATTTACTGTAACCTCTCATCTGTGTTGATGGGTCTCTTTCCTTAAATGTCTTCCCAGACTATAATTGTACTTTGCTTCATAAAACTACAGGTTGTGGCTCCCAGTCTATTAAAACCTGATTAAAATGGATGTCATTAGAGGAAACAGTTAAATAAGATTTAATTACAGTTTTATTCAGGGAAAGTTTCTTTAAATTTTATATTCAGATATTACATAATATATTTTTTCTCCAAAATGGAAGCACTTTCTCTCTGAGCTGAGTCATGTGTTTGCTTTCTAGCACATTAACCCTGTTTCTTAGGGAGAGAGACTGGGCTGCCACTGCAAGAGTCTTACAGCTCTGAACTGTGATTACTCAGTTCAAAAGGAGATGGTGTGTCTCTCAGAGTTCTTTTCAAAGCTTTGATCTGGGTAACTAATTCTGTGTGAACAGAAGTAGCCATAGTTAGATGTTCCTTTCTAGTTTGAGTTCATTGTACCGTTAGTTTACTGATACTAAGCAATGGTTATAATACTCCTTGAAAGGGTACTGGATTGAGTAGGGCTCTTGGAGTCAGACTATGTCTGTTTTCAGCAGTAGAGAACTTAGTCAACCCATTGAGACCACTTTTATTGCAAAATACTAAAAACTATCTACTCTATATGTAGATAGACCCAGAATAGTGGGTCCCACCCACATTATTCTTGAGTAAGGAAGAAAACATAACGTGTAAGTCACACATTCAAAATGATACTCTAAATATAGGAGGGCCTTTGTACCCAGCCAGAAATAAGATTCTAAAGGCTCTGCTTTGGAGGTATTGTGGAGAAATTTCTGGGAAATGCCATCTTACATCTCTAAGCAATAGGCTTAGTAATCCTTTTCCTCCCCACTGTTTTGAGCTCCTTAGTTTTATAGTAAATTCATAGTCAAGCTTTCCACATTTTGAAGTTGATGGTAGTGAATGCCTAAGGAATAACTGCTGCTCTTCTGAGCACTAGAAAGCATTCCAGTGTGGTTTGTCATATAACCAGTTGTCTTTTAGCTAATGCCATAGAGAAAACAGCAAGAGCTCAGAGCCCCCTTGCAGCAAAAAATGTCACTACAGACTTGGAGACTTCAGTGTAGCTGTACATGCAGGATGTAATCCTGATGAACCGTACACCAGAGATTGCTTGTCACCTGCCAGTTTGCCTTTCCCAGCACAAGGAGAACACAGGTTTACCACTGACTCTGCTTTGGTACTTTGTTAACCCCACCTTCCAGAAGTCTTCTTGTGGTTCCTCTAAATGTATTAAGCACTTCCTGTGTCCAGAGGAACAGATGTATTAAATATTTGATTTTATTATTGATAGAACTGGGGAGTAGAGATATGTAACCATCGGAACACGTGAGATATTAGAACAGGCATGAATGAACTGAGGAACACTTTTATAGACTAATTTTTTCACATATTAGTATAAATATTTGTACAGACTGAACATGGTTTTGCAAGATGTTCATAGAAGTGAGTTGTGGGGAAGAAGTAGTAAGGACACTCTAGAAAGAAGGAATTACATGAACAAAAACCAGGGATGAGCTCAATAGGGGAGGGCATAAAGGGTTCAGATTCATTATTCATTATCAGAAATGTCTTCAAAATTTCAATCCAGCCTTGGTCTTCACTGTTACTTCAAAGGGAAGAGGGGGAGAGAGTAGACATCCTAGTAGATTTTTGCTGTATTTCCCATTTGGTCCAGCTACTGAAGATAATACAGATGCCAACACTTACTTATCAGGCATTATGCTAAGCACTTCATGCATGCATTATTTTATTTAATTCTTAAAACAACCCAGTGAGATGGGTACAGTTATTAACTCTAATTTTACCACTGAGAAAACTGAGTTTTACAGAGACTGGATAACTTGCCTGAGGTCACAGCAATAGAGCAAAATTGGATCACAGGTGTCAGTGACTTCAAAGGATTAACCACCAAACTAGAAATCATCCTCAGCTTGATATGCTTCTCTACCACTGAGTCCCTGTGCTGGGAACAGAGCAGAGCAGGGGCAAAGTGAACCTCATCTAATGGCAGGAAACCCTGTGAAAGCTGCCCAGCCTGGTCTGCCTGCCCACAGTCCCACAATCCCAACTGCAGTAGTCAGCAGAGCTCACCTAGTCTAGTTGCCCGACTGTTGCTAAGGACTCTAACTTAAGACTGAAAAAACCAAACACATTAATGTACAATAGCCAACTACATGCTGTTGACTGAGAACTGTATTATATAATAAGCTTATCACAAAATATGTATACTACAGATAGGATACAGTGAAGTTGTGATGTCATTCTCCAGACCCCTTTGCTGTATCACCAGTGCAGTCCCTTAGGTCACTGTCTTTGTCCTGGCCTGTAGGAGGCCCTAGGAATAAGACGGTGTCAGCACTTGTTCATGTCTTGGGGCCTGTAGGCTCTGCAGACCCCTCCTGCACTTGGGCTGGGCTGCCCTGCTCCAGATGGGATTACATGTTCCTGTCTCAATCTCTGCTTTTCTTACTATGTCAGAGCTCCCACAAGATACAGAGGCTGTGTTTGTTGTATTGCTCCGGAGGTTTGCTTCTCTCCAGCACTGCTGTCAGAATGCCTGTCAGCTGCTGAGGGCTCACTGCCGGGGCCTGGTTTCTGCCACTGTTGTGTGGTCTTACTGCTTTCTGTCTCTTAAAACAAGAAGCCTCTGTGTTCTTGGCTCAGAGGCCTGCGGATTCTGTTCTGCTGTGATGGAAGAGCGGCTTGTTCTCTGTTTCTTTAAAGTAGGCAGAGTTAATTTTTAGTCTGGTCAGAAGTTAACTGAAAGAAGAGTACATATTTCTGGACTGTGAGCAAACCTGTGATAAATACTTCCTATGTAATACTATCAACCAACGTTGTTTTGACCCCAGAAGCGACAGTTTAATTATCCATTCAGTAGCCTGTATGGGAAAGAGTGAAATAAAGATAAAAATTTTAAATACATATTAATAGGACGTAGTAGATTTTCAGGATTAAAAGAGGTGTTTACACATCATTTGATCTCATTGTCTAACCAACTGGAGATTCCTAATGATACTCATTGCATAAGTTTATTTAGGTATACAATTAGATACTGTGTGACACCTGAGGATCACCCTATGTGTATTTTTATAAAACTTCTAAATATAGACTGTGGAGATTTGATCAGGAGTTAAGATGCCTTATGATTCATTGTAGTACACTTTGGTGTTCTCTGTCTTCTAGGTGGTGTGCTGGCAGCATTATTTGCACCAAAAATGGGTCCTATATACTTTATACTTTCTGTTTATTATATGAGTCCATTAGTAGTAGACACTGTTCTCACATTAGTGCTACTAGGAATGTCAGAGCTTTGAATATAATGTGTCTTTTTCTTCTTCATAACAATTTTAGAAAAGTTATCTCCTTACTTTTCCCAATTCCTAAGAGTTTGTTTTGCACTCGACCTGAAGAAACAGCCACCAAAGGGAGGTCCAGCTGGAGGAGTGCCCTCGGGTGGCGGATTTGAGCGAGAGCCACCGGGTCAAACACAGGAGCAGTGAGAGAGTGAGAATGAAGAAAGACAGGGTGGGGATAATACCCTTCCACCCCTTCTTACCCTGAAGTGGCAACATAGAAAAATTAACGGGGTTTGAGAAGCCTCATTTTAAGCCATCTGAGACTCCCAGGGGCTTCATGGGGAATCAGGTGAGGAGCTAAAGTGAAGGAAGGAAGCCGAGGGAGGCTGAAGCAGCCACCTAGGCTGTGGTCTGTGTGTGCCGCACTGAGCGAGGCGCTTTACAAATGTGATCACGGCTGATTTAAGCTGAGGTGGACTGACGAGCAGGGAGGAGAACCCACGGACATGGTTAAAGATCGCCTCTTAAACGGGTGTTCAGCACTGCCTTGTAGAGCCCCCTGGGGGACAGGGGAAGGAGGAGAGTGCAAATGGGAGGTGCCAGGTCCTCCTCAATCCCAAGAGTGACTTTCACCACTTCGCCCCTAGGCTTTCCATTAAGATTTCTCTAGAACCAAGGATTCTGAGATTAAAAATCTGTCCTTGATGGGCACTATCATAAATAGCCTTTTAAATAGCCACTCTTCTTAGAGATGTATCTAAGAATGACTTTTTTATTTATATAAATAACTCATATATTTTAGTGGGAAGGCAGGCTGGAAAATAATTTGCAGCAGGTGAATTTTTGTGAGCCTGCTGTAAGCTTGCCTGATAATTGCATAATATTGTTTTAGTGTTTACTTAAAAATTCCAAATTGGACTCTGTATAGGAAAATACAGGTGCTTTTTGACAAAACTCTTTGGAGGAGTAGTGACTGGTCTTAGGGCTATTTTCTCCAGCTCTGATGCAGAGATGAATGGCTAGGAGTAGCGATAGCAGCTACCCAAAATGTGGCTAACTCATTCAACTCTATGCCCTCTGTTGTAAAGTTAACATTTGAAACAGAAATCCACATATCTGATTGTGAGTTACGGACCTTGCTAACCCAAAGTCGTGCTTCCCAGCCCCTTTCATTTGGGGTACTAAAGTAAATTTCAAAATTTGCTTCAGCAAACCTGGAGGTTAGAATAAGAATCATTCATAATTAGGACTCAGGTAGACTTAAGGTTTCAGCAGCTTTGAAATGGCTTAGATTGCAAACCAGTCTTCCTTTGTGGATGAGCAAGGGCTGAAGGGGTTGGATAAAAGAACCGAACAGGGCACTCGGGTCTAACATAAGCTTGGAACTTGGAGAAAATCCTGTTAGGGATGTTTTCAAAATGCTGCCAAGACCACAAAAGTCTTGTCTCTACCTGTCTACTCCCCAACACACATTTAAAGATGAGATTGCTGTGTCAAGACACCTGCTCACCACACACTGGTCATACATAGAAGATGCTTTTTGCTAACTGTTAGGGTCCTGTGTAGATGAGGTACATTATCTGAGAGATTTTTTTGTTTAATTTGAAGCCCATAAATGACTCACTGATTTAATAATCTTGTTATTTGCTGTCTTTATTGGGGCATTTAAACTAATTGAATAGCCATTTTTTTCATCCTATTAGTGTCCATGTGATAATCTCACCCTCTTTCCCCTTCTGGCCCACTGAACACTGAAAATGACACATTTAAGTTAGTTTTCCTGCAAAGGTGAAAAAATAATGTATTTGGCATATATAGTTGTTGCTCAATAAATATTTGTGAATAAAAAAGTGAATGAATAATCGAAGTGTAGTGCTAGACATCTATTTGGAAGCCTTCTGGTCTGTCCCACCTTCTCTGCCCATGTATAGGTGGATCTCCACAGGTGCCTGTGTATGCATGAATATATACACACTGAAATACAAACAGTTTAGAGTACAGAAGGGCAGTGATTCCCCCTTGCCATCAGTGCTGCAGGTAATCTATTGCATTAATCAGCCAGCCAGTGGGAAATGCCCTGGGAGTGATTATACTATCATACACAATACAATCAGCATGAAGCACTTGTCAAGACCAATACATCAAAGTTTAATTCAGTAATAGAATGAATTAGAGCAAAATGAAACATTCTGTTCTCCAAGAAACTCAGCACCCATCACAGGTTCTTTCTAAACTCCATAGAAGTCAGTGCATTAAGAAATTGTTTTATGAATAAAATTACAGTTCGAATATGACAAAATACTACAAGCCCTTTTCTTGGGATTCTTGTACAACTATAGTGCTAATGTGTTTACCTGATCATCAGTATTCCATAATCATAACCAGTGAGAAGTTCAGTTCCTTTTTGGTAGGGCTCTTGATCATCTTTTGTCCTACGTGGTTCTCCATGGTTAAGTGAAAGGGAGGTTGCTGTAGCAGTGGCTCAGGAAGCACTCACCCATACTGCTGGCGGATGGTGGAGTGCCTTACCAGAACAGCAGGTACATTAGCAGGAGCCTGTTCAGAGTGCACTGCTGCTGGGGAGATTACAGTCTAGTTGGGAAGAACAGAATGAGTAAGTGAAAAATAAAAAGTTGTTCAAGACCTCCTAAGACAATTATGTAGTGCAGGACATATTTCAGAAAATTTTGAGGATAGACCTAATATATTTCAAATTATAAATCACTATTCTGTATCAATTTGTAATATAAATTCAAATGTAATCTTAAAATTAATGACTATAACATCTTACTATGTTGATAGACAGTGACCACATGGAGGGGGTCAGGATTTGATAATACGGGTAAATGTTGAACCACTGTGTTGTGTATGTGAAACCATCATAAGATTGTATATCATCGATAATTTAAAAAAAAGGAGGGTTGTAAGCAAAAAAAAAAAAAATCCAAATGTACTCTTATACCACAGTTATGGAAACGTTTTTCAAAGAGGCATGTGGGTACAAGCTCACCAAGACTGTTTCAGTTTTCAGAGCCTACTATTGGAATAAGAAAAAGGGTTTTTGGAACCAGGTACACTTTAAGCATGGATTCTTATCCTCATATTTTCAAACTGTGTAGCCCTGGACAGCTCTCTTATCTGTGATAGATCCTCAGTTTCCTTATCTGTAAAATGAGCACAATGTGGATTCTTGAGGCCTAAAATAAGATAATGTAGGTAATGGACAACACTGTCTTTCTCATTCCAAGGGTCTTTTGTCTATGTTGGGAAAGTAGGCTCACTGGGAATCTTCTAAGAGAGTGGTTAGAGTGTTTTCAGAAATAGATTTATATAAACTTGGAGTCAGGACTGTTGGACAAAGTCGTGGAGACTGCTGTTTAAGCAGCCTATGCAGAGCTCCTGGGGAATGTTCTTGTGTGTCACCCCTGTTCACGTCCCTTCTCTTCTCTGTTGACTGCACTTTTTGCATCTCAAGACATTGTCATCATGCCTTTTTCTCATTTTTCTGATGTTTTCTGTCTTTTCTTCCCCCCCTCCCTGGAAAAGAAGGGTGGTGAGTGGTGGAGGAGCTGGCTCTGGTCTTCTCATATAGAACCAGGTTCCTAATGAGGAACTGTTTCTGATGAGTCTTGCAGGTTGACCTGACAGCATTGACAAATAGGATGGGAAGACTGCGTGTTAGGTGAGGACCACAGGTTTGCTAAAAAGGAACATTATCCAGGATACCAGTTAACTGTTCTGGAGTATCTATGGTTTCTTTCCTTTCTTGACAATAAAAGTTGGTTATTTTACTTCAGTCTTTTCAGTGTCCTTAAGGTTTTTATTTTGAAGTGTTTTAATTAGAAACTAGCATGCTAAATTTAAAGTAAGGAGGATGTTTTTACCAGTTAAACTCTTTTTCCAAACATGGGTGACTAACATTTTAAGACTGAATTATACTGAGAACAATACTATAATTAGGGTCACAGTTTTGTGTGGTCTGACCCAAGGTATTTTGTGACTGTAGTTTTGCTAACAACTAATTATGCCAGTGATCTCCTATTTGTGACTGCAATTAGGCATTTCATGGCCTCTAAACAAGTATAATTAGTTAATAGGATCATGCATGAAATTTTAGCCTCTTATAATAGCCTCTGAGAACAAAAATAAATATGATAAATATTATGAATTGCTTTAGAACTGTGAATCCCTGGGAAATATTATGTGATTGTTTTACTTTGCCCACTATTTCATAAGAGTAAAGGTGATATCAAAAAGTAGAAATGAAACTTTCCATATAACAATCTTCATTTTCTATCTTTGAGACAGAGGAAAAGGGAATCACTAAATTTCCTTATTCTCTCTTTTAGAGTTGTACATACAGTTGCAAAAATTATTGGTTGCCCCACTCCTCTGCCTCACATTCCCCACTGCCCTTCTTCTCCATGCTCTTTCCAGTAGTGTTATACACATTGTATATTCTGGAAAATAGGGATAAGAGAAACATTTATAAAAAATTCCAAAGTCTTGTATGGAAAACGTGTAGCTTTTATTTTGATTGCCAAATTGATTTGTATATTAACAAAAATCCATGAAGTAGCAGGAACTTCAAAAACAAGTTTTATTGACTTGGTGGGGAATAGCAGTAGAGAATGGCTAGCTGATTTTTTCAGTCACAAATCATAATGCTCCACCCAGCAATTCACCCTGCAGGCAAAGAGCACATGCAGTCACACACAAGTGCCTTATCCCAGAAATGCTGACACAACTCCACTGAGACCTCATAGTATCTCATCATATTTCAGAGAAAAACAGTTTTCTTCTGACTTGAATAATCAATCGATCTTGAATTGTAAGCTGAGCTTTTGATCATTTATCTGCTGTTTTAATCTACACTGAAATTACTCATTTGCTATGCCTGTCAGTCCTGAAATCTAGGGGTTTTTTTTTTTTTGTCTGATTAGGCTCTTTTAAGATGAACCTGTGTTAGTTTTAGTTGGATTTGTTTTCTATACATGCAGGAGACATGTTCTAAGTACAGATGAATACCTGGTTAAATGAAGTATGGGGTTTATTGGCTGTACATTTAAGGCTTCTTCATAATTTTAGACAATAATATAGTCTTTGATTATACTGCTAAAATGTGAGAAATGGAAAGATGATTCTGTCAAAAGATGAAAATCATTCATTGTGGAATTTATATATGCATAGCTACATGTACAAATCCTAATTTACAGAAGTACTTTCTGCCCACATAGCTAGGCAGAAGGCTGAGCACCAGAGTGTTTAAGAATATTGGTTTGGAATCTCAGTTGTACTATAAGTTGGTCACGGGGATGAGAGTGCAGCATGTAAAATACAGTCAGTGGTTCTTTAATGTCTTTCTATGTTAACAGATAGTAACTGGACTAGTTGGGGTGAGGATGTAATAATGTGTGTAACTGTTGAGCCACTATGTTGGTATACTTGAAACCAATATAATACTGTGTATCAACTATACTTCAATTAAAAATAAATACTGGTTTTGGGGAAACATGGTCCTGATAACAAACCCTGGCTCCCATCTTTAATAGCACAACCTTTCCATTTCTCTCTGAACCTCAGTTTTCTTATACTTAGTCTAAAGTGAGTTTTTTTGTGAGGGTGAAATGTGACAATGTATGTAAAATACTTAACACAGGGTTAGTGTGAAGTAAATATTCAATGAGTGGCAGCAGTGACTGTCAGGTGAATAAGTAAAGACACCATTCAATTTTAGAAATTTGTCAGTTGAACTAGATGGTATGATTCTTGTACCCTAAAGACAGGCAATGTAAAACTTTAAATGTAGACTCAAACTGGAAACCTAATATGTGTAACCTGATAGTCTTAGTATTTTTCTTGAAGGGATAAACAATTAGCATACACACCAGCGCTTCACATTACAGAGTATGTTGGGATACTTTTTATGCTGTTAAGTTTTCATGATGACTTTCTTGTTTTTTGCTTGAGTTGCAGCTCTCCTCATTTGGCAAGTGGTTTATTTGGGTTTGACTTTTTTAACTGATTGCATTCTCATACTCATTGGTAAACACCTTAGTTTTCCATTTTGAAACCTAGCAGATGTATAATCTTCTCCACTAATTGTGATAAATTACAGATGGCCACAGGTTCTTTGCTGCTCTCTCATTGAGATGTGGAGTATGTGCTCTCTCCTCTTGTACCTGGGTAATTTTTATAAATGTTTAACCAACAGAATATGGCAGAGTAGATGCTCAGTCAGTTTCTGGGCTCAAGCCTTCAGTGACCAGCAGCCTCTCCTTCGGATCTTTAGAAGGTTCCTTCCTGGGGCTGTGAGTTCCACGTACGTAGGATGTACAGCTATCCTGAGGCTGCTATGTCATGAGAAAGCTCATGCTTGGAGGGCCGTGTTAGCGCAGGGAGAAAGTGAGGAGGGCAGAGGGAGTTTCTGACCTATGGAATCATGAGATACAATGATACATTGTTGGATTAAACCAGTAAGTTCAGAGCAGTGTTTTTTTACATAGTAATAGATAACCAGAACAGTAATTATGAATTTGACAGTACTCCATGCATCTTCAAGTGGTTATTTTCCAAATGCCAAATATTTCTGGCAGTGTAGAATGCAATGTGTGAAAATCAAGTTCTGTTATTTCAGTTAACTTTATCTCATATGTTGGACTAAATCAGGTGTTTGTCAAAATTGAATCTGTATTATTAGGACATAGTGTAACACAGGCCTAGAATATTCTACGTGTCCATTTTTAATAATTTTTTTAAAGTAATTCTTCACCTTCATATTCTTATACCAAATTTTACCTAGTTTGACTTCTGGAGTTTTCCCCTTCAGTAGAAAGAAGTTGGGCTCTGATCTTTTAATTTTGAGTTCCTGTAGAAGAGTGTGGGACCCTGGGCGTTGGAACTAAAAAGGAAGCCAGAGCGGATGACAGACAAGAAGCTTCAGCAGAGATGCTGAGGGGAACGGAGTAGGGAGGCTGCAGGAAGGGACTGCACACAGGCTTCGGCCCTGCACTCCAGGTCCATCCTTTGGCGTGCAGTTACGCAGGGAGAGGGAGAGTGTTACATAACCCTGTAGCTTTAGAGATGAGTTTAAGAAATGCCTCCTCCATGCAAGTAGGTGAGGATAAAATTACCCAAAGCTTCTCAGACCTCTGAATGACTATGGACCCTGGTGGGACCTGGAGTTCTAGAGGACAGTGCTTACTGGAAAACAAAACATATTTAAAAACCTATCTTTGAAACAGAGGGAAAAGGAGAAACTGAAGGATGTTTTTTGCTAAAAACATATGGTAAGTGGAAATTGTACAGAACCCATTATACTACGCTAAGTGTTTAATGTCACTGATATTTTGTTTATTTACTATGCCCTCTTTATAGATTTACAGGAATATTTGGGGAATCACTTGTAGACTGAGCCCTTCGATCCTGTTTTAACCTTTGAGTCTGTTTCCTCAACATTGAATTCTTCTACACAGGGGTTTGCAGGAATGCACCTTTTGTAGCTGGATGAACTCTAGAGTTTTCAAAACACTTTCTGGATATATTACCTTACTTAAGTTTCAACAGCCCCTATGAGGAATTACTATCCCTATTGTTTACTGGGGACCTGCTGCCACAGAGAGACTTTGCCTGAGGTCTTGTGGCTGGTAAACCACATTTTACCCTATCCAGATCAGAACTTGCTGATCAAACATTTCTTCTAGTTGGAAATGTAAAACAATGGGTATGTGAGGTGGGGCAAAATACAGGTAGTTTGTACACCTGTATGTTTGATGGGAAAGACTGACCTTCAGGGCATGTAGGATTCATTAATTAGTTACCCACATTTGCTGGGTCTGTGGGTGCTTGTCCACTGGCACTGTTGCTGGTGGAATGCAGAAGGAACCAAAAAGGCCTTTGTGTTGGTTTGTCTTCTGTCTCAGTGTGATTCTGCTCACATTCTCTGACTGGTCAGGTATAGGAATGAGCAGGTTTAAGGCTACTGAGTGGATTGGAACCATTCACCTTGTGCAAAGAATGCTTTTCTTTTCCTGCCCAGGGGAGGTGCCTTCCTAATTTTGGTTTACTTTGGCTTTTGCTGGTCATTTTTTGCTGAAATCGCTGAGTTCAGATAACGTGGAGTAGTGAAAAGGAGAGTAGAGCCTGCTGGGTGATGGAGAAAAGCTAGACTAGAGCTGAAATGTGCCATGGATAATTCAGAAACAGAATGATGCACACACCAGTGATTTGATAATTGCCTTTATATACTTTGAGGCATTGAAGCCAGGAAAGCAATTTAAAAGTATTGAATTTGTTTTCATTATAATTCATAGCAAATAATTAAGTGTCCTTTGTGAAAGACCCAGTAATACCTTTCTAGATGCCAGGTCCTCTGCTTAGTGCTGGAAATGCTAAGTTCTTCTCACTGAGTCTCTCTCTGTTTTTTGTTGAGTCTTTAAAAGGGTTACTATTGCCAAGGGATGGTAGAATGAAGTGTCTGATCATCAGAGAACTTTATTTTATTTTATTTATTTATTTTATTAAAGTATCATTGATACACAATCTTATGATGGTTTCACATAAAAAACAGGATGGTTTCAACATTCACCCATATTATCAAGTCCCCCGCACCCCACTGCAGTCACTGTCTATTAGCGTAGTAAGATGCTGTAGTCATTACTTGTCTTCTCCGTGCTATACTGCCTTCCCCGTGACCTACCTATATTGTAATTGTGAATTATAGTGCCCCTTACTCCCTTTCTCCCTTCCCACCCACTCTTTCCAACCCCTCCTATTTGGTAACCACTAGTCCCTTCTTAGTGTCTATGAGTCTTCTGCTCTTTCGTTCCTTCAGTTTTGCTTTGTTTTTATACTCCACAAATGAGTGAGGTTATTTGGTATTTGTTTTTCTCCACCTGGCTTATTTCACTGAGAGTAATAGCCTCTAGCTCTATCCAAGTTGTTGCAAGTTGGAGGATTTCTTTTCTTTTTATGGCTGAATAATATACTATTGTGTATATGTACCACATCTTCTTTATCCGTTCATCTATTTATAGAGACTTAGGTTGCTTCCATATCTTTGCTATTGTAAATAGTGCTGTGATAAACATAGGGGTGCATATGTATTTTCAAATCAGGGATCTTGTTTTTTCAGGTAAATTCCTAGAAGTGAAATAGCTGGGTCAAATGGTAGTTCTATTTTTAGTTTTTTAAGGAACCTCCATATTGCTTTCCACAGTCGTTGAAGCAGTTTACGTTCACACTAACAGTGTAGGAGGATTCCCCTTTCTCTGCATCCTCACCAGCATTTGTTGTTTCTTATCTTTTCGATGTTGTCCATCCTAGCTGGTGTGAGGTGATACCTCATTGTGGTTTTAATTTTCATTTCCCTGATGATAAGCAATGTGGAGCATCTTTTCATGTTCTGTGTGTTGGCCATTCGAATTTCTTCTTTGGAGAAGTGTCTGTTCAGATCCTCTGCCCATTTTTTAATCGAGTTATTTGTTTTTTGGGTGTTGAGGGGTGTGAGTTGTTTTTATAATTTTGGATGTTAACCCCTTATCAGATAAATCATTTACAAATATATTTTCCCATGCTGTAGGATGCCAAAGAGCTTTATTTTTAAAGCTACAAATGTTTCAGGTGTGTGTTGGAGAGAAAGGAGGTAAATGCCCAGAGTGGGACTCTAAATTAATAAAATTTGGAGAATGACTTACTCAATTTGGTTAACTTGGCTATTAAGGCAAATTACAGCTTTTGTAGTGGAGACTGTTAAGATAAAAGACCATATCTATTATCTCTCTGAACTTGAATCTAACATTAAGAACATTCTTTCAGGGTGAAACCTCTTTGTAGGGAGGTAAGCAATAAAAGAATGTTACAGGCAAATTAATAAAGGCTTGGTTTTTTAGGATTTTCTCATTCTTCAAAGTGGCAATTTTCTAATTAGAGAAATATAAGCATGAAAATCTAAGATGATTTCTGTGGATTTCTTTTTTCCTCAAGTCATAGAAAATCATCATTTAAAGTTTCCAAGAATATTTAGGATCTTGCTTTTAAGAACCATAATCTCTTTGAGTTTTAGTTTTCTCATCTTTATAGTGAAAGTACTCATTCTGACCACAGAGGATTATTGTAAAGAGTTAGTGAGAAATGTTTGTAAAGCCCTAAGTGTAGTGCTTATGGCATATAGTAGGCACCCAAAAAAATGATGACTATTAGTATTATAATAATTGTTTATGGTGATCTTTGGTGTTAATTTATTTTCCTCAAACTTTTTTAAGAAGTAAAATTATATTCTCTTGTCAAAATCATGTTATTCTTCTTATGGACTCTTGAGTTTTCCCCAGGTGAAGGTGAAACTCATTGGTTCATTATTACATTATCAAATCCTTCATATACAAATTAGTCAGCCCTTCAGCACTATAGATACATTGATTAGTATTTTCCAAATTTTATCTTTGAATTAAAAGAACTAGTGCTTAATATAAATTTGGTTATTAATTCTATTTTTAAAACCTTATATCATGCTTACGTCTTTAAGAAGAAGAGATTGGATGTGAAAACAATGGATTTGAGATATGTATCTCAGGATATGTATTTTTTATACTTAAGGTCAGCTCTCAGCATTTAGTTGGCATGGTGCTGCTGTCAAGCTGGTTTTTCTAATTTTTATGATAGGTGTGTAGTAGTATCTTGTGTGGTTTTCATTTACATTTTCCTGATGATTAATGATGTACAACATATTTTCATCTGCTGTTTGCCGTCTGTATATCTTCTTCTGTGAACTGTCTTTCCAATTTTTTTTGCCCATTTTCTGTAGGGTTCATCTTCTTGATGAGTTTTGAGAGGGCTTTCCATATTCTGGATCCAAGTCCTTATTACATCAAATGTATGATTTGCATATAATTTTCGCCATTCCACAAGACAGTGGCTTATCTTTTATTCTCTTAACAGTATCCTTTGTAGAGCAATTTTGATTAAGTCCACTTTATCAGTTTTATCTTTTATGAGTCATGTTTTGATATTATATCTAACATTTTTGCCTAACCCAAGGTCACAAAGATTTTTTTACTAGCAGTTTTAGGTTTTATATTTAGGCCTGTGATCCATTTTTTAGTTAGTTTTTGGTAAGTTAGTTGAGATTTTTTTTAATAGCACTGTTTGGTATGAATTTAAGATCATTTTTTTCACATGAATATCAAATTATTCTAGCATCAGTTGTTGAAAAAATTTCTTTCCTCCATTGTATTGACTTTTGAACCTTGAATTGACTGTGTATGTATAGGCTTATTTCTCATCTCTATCTATACCATTGATCTCTGTGCCTAGTCACTCACTAATCATGGACTATCTTCATGATTTTAACTTTGTATATCTCAGTCAGGAGCTGTGACTCTTCCAGCTTTGTCCTTCTTTAAAATTGTTTTGGTTGTTCTGTATCTATTGTCAGTATACAAACATGCCTGCTTAAGGTTTTGAGTGGAGTTGTATTGACTGTATAGATCAATTTGAGGAGAATTGACATCATAACAATATTGAGGTTTCGAATCTATGAAAATACTGACTTTCTACTTTTTAAGACTGTCTTTGCTTTCTTTTGTCAGTGTTTTATAGTTTTTAGCATAGATACTGCATATGTTTTGTTAGATTTGTAACTAAGTATTTCATGAGTATTTTTTTCCTTTGGTACTAATGTAAATGGTGCACTTTTTAGAGGGTAAATTTTTATTTCCAGTTGTTCAATTTTAGCATGTAGATATACAGTTGATGTTTTCCTTTGAACTTTTATCTTTTGACCGTGCTAAGCTGACTTAATTCTAGGAGCTTTTTTGTAGGTTAGTTGTCTTCCAATAGAGACTAAATTATTATTCTTTCTCTTCCAGTTTATGCCATTTAACCTCCTTTCTTTGCTTTATTGTCCTGGGTAGAATTTTCAACGTGATGTTGAGTAGGAATGGTAAGAGCAGACATCTTTGCCTTGTTTGAGCTTAGGGGAAAAACATTCACTCTTTTACCATTATGAGACTAACTGTAGGGCTTTTCCTTTTTACAGATGTCCTTTATCAGGTTGAGTAAATTATCATGTGTTCCTGGTTTTCTGAGAATTTTATTTATTGTGAAGGGATGTTGAATTTTGTCAGATGGCTTTTCCTGCATCTGTTTATACGGTCATACATGGTTTTTCTTCCTTGGTCTGTTAATATAGGGAGTTATACTGATTGATTTTTATTATTGAACCAGTCTTGCATTCCTGGGATAAATCCTACATGGTTGTGGTATTTAGTTCTTAATTCGATTTTCTCATATTTTGTTGAGGTGTTTTACTTCGTGTTCATGAGAGATATTGGTCTGTAATTGTATTTACTTGTAATGTCTTAGTCTTGTTTTGGTATCAGGGTAATGCTGGCCCCATAAAATAAGATAGAAAACATTCCCCTCTCTTCTGTTATCTGGAAGATATTGTAGAGAAGTAGTAGTTTTTCTTTCATAATTTTTAGTAGAATTTTACAGGGAAGTATACAAACTCCATAGTATCAGGGACTTTTTAATTTCTTTAATAAACTTAATGACTATTCAGGTTATGATTTCTTCTTGAGGGAACTTTGGTAGTTTGTGATTTTCAAGGAATTAGTTCACTTCATCTAAGTTGTAGAATTTATGGGCATAAAGGTGTTCATAGTATTCCCTTATGAATCATGCTTCTAGGACCTGTAATACAGTACCCTCTTTTATTCCTGATACTATTAGTCAGATCTTATCTATTTTTTTAAGTCAGTCTGATTATAGCTTTATTGATTTCATTAATCTTTTTAAAGAACCGAGTTTGGGTTTCTTTGATTTTATTTTTTGCTAGTTTTCAGTATAATTGATCTCTCTTCTATTACTTCCTTATGCTTGCTTTGGCTTTGATTTCTCATTCCTTTCTAGTTTCTTAAGGTGTCTATTTAGAATAATTACTGATTTGAATTTTTCTTATCATCCAGTATAAGCATTTAATACTATAAATTTCCCTCAAAACTCTGTGTAACTGTAGACCACAAATTTTGATACATTTTATTTGCCTTTTCATCTAGTACAAAATAGTTTATTTCTCCTATGACTTTCTCTTTTCCTCATAGTTATTTAGCAGTACATTGCTTAATTCCCAGGTACTTGGTAATTTTCCAAATATCTTCCTGTTACTGATTTCTACTCTTTTATATCAGAGAATGTACTTTGTATGATTTCAATTCTTTCAAATTTGTTCAGTTTGTTTTATGGCCCAGAATATAGACAATCTGTGTAAATGTTCTTTGTGTAATTATTTTTAAATAGGAATTTGTTTTGTCTTGTTTCTTCTACTAATGTTAGGTGGAGTGTTCTATAAATGTCCCAGGAAGTTGGTGAGTAGTTTTAAGTCTACTCGTTCTATCAGTTAGTGAGAGAGAGTACTAAAGTTGCCAAATATAATTGTGGATTTCTCCTTTTAGCTCTGTCATTTGCTTCATGTGTCTTGAAGTCCTGATGTTAGGTGCAGCATACTCATGTAAGATTGTTATGTCTTTTTGGAGAACTGACCCTTTTATCATGTTATGTCTCACTTCATCTCTGGTGTAGTATTCTTTGTTTTGAAGTGTTCTTTGTCTGATATTAATATTGCCAACCCAGCTTTATTTTGAAAGTATTTGCATGAGGAACATATTTTTCCATCCCTTTTCATTTAATCAGTGTCATTATATTGAAAGTAGATTTCTTGTATATAGCGTAGATTTGGGTCTCATTTTTTAATCTGATTTTACCATCTCTTTTAACTGGTATGCTTAGGCCATTTACATTTAATATAATTACTGATGTGGTTGAATTATGTCAATCATTTAACCATTTGTTTTATGTTTGTCCTCTTTTTTTATTCTTCTATTACCTTTCTCCTGCTTTCTCTTTTCCTTCTTTGGATTATTTAAAACCTTTTTTTTTTTTTTTGTATTTCATTTACATTTATCTCTTCTTTTTTGTATCACTGAATTTTTTAAATGATTTTAGCATTATTATTTTAATAAACATACCTAACCTTAAATAGTCTACTTAGACTTAATATTTTGCTACTTTGAGTAGAATGTAGACTCTTAAAACCATAGAGGGCCCTTTAATCTCCCTTCTTTATGATAGTTTGCAAGTGTATTACGTCTAATACATTGAAAACACTACAAGATAATGTTCAAGTTTTTGCTTTCAATAATCATACTCCTTTTAAGACCTAACAGGACAAAATAGTCTATTATATTTACTCAGGTATTTATCATTTCTACTGCTTTTCCTGTATTCCTGTAGTTCCAGTTTTCCCTCTGGTGTTATTTCTCTTCAGCCTGAAGAACTTTCTTTAGCATTTCTTCTAGAATAGGTCTCTTGGCAACAAATGCTATTAGTTCTTGCTGATCTGAGAATGCCTTTACTTCACCATCACTCCTGAGCAGTATTTTTGCTGGATATATAATTCTGGGTTGGCACTTGTTTCTTTTAACACTATAAAGATACTGTTCACTTCCTTCTGTCCTCTCTGATACCTGATTAAAAATCTCTAATTATTCCATGGTATTTCATTTTTCTCTGAGTGACTGCTTTTAAGATTTTTGTCTTTTATCTTTGGTTTTCATTGTTAGGTCTGGGCATGGTTTTCTTTGAGTTTACCTTTTTGTGGTTAGCTGAGTTTCTTAGATCTGTAAATTCATATCTTTCTCCATATTTGGGAAATTCCCAGTCATTATTTGTTCCAAATTTTTTCTGTAGCTATGTGTTACATTCTTTGGGACTCCACTGACAACAAATGTTAGACATTTTGTTATTTTCCCTCCTGATTTTAAGGCTATTTCATTTCCTTTCTTCAGATAATTTCTGTCTTCAGGTTCATGGACTTTTTCTTCTGTCTTATCCATTTTCCTGTGATTCCATCCAGTGTATTTTTTAAATTTCAGATACTGATTTTTTTCCTCCAGTTCAAAAATTCCCATTTAGTTCTATTATAATTTGTATTTCTCTTCTCAGCAGTTTTTACCTTCATCTCATGAAACATAATAGTTGCTATAAAGTCTCTGATAATTCTAACATCTGGTTCATCTTAGTTGACATCTGTCGATTGTTTTTTCCCTTGAGAATTGATCATATTTTCCTGTGTCTTTGTCAGCCAAGTAGTTTTGGATCCTGTATGTTTTGATTCCTGTTTTGTGAGAATCTGGATCCTATTAAAACCCTTTGGAGAATTTTTTTTTTTAAGTGTACTGTTAACCAGGGTAGATTCAGGCCATGAGGTCTTTTTCACCTTCTTTGGGTGATACGATGTCAGTAAAATTTTCATAGCCTTGGCTATGCTGCCTGGGGTCTGTCTCATGCACATGAGATGTGACCAGAACTTGTGCTTGTTCATACACAGTATCTAGGGATCCCCCCTGTCCAGCTCCTGAGGGGCTGGGTCATCTCCTTTCCCAGCCCTTTCACCAACTAGATGAGGTTTCTCTTAAGTTTCTGTTGCATGTGCTCTCTACAAAGTTTCCCCAAATGGAGCTAATCTTATGTCTCAGCCAGGAGAGGAAAGAGGAGAGAAAAGTAACAAGACATTACCCCCATATGGCTTGCTTCTTTAAGTTTTATTTTCCCAGACTCCTTGCTGTTGCTTACTTTCCAGAGTCCTCTGGTTGCTGCATTTTTGTACTTTGTCCAGAGTTTTTAGTTGTAATCATGGGGAGAGATGAGCTATGCTGGGTTTATCGCTCCATCATGTCTGATCATATTTTGCTTTTAATTGGCATTGAAAAACATAGAAATGTAAATTGTGAATATCTGTGGCTTAGATAAGTTGTGGTCATTCTGATTTTCTATTGGTAAAAGCTATTTGATATTTAAAATACCAGATCTCTAATTGAAGAAGCTTGCTAATTTTAAGTATAGAAGAAATTAAAGCATCTCTTTTAGACAAATAAAATATAAACAATGACCGTTCCTTTACTATTCACTTGACTAACAGCTGATAAAAAGACACATAGACACATGACACATACTTTTTCGAAGAAACAGTATTGTGAATGGTTATGAAGTACTGGCATCTGTCTTGTTTTGAAATAAGAAAGTAAAACTTGAACTTCTAAAACTTACGAAATACTTGTTTGAATTAGCTACCTCTCTGAAGAATGTAGAAAGGAAAAATAATTGTTTTATTAGTACTTCATTCAAATTTTGAGTTATGCTCCTAAATTCATTATGGTTTTTTCCTTTGAAAAACAAGTGAGATGTTTAATGTTTAGTGATTTTGTTTACATAAATATAAACATTTAGTGATTTCATTTATTAAAAAATTGGTCCCTTATATTTAGTATTTGAAATTCAATATTTGAATTCAGAATCTGAATTTAATATTTGAAATCTGCTATATCCTTATTGCCCATTATTTTATTTAATAACTTCAAAGAAAATGAATATACCCCTTTTTTCCAGAAGCTCAGAATTTTCTAGGTTAAATCAATTAGGGATGTATATTTAAGTGAATGTTATTTTTAAAAGAGTTCTTCATACATAAATGTGCATATAATTGATATATAACTGGGCATACTAATTAATAAACATAGTAAAGTTAGAATTTCTTCTAAGAAGACTAGGAAATTGATTGTGTCCTTTGTATGCCTTTATGATTTTATCGTAGAATGATAATCCTAGAAGTAAATTTAATTTTTGTACAGAAGAACCACTTAGAGTTATCTTTTAGAGTTTATGTAGAATTGCAGCATCCATGTATAAAATCTGTTTGTAAATTAAAGTGACAAATTGGATCTTAGGGTTGTATTCTTTATTGACTTTTTTTGTCCCAAATGTCACATAAGTAGGAAAGTGATTTCAATTAGCATTTGAAATGTCTTTCATCTTTATGTGTAGCAGTGTTTGGACCTTCGGTTCAAATTCAGGCTCTGTTGTGTCCTCCTTCCATTCAACTCTATGAAATTTATGGCTTGGAATTAGAAGAGAATTGAGTTATAAAAATGGCAGATGTGGGTCCATTTTGAAATGGTTAAAATTTATCATTAGTTATTAGAATTGAGATTTGTATAATTTTTTTAAAAATTTACTTCTCTACCTTTAAATTAGGTGCTCTATGGATGTGTATAGTTTTAAATCCTCACTGCAAGTTGGAGCAGAAGACCAGTTGGCTGAAACAGCTAAAAAAGTGGAACAGTGTTGATGTATGCCCATGGGAAGACGGAAATTATAGCAGTGAATTACCCAACTTAACCAATGCTCTGCCTCAGGGTGCAAATGCCAACCAAGGTGAGCCCACAGGAGTATGTTGCTCCCTTCGTGTCTGCTTGATTGTGCAGATATGTTTATAACAGTAACTTAACAATATATGTGGGAAAGTTATTTTACCCACTTAGGAACTTACTGTAACTCAAGGGCTTAATATTTCAGCTGTGAATACATGTGTATATGTTTTAATCTTTACTTGAGACCTTTATATACTCCTTTTTTCTATTAGAATACAGATGGATGTTATATCTGTTAGTGTTTGTTAAAATCATCTTATTATTTATTTTGAGTTTGTTCTAATTTTAAAAATCATGGGATAGGGTGGTAATACATTATTTTGTAAAACAAAATACTGGGGCTTGAGAGAGCTGTGTGTTTTTATCTCTATTTGACAGTTCATATTTGGGGTACTGTATAATTTAATCAGTTAAAAATTCTTTGTTTTAGAATGTAGCAAGTAACATTTATGACTGGGCTTGGAGGGGCATGGGATGCTTTTTTGTAGGTGGACTAGGAAAAGTCTTTATTGTGAAGGATTATCTAGCATACTTATTGCAACCTACTGTAGGCTAATAGTACCCTCCAATCTTTGGGACAGCTGAGAAATGCTCCCAGACATTTCCAGATGTTCTCTTAAGAACACCTGCCTGTCATTTCTATCCTGTTTTTTCAGCTTCTCCCTCTCTATTGGATCCACCTATTTAGCTCAAGTCCCCACCATCTTGGAAAAAAAGTTTTCCCTTGGCCCCATTTTCCCCTCCAGCTACTGCAGAATTTGCTCCTTTCTTTCAGAACTGAATCCTTAAAGTAGTTAGCTCTTGCAAATAAAATTTGCACTCACTAATTCCTGTCACTATTTTGTGCTGCTGCCTTTTTTTTTCTCTTGAGAAAACTCGAAAGACTTCAAAGTTATGATAGATGCAAGGTGTGAGTTAAATGATATCAGAAAGATCCAGAATCAGGACTGTCATTCTGTATATGCTGGCTCCATATGGATTTGATACTACTAGAAAGAGCAGGACAATGTGCTGAGTGTGATGTTTGTTAGCATAGTGTTTTCATTCTCTGCAATGAAAGAAGATGATATGTATTATTCTGCAGGGACTTGTCCAATCAAAAAGAACTTTTAGGACATGGGAAGGATGATTGTCTGGCTCTCCTTTGTCTAGAAAGATTTGCCTTGGGAACTCAGTATTTGAAATCTGTCATATCTTTATTGCCCATGATGATTTTATTTAATAACGTCTTCAAAGAAAATAAGTATACCCCCAATTTTTTGCCAGAAGCTCAGAATTTTCAAGTTTAGCAATTCAACATTTATTCTCTTCCATTGCTAGGAAAGGATATGCCTGCATCTACAAAGGCAATGTCTTTCATCTCCTTCTACTTAATTATATTGGCGGTTTCTCTAAGTTACACTCCCTACCTGCTTTTTGGGACCACCATCCTAACATTTTACTTTATTCTTTACTTTTTCCCCTTTCGTTAAACATGAATATTCCATAGGCATTAGAAAGCCCTGAAGAAGTGGTCCAGCCTCCAGATAAAACAGTTCATTTCATTTATGATTTGGCCCAGGGTTATGAAGTCAAGGCCTAGAGTCTGAGGGCAATATTTATAGCTCTTGTGCCTAAAGGCACCAGGGCTCCTGCTTTTAGCAGAACACCCACATCCCTCAGAGGGCTGTCAGAGAGACATCTGTACAAGGGTCTGTGGTGCTACACCTAAAGAGCTCCTGCTGGTGGGCTGAGCAGACTTGCTAGGGAAGAGCTTGAGGTGGCCAGCAGAGTTCAACCAACTATGCTATTGCAGCTGGGCAAAATTGCATGTAGGCACATTGGAGAGAACGCAAAGGGCAAATCAGGCCATGTCTTACGTGAGATTAGTTGTTAGAATTAATTAATTAATAACAACATGAGAATTCACACCCTTTGAAAGTGTAGGTTTTTTTTTAACATACCAGAATGATAGCCAATTCTTTTATTTAAATTTTTAATAAAAGACCTAGTAATTTCCCCCTTTCACTTTTCTGAATTTCCCATTTTCTTTAATCAGCATCTGTTATTACATACAGTTTATTAAGTTATTTTCAAATTTGTGTATTTATCATTTTAAAAATTGGTTGATAGTCTATTTCTTTTTCAATATTGTAAAAATTAAATAACCAGAGACATCTAAGATAAAAATTGACCATAATTTTGACACTTAATCAAATTAACTCTTTGTTTATCTTCTTTGTCATTGTCTAGTACATAATCTTTTTTTCATGTTTCCTTTGTTATTGTAGAACTTTATATTTTACATTTTTATTTAAATACTATTTCATTAGTATTTAGCCTTTTTTTGTTTCAGTTGGATTTTATTAGTCTCTTAGAGCTAACCACTGTTAAAAGCCTGGGGTGTGTCCTATACTTTCTTTATGCTCAATCACATACAAACATATGAAAAGTTAAGGTTTTAATTTTGTTAATAGAATTAATCCTTTCTATATAGGTTGCTTCTATTATTGATAACACAGTGAGCTAAATCAGCAGGTAGAACTTTCGTTCTTTTAACAAATGCATAATACTAAATCGCTCTTTTAAAGTCTTCTTTTAGTTTTAAATTCTGTTTCTATAATTTGAGCCAACACAAATTAATGAAATGCCAAAGCTCCTTAAAAATTTGTGGGATTTGGACTTTGGAATATTTGATCAATTGTCTATGAGAAGTCATAGAACCAGTTTCTTGTTGTGTAGGGGTATATTTATTCTGCTCAGCAAAAAGCACTGATAGGTTCAGAAGGCCTTGAAATGTAGGGCCTACTCATCCCATTTTGCAGTGTGTCTATTGCAAACCATCTGCTGCTAGGAAGGTGTCTGAGCAGGGGCTGTAAGAGATACATCAGTATTTAGGCCTCTCCAGATTATCTGTCACCTATGCATTTTGGTATGTCTTCCATTTAAATACACTTATATAAACTGACCTGAAACCAGACTGAAATAATACCTCTTTCTGTTAAAGATCTGTGTGTTGAAAATCTTTGAGAATGCTGTGAAATAGCAGGATTTGGCGTGAGGATGTCTCTGTTTGACCTTTACTGTCGTTGCTTGGCTGTGTGACCTTTGCAGGTCTTTTTCCTTCTTTCCATTTTCAGTTCCATCAGCAGAATTGGAGGATTAGACTACCTGAGTCCTCAAAGAGCTGCTGCTTGATATAGCTGTGTGTGTGTGTGTGTGTGTGTGTGTGTGTGTGTGTGTGTGTGTGTGTGTGTGTGTGTGATTTCCTTTATACCTGTGCTTAGTCAAAGTTCCGTTTGCTTCTCATTTAGTAAGGCTCAGAATAGTGAGGGGCGATACTTGAGCTCAGTATAATACACGTAAATAAAAAGTTTGTTAGCCTGATTTTCAGTTGAGATTCCCTAAGGTTTGTGCTGCAGTTGAAGGTAAGTCTGGAGAGGGGCCCCCAGGGGCAGGAGTGCAGGTAGAATTTGAGCCATGGTTTCCAGAGGCACTGAATAATCCCAGGAGTTGGGGTGAGAATATCCTTTATTCCCCAAACATTTCTTTTCTCTGTCAGGTCCTGAAACTTGATCCCTCTTTGGAGTGTATGCTTCTGCTCATTTGTGGTGCTTCAGCATACACTATGCTGGGGACTCCACACCAGCCATGGAACCTGCACAGGAGTCGGGAAACAGCTGTAGGGGCCAGGTAAGTGCGCTGGTTTGTTTTGTAGCTATGTTGTGTGGCTTTGTGAAATGTTAAACATATGCATTTATGCCCTTTGGGATATAAAGTGGCATTTAATCATTATATCCCAAGAAGCATAATAGTTTTAATTGTGCAAAACCGCACAATATAGTTAAAAAATACAACCAAAAGCACGACCCTTACGCATATCTTGAAAGGCTGATTGCCTTCCTGAAAGGTTCCATGGCTGGTGTCGTATCTCTTGCATAGTGTTTGTGAGAGCTGTTGATCCCATCGGGGCAGCCCGCCACAGCACCTCTAGGTGCGGAGCAGTGAGTTTTCACGTGATTCTTGTGCCCAGTCTTCTTTGAGTGTATTTGGCATGGAAACGAGACTTGGCAATGTGCCCTTTAACCTTGGCTTTGGTGGCTGTCGAATGTCTGTGTTTGACAAAGTGAGTGAGTGAGTGGCAGTTCTTCAGACTGACTTAACCTTCTCGTACTTAGGACGTGGGCTGCTCACCCTTGATGCTTCTGCATAGGGGTGTGTGGGTGCACTCATGAGTGTCGGGCCACAGGGCCGCGGCCTGATTATTCCCACTTGAGTAGTGGCTGACGCAGCTTTCTGCATTGTGGGCACAGATCTGTCGAGCAGGCCGCAGCGGACAGTGTTCACACGGGCCATTGAGGCATGCGACCTGCACTGGCAGGACCGCCACCTGCAGCGCATCGTCAGCAGCACCCGCTATGCCGACTGCTGCCCCCACGGCGGTGCGGATGCCGATGCTGATGGCTCCCTGTTCGACGCCCGCGGGTGGCCCCTCTGGCATGGTGAGTGGCACACCGACCGCTGCACTTTCTTTGCATAGCGTTTCCTGGAGGGAGGTGGAGAGTTGGGGGACTCAGCAGGAGATGAGTGAATGCTTGGCAATAGGAGGTCAGATCCAAGTGCACAAATGGTTTCTTGGGTCTTTTAGTAGTATTTTGGTAAAACGTCTTACTGTTAAACCCTGCTTTGTAGACATATCTGACAATGGCAACCTTTCCCGCCTAACTTTGTGTTGCAGAACATGTCCCAACAGCTTGTGCAAGAGTGGATGCCTTACGTTCTCACGGGTACCCCAGAGAAGCACTGAGACTAGCAATAGCTATTGTTAACACGTTAAGACGACAACAACAGAAACAGTTGGAAATGTTTCGAACTCAAAAAAAAGGTGAATGTGAAGGAGTTTATTTCCATTGGAATGAGATTCATGGTGGCATAACTTGGTTTTGTGCTCTTCGGGGGAGTGGCTTTTAAAATTACAGTGATGGGGATGACTTTCCTCACCACTCACTTGAAATACTTAACAGCTGATCTGTGAGAAATTTAGACATTTTTTTTTCCTGGTTGATTATTGTAAAAAATAAGGTTCTTAAAAAATGTCTTAGGTTAGTTAATTTTTCATTGTTTGAGTAACTATTTAGTATGTCTGAATTATCTAAAATGCAAGTTAGCCAAGTATCTTATTTTGTGAAAGTGCAATTTAGTTTTAACATGAAAGGCCCTGGGCATGGACTGCCTCTGATTGAATCCTAGCAGCAATTCCCTGCTCGGAGACTTCTGTGATTTACTCCCCTCATCTGTAGAGTAGAGCTGAGTAGAGGACCTATCTCTCAGTTGTTTGATGATATTAAACTACTTTATTCCTGTAAAGCACTTAAAACAGGTCTGGCATAGTGCATAAGCACTCTGAAACTTAAGTCTGCATAAGCAGTAATAATTTGGACATCAGGACGTGTTATTTGTTTATAGTGATCAGAACACAACTCCTGGATTTTTCAAATTCTGTTAATAAACATTTGATGGGCAGTCAGCTGACAGGACACATTAAACTTCTCTTTATGTCAGTGTACTAGCAGTCTTTTAAGTTTTAAGTAAACATTACAGAATAATAATAATTACAGAGAGTTGTATTACATGCATAAAGAAAAGGAAATACATATGCTTTTTCTGATTAATCAATACACTTATTCCTTCTATTGGTATATAATCTTTTTATGTTTCTTCAGTTAGGTTTGTTTTGTGTTCTCTCTGGAATTTTATTTCTTATTTAGAGAGATAGTTTTAGTTGCTGGGGGTTTTTTGGCCTATGTTTTTGTTTTTAATTCTTGTATGATTATACACACACCTAGGGTATAGCTAAAAATTCTCAAAAGTTGTTGAAATAGGCTGGAGTTTGGAGCACGTATGTTTGTTGTAACTTTATCCTCTATATTGGAAGTGTAAATACTAATTAATATTATCATTTATATGATGAAAGAAAATTCCAAAGTTACAATCTGAACCAAAGAAAAGACAGAGCTCAGATGGTACTGGAGTGTAGTAGCCCTGATGATCATTGCTTTCTGTTATGTATATGAAAGCCAAGACCTTTCCAAGGAGTGTTTGCAAAATATGTTGTTGGCCCTTTGGAAACTTTTTCTGAAATCTCCCTTCCCCCAAACATGAACAATCTATGGCCAAAAGATATTTACTTCTGAAAAGTGTAAAGGATAATCGTACTCAGGCTAATCAAGAGAGTGAATCACTTTTAAAAATCATATTATAAGCTTTACTAAGAAATGCTTTTAAAATGAGTATAATAAAAATGTTGCAGTAGTATCTAAGAAATGCATAGTGTAAAAAATAGTTTGTGTAGGTAAGTTAGACTACATGTTAAGTTCAATTCCTTTAATCTTTGAGACTATGACTTCTCTCAGACCATTTCCCTTTTATCTTGTGAGCAGTGAAAACTTTTATTTCAGTTATTCTTAAGTAATACTGGAATTACATATCTATACCTGTGTATTAGCCTACTTTGTTTTGTTTGTCCTTATTTAAAGGATAAGTTTTTCATAGCTGTTAAAATTCCAAATTGCTGTAAGTTATTTTTTCATGTGGTCAAGTTTAGTAAATGAGATATCTTGTACATTTTCAATACTCTTTAGCATGGTACGTCAGCTTTTATTGTTAATTGAGATATAATTGACATATAACATCATATTAGTTTCAGGTATACAACATAATGATTCAATATTTATATATTTTGAAATGATCACCCCAATAAGTCTAGTTATTATCTATTACCATACATACTTAAAAAAAATTTTTTTTCTTGTGATGAGAACTTTTAAGATTTACTCTCTTATTTGGGAGCTTTCAAATATGCAATGCAGGTTGTATGATACATTCTCATGACTTCTTTTGCAACTACAAGTTTTACCTTTTCACCCTTTCACCCATTACCACCTCCCTACCACCCATCTCTGGCCACCACCAGTTTGCTCTCTGTATCTGGGAGCTCAGATTTTGTTTTTAGATTCCACATACAGGTATGGTCATATGGTATTTGTCTTTCTCTGTCTTACCTAAATAGTTTCAAAGACAATTAAAGGAATTGAACTTAGCATGTAGTCTAACTTACCTACACAAACTATTTTTTACACTATTCATTTCTTAGGTAAGCTTTGCTCAGCTTCTTAATTCTGATAAAAGCTGTATATACCTTTTTAAATTAATTTCTCCCATTTCTGTGGGGTTTTTTCCCACTAATTTTGTGTGATAAGAAAGAAGAAATAATTTGTAAAATTTTATTCTCAGTTTCCATCACTTAACAATAGATTCATTTGTATAAGCACAACACTTTCTTCCCTACACCATATATATTTTTTCATATATATATGTGTGTATATAGATAGATATAGGTATGTGTATCTAGAATATATATATGTACACACACACATGTATATACATACAAACTAGTCCCCCATCAAACATATGTATTGGGTTGTTCCCAAGAGTGTACGGGCCCATGTCTCCTTTGTCACACTGGTTATGTATATAAAAGCCAGTGACAGAAACCACAGGGAAAGACCTTTCCAAGAAATCTAGAACCTGACTTGTATAAACTATAATGCATAGTGCCAAGCCATGCTTCATATTTATGTAGTGATAGTTGGTAGTCCAAAGCCAGAAGACTTCTCTAAGAATATTGGATTCATAGAATGACTCTTTAGCTATTTATAAGACACATTTTTTCCTATATATTTTATATTGTATATTAGATTTTATTGTATTGTCTTTTAAGAAGATGCTACCATTATTTATTACTTTAGCAAACACTTAGATGGAAAATACTGCGTTATTTATGACAATAGAATATATCTTTAAATATCTGCATCTTTTTTCTCAGCACTCTAATTTAGGAGCTTGAAAGTGCTAACATTCTGTGGAGAAAATGAAAAGGATATGTGTGTCATCCAAATTATGTTTTCATCTGCTGTAGTTTCCCTTTGTGGCAAAGGTCCTCTCTTAAATGGCTTACATATCTTCTGTAAGGAAGACTTTCATAAGATGATAGGGGAGTAATTTAATAATATTCATAGGGGAGTCTGTGTCTGACCCAGCCTACAGCTGCCCTCCAGTCTCCAATTTAGATGGTCCAGTAAACTCTAATTCTGAGGATATCCTCTTAGTCTGGTTGTGGAGTTATCCAGTGATACTTCCAAGGAGACCTCCTAGTCCTGACCCTGGGGGAAGTGAGGGTGGTTGTCCCTAGCTTCTCAGGTGGGGATTTGGGACTCATTTTTCCTCACACAACACAATTTAATAGTGTAAAGTAGTAATGGTTGCCCATGATCCTGGATACCTGACTTAAATAGATGTCTGTGAGCTGTCCTGGAAAGTTACTACCATTTATATTAATTTGCAGGTGAACTTTTAGAACTCAAAATGATTCACAAGTTGGGGCTTAAATGTGTACCTTTGTTTTTTAATTAAAGAGGAATTTCCAACTGAATTTCAGTACTGATTTGTCAGGATGTCACCATTAAATGGTAAAGCCTCTCTTCTCTCTGTGCCTCTCCATCTCCCAATCTTCATTTCTTACACAGAGCTACCCCATAAAAGCATGACCTCGATAACCAATCTGGAAGGCTGGGTTGGACATCCCCTGGACCCTGTGGGCACTCTTTTCAGCAGCCTTATGGAAGCCTGCCGCATTGATGAGGAAGGTTTTTCTGGGTTCTCAGATTTTACAGGTAAAACTATTGGTATTTGTCTTGTGCTTTTCCCCCCCTTAATCCTGAATGGCATTGGTCATTGTTTTTCTTCAGTTTGTTTTTATGATACAGTTGATACATGGTTAGCAGGAGAGCAAGGAAAGGGGTGCTCTCTTGCTTTTCAGGAAGGCTTCTTAAAAACAGAAATTTGGGGCTGACAGTTGGCAGTATGTGTCAAGAACCTTAGAAATATTTATTCTCCTCTAGTCAGTGATTCAGTATCTAAGAGTTTATCTACATTTGTAACTTTTTCAGCATGAAGATATAAAATAAGAATGTGTATCGTAGCATTTACAACTAGAAATTTAGCTGCTTTTTAAATTTATCTTTGCATTAAAAGTGACTTGTCACTTAATTATTTGGCTCTACTTTAAGAGAGTATTAAATGCATTAGAACTGTTTTAGAGCAGTGTTTTGAGGTTTCACATTGGCCTTTTGAGACTTAAGAAACAATCCCTAAAATAACCGCCCAAGGGCAGTAGGCAGAGGTGTGGGGGGCAGAGGGCTGTACCTTTACTGCTCCCATGGGTGGGGAAGGGAGCTCAGCAGGTCAGTTATCGTGCCCATGCACAGTGGTTCCTGTAGTGAGGGGTTGCCTGTATGGATTGTGGGTGACCCAAGCTATTAGAAGGGTGAAATCTATGATTCTGAATTCACTCTGCTTGGAAGTTTGATGGTTGAATTTAAGATTTCTAATAGAAACACCTTAACAGAGATAAGAGAATGTTCAAATAATCATTCCTTTTAACTGATGATCATAACTGATGACTTTTGATAACAGAAAGGACCTTGAAATTGGGTTACATATGTTCTTTGCTGTTTTCACTATAAATTCCCACATGATAAAAGTATGAAACTATTTTTCTGCCACACTTTTAAAATTTGGTACTATTGCAGTCGTTGTGTAAATTTACTCTTGTCTAATTAAAATTTTCTTTCACTCTTAAGTATTAAGTATTCCTTCTTAGATTTATAGTTTTCTTTGCTGATTCATTTTCAGTGGGAGATCTACCCCTAAAACATACATGGTCATTCATGGCCATTTAAAAATGATATTGGAAAACTATGCACTTTAACCTAAGAAACATGTTTTCTGGCCTTCTTGGAGTTAAGTCAATAATTCATTTAACAGAACTGGATAAAATAAATATTTGTACCTATCAGAGTACCTGCAAAAGTGGTTTCTGAACTCTGATTTCATTTGTGACATTTTACAGAGAATATGGGACAGTGCAAGTCGACGGAATACCAGCATCTACCTGCACACAAATTCTTAGAAGAAGGGGAATCCTATTTAACACTAGCTGTGGAAGTGGCCCTGATAGGGCTGGGACAGCAGCGTATCATGCCTGATGGGCTATATACTCAAGAGAAGGTTTGCCGGAATGAGGAGCAGCTCATTTCCAAGCTTCAGGAAATTGAATTGGATGACACACTGGTGAAAATTTTTCGCAAGCAAGCAGTCTTCCTATTAGAAGGTAATTGGACAAAGAAGTTTTCCAACTTGCTTAGCCAGTTTTGTTTAGGCATTAAGTTTTCTTATGTTGGGAATACTTTTTGAATGCACATTCCTGGTGTGTATGGTCACTGAGTGTTGGCATGTTTTCACTATCCAAAAAATAGTATCACTTAATAAAAAGTGTAGATGTTCAGATTTGTGTCATTGATTCAGGTGGTTATGTAGGACAGCCTGTTAGAAATAGTCCCATTTAATGCCACAACTTTGAAAAGGACCTTTTGTACTTAGGCTGTATTGTTCCTGAGATAAATGCAAGTTTGATATTTAGTGGGTTATTGCTGGTAGCCATGTTCCTATTTGCTTGATCAGTTAAGTACTAAAATGGAAATTGATTGGCATTCCTCAGAATTATTGGCTGTTACATGATGTGTGGGTTTTGAATATGCTATTCACATGCTCTAACAAAGGACTGAAGACTGCAGGAATGAATTTCCCCACCAATTTAGGCATAGACCCACCAATTTAAAACTTGCATAGACTGTAAAGCAAAGTCTAATCTTGTTTTATAAGGTCAAGAGCTAAAGGGTCGCACAACTTTTGGCTGGCATTATTTAAAAAAATTTTTTTTATTCCTCAAAAAGCATGAGTGTAATGGTATAGTAGCCTAATCTTTTGCACAAGTTTAGATGCTGTCTAATTTATAAAATTGCTTCTCTCTCTCAAGTGCATGTATATTGTTATCATGGGATTCTGTATGATTGATAGGTTCATGAAATATGGTATCTTCATCTTATATTCAGAACTGTCACAAAAGAGGAAGGGATTTAGAGAAAATAATATTTCAAACCTCTTTAATTTGTGCCAAGCTAAAGATCTATTTGAAAGAAAATTTTTTCTTCAAATACATTATACATTTATGTGTTTTCGAAATGCATTTTGAAGAGAAAATGTTTTTCTTAATGACATTCTTCAATTTGGTGAGAATTCCTAATATTAATTTTTTGAAGAGCTCTCCTGAATTTGTTTTTTCTTCTAAAGATGAAAACCTCTCTTGGCAAGTTTCAAGTGATTTTGATCTTAACTGTTTGTTTAGTTTCCTCCCATATAATTCCTTTTAATGTAAGCAGTATCATTCACCACAAACTTTTTTTATGCTCTCACTGGCTCTTAGTAACTGACTTTAGTTTTCCATTATACTGAAGGGTAGGAAGGAATTAAGCATGTTATCAGCTTCTCAGAGTTGATAGTGTCTGATACCTGTTTATCAGTTACCTTTCCAAATGTCCCCATGTTCATTACTCATGAATGTTTTTTTAACTGACTTAACCTTTGATGAGTGCATCCCTCTCCATTAAGTATTTTTCTGAGAGCTGTGCCTGGTAAGGAGTGCTGACTCACCCCAGCCTCCTCTCCTTTTCCCAGCCTGCTGGGCTCCCAGAGTGGGTGGTGCAAACAGGAAGCAATCCAGGGGGAAGCCAAAACCATTTCTATAAATCCAGAAGATAAGCACTCCATAATTGAGTTAACTGCACTGGGGCCCAAGTTCTTCATGTGTTTATTTACACTCTGAATTTCAGGAGCAAATTAGTTAGACAGACGCAGGTCTCTGAAAAAGAGGAAGCGGTAACCTTGTATTGTTGCTGAGTGTTTATCACTTCTGGGCATAATAATGGCATATTGGATCCCTTGGCATATTGGTAAAGCACTTCTTGGAAACTTAGTACCAAATTTCAGTTTCTCATTACTTGGTACCCTGGAGTTCAGGGGTTACACTGATTATTAATCCACAGATAATTTTGTGACACCTGAATGAATGCTTTGCTTGTTGAGAAATGTCATAAAGTGTTGATTATGCATATTGGCTTTCTCTGCATAGTACAAGAAGGTAACTTGATGGTTTAAGGGAAATATTAGAAGGAAATTGAGAAATGAAGAAGATGAATAATCCACAAGTTTGCTATAATTAGTCCTTAAGTAAGTAGAGTCACTTAGTGTCTAGCTCAGGCTGCCATAACAGAATACAACAGACTGGGTGGCTTAAACAACAGAAATTTATTTCTCACAGTTCTGGAGGCTGGAAAGTCCAAGGTCAAAGCTGGCCTGTGGGGTTTCTGGTGAGGGCTCTTCTTGGCTTATAGGTAGCTTCTCCCTGGGCCCTCACAAGGCAGAGAGAGAAAGAGCTCTCTGATGTTTCTTCTTACAGGGACACTAATCCTGTTGGATCTTTCCCACCCTGTGACCTCATTAAACTTCATTACCTCCGTAAAGGGCTTATCTCCAAGTATGTCACACGGGAAGTTGGGGATCCAGCATATGCATTCGAGTGGGCAATACATTCCATCCATCATCATCATGTAAATAATTTGGCCTCATTTTATGAACTAAAGGTGGAACTATACTGCTAGTTTTGAAGATTATAAGATAACTAAAACATTTTTAAATGTCTCAAACACAAGAAAAAAATTAATAGATTTGGTAAAATTGGAAATACAAAATGAATTTTTAGTTTACCTAGATTTAAAAAAAACTGTTAGTATAAGATTTTCAAAGTAATGAACAATTCAAAAATGCTGACCAAAAAATGAAACAATGAAATTTTAAAATACTTTATGTTAAAATCTAGAATGTATCACGCTCCTGCCCAGAGTCCAAATCAGTAACTCTTCTTGCTTTCTTCTGACCTGCATTTCTTGCATTCTAAACTCTTGCCAGACCGAGTTTTCTTGTGGAAAACAAGTGAGTTCTGTCCTTTGAGCAGTGGTGTCATAGTTCATAATTCTAGAAATCATGAGACAGATGTTACCCAAAGGTGACATGGAAACTAATATATTAAACACTTTACAGTAACTAAAACAAAGTACTTACGTGGAAAGTAGTTTAACCACTGTGGTTTCCTTTCAAAATTTATTTTAAAATTCTGTATCGCCCTTCTTAGGGCAACATTCAGAGAGCACACAGGAGAAATCAATTCTGCCACCATGCCTGTCATAACTTACCTAAGAAATGAATTTTGACAGCTTAAATGTAATTTAGCCTTTAAAACTTGTCTTTTGGAGCCCAGAAAGGGGAAGATTTCCAATTTATTTTTTTTCTTTTGCCTATGGGAAGTATCAAATGGGTTCCTAACTTTTATTATTAATCACTTCCTGAGAATTAATATCTATCCTTATTAGAAAACAATGTCTGAAGTCTTTGTATTGGGATTTATAGTTCAGAGTCCTTCCCTGAGACAGAGCACTCTTTACTGGAAAACTGGCTTGTCTGTGCCCCTAAGACTGAATGGTCTAGCGGCAGCTTCTAAATCCAAGCTGCAGTGTCATTTGTACATTTGAAAATTGGATGCTTAGATGTCATATATTGAATTTAGTGAAGTTTTATGTGTTAGAGGATTTCTCTGAAGCGGTTACAATGTGAAAAAGCTCTGCCCCTTAGTTGTGTGACTTATTTTAGCTGTGGTACAGTTGGGGTATCGTTTGTAAAGAGAATTTGACATTGAGTACTATACCTGTAGAATCATTTTTGACTAAGAATTGTATTCCTTTCTACTATGTCACTTAGGTGACATTCTTAACTAGATTATCTTGTATATAACTTTACATAAAAAATTTAAAATACACTTTACAAGAAGTCTTAGTTCCTTTCTTAGGAATGTAAATTGTTCATGCTCTCTTCCCACAGCCGGCCCATATAGTGGTTTAGGTGAAATAATCCATCGGGAGAGTGTTCCAATGCACACATTTGCCAAGTATCTCTTCACCTGTCTCCTACCTCACGATGCTGAGCTGGCATACAAGATTGCACTGAGAGCGATGCGGTACGTACTCATGGCCCGCCGGGCAGACGCCAACAACTCCCCCCTGGGAAACAGCTCTTCACCGGCTTCTCGTCGCTCGTGTTCCTGTAGCCGGCAGAAAAGCTGAGGAAGCTCTCTTGATGCTTCTTGGGGTGCTGTGGTGGGTGGGTGTCGGCTAGTTGGGCTTCATCGTAAAGCAGGGGAAGAAGCAGATGCTTGGTGGCTGTCATGCTCATGCTCGTGGTGGCTTCTTCCTACTTCGTCTTGAAGCTAGATTTTGAGGGTAGTGAACTATTTCAGGCCACATTAAATCACAAGGCAACAACAGTTGAAACCTTCCTAGAGCTTTGTTTTGAAAGAACTAGATTTTGAAAAAGTGGTGGTAAATAATAAGTATACTAGACTGAACGTGACCACTCATTCCCTTTGCACCTGCACTGTCAGAGTGCAGAAGGGCTGGCATGTCATGGGAACACCAGAGAAGGCGGTGTTAGGTGGTGTTAGGGGCATCAGTGTCCCTCTTCGGGGCCTTCCAGGATGTGCTTGCCTCAGCTCGACTTCTTTCATTTCCCGCTTGGTCCCTCTTTTCAGTAATAACAATTAGAATATGTTGTTGTCTTCTACTGACCTTTCTGTTTTCACTTTTTTAAAGTCAATTCACCAAATTATTTTTATCTCAAATTTGTTCTACATGAATATTTTTTAATGAATTGAAGATTGTATTTTCAATCTTATATGTTGTCTGTTGAACTTCAAGGACCTGAAAGGAATAGCCACCTTTCTTAAAACATGAACTTTCTCCTTTTTCCTTTTATTAAAAATTAAAACACTCCTACATCAAAGTATAAATTAGACCCATTACAGTCACCTAAAGACGTATACACCAAAAACCTTGAGGTGCTGGTGAATAGTTTAATCCGACAGAAGCTTTTCATCAAAGATTCTGTGTCTGCAACCAGTCTAGTGGATTCAAAAACAAATCCTTGCCTTTATGAGTGCAGCTTTTATCTCTGGAGTCCTCTGTGTTATGCAGTGGTAGGGTATCTGTGTGTGTGTGTGTGTACGTCGGTGTGTACTGAGGCTGACATCCTTTAATTTGACATGTTTTCCTTGGCAACATGAAATCTCATTAATTTGTCAGAGAAACCTTATAAGTTCTCTCTTGTCTATTTTTAAAATACCAAAAAAAATAAATTAATAACTAAACATAAGCAAAAGTCCTCCACCAAATTATTTCATACCACTTGGTTTGTATTTTAAAGCACAGTTTTATAAATTCCTTTTCCCATTTTTGGAAGCTAAAATGGAAGTTGTCAGACGAAGACAGATGCTCAGCTCTATACTTAACCCAAATCCTAAGAATTCTGCTCCTGTTGTAAAGGGAAGGGTGCTAATGTTACGATGCCACCAGATGCTGTTGCCTCAACCACTGTAAAGCCTAGGGATAAGATAGCAAAGGCTTCTCTGGGGTTCCAGCTTATGTGAAGGTATTTGTCAAGTGGAAAGGCTTGCTTTTCTAACACTCAGAAACTCACTTATGTTCCCCTTGGTTGCTGCCAAGCAGTTTGTTCCTGGGAGATACTAGCAGGACATGTGGGGAATTGTTTTCCACCTCGTCTTCCTGCCACGCAGCCAAAGGACTGCTGTGGGAGGGAGGCAGCATGGTCTGCAGGAGCGTCTCAAGGCAGCTAGAGGAGCAGGAAGGAAAAGAGGCATGTAGCTTACTTCTTGGTCCTCCTGGAAGGTCCTCTTCAGCTTGCATTTCCTCATCTTCCCAAAGAAGTTGACTAGTTTGCACTACAGCAGTTCTGGAAAGATCTGCTTGTGAATACAGGGACATTCTGGGCTTTTAAGAAAGCTAAATTAGCAACCCACCAAAATTCTTATTACTTCATTACCTGCCTCACCACTCTCTAATGCTAACTCTCTTTGTCCCTAGATGAAAGGAAAAGAGTGAGGCATGTGGCTTACCAGAGCGCTGACTGCTCATGAGTGGGGCCCCGAGGCTGGTGTCACCTCCTGACCCTGCTCTCCTCTTAGTCCCCAGCTCTTACTCCACAGCCCCTGACACTGGTGTACACGAGTGAAAGTCTGCTTTGATGATTGTAAAGGAATTACTGCAGTTGGAGCTGCTCTGCTATCTCTTTGTTTCTTATATTTAAAGAGATCACTAAGCGTGTGTGCTTTGTTTTCAATAATTGTTCCTTATTTGTCAACATGTTCTTAATCAAAGATAGATTGATTGAAATTGGAAGTCACACTGCATTTATGCAAGACTGCCAAGGGACAACAAATACATGGATTATTTGCATTCATCATCTCTGGTATGATAGATAGAACATAGTCTGACTACAAATGCCTGGAGTAATAAGGGACCAATTCTGCAGAAAGGATGAATTTATGGAAAGGAAGTCATTTTATTATACTTCCCAACTCATTTTATGTTTTAATAAGTTAAGCTTATTCGTCTTAGCTATTGACTGATCCCTGACTGTCAGTCTTAAATATTCACTTCATTGTCAGTTTCTGTTGAATTTTATTTTTTAATAAGTGGTAATGTTAAAAAATTTTAAAGTAGGCAAAGACCAGGACTTGTGTTTTAAACCTCTTCATTGTTACATATCTTAATTTCCTTAAATACTACAATTTTCTGAATGATGCTTAAGAAAAGAAATCTCTTAGGTTTGGGTGACAAGCAGTAATGAGCTGACTTTGGTGTCTAGACAGCAGAGTGTAGCTGTACCAGCTCTTCCTGTACCAAGGACCTGAATGGTTTCTCCCAGCATCTACCCATCCCTCTGGCTTCTGGCCAGTCCCATGGCCAAGGCGATGGGCGAGTAATAGGAGCCAACTGCCCTGTCTTCTCATTACAGGTTACTGGTATTGGAATCTACTGCTCCAGCGGGAGACCTTACCCGCCCACACCACATTGCAGCAGTTGTTCCCAACCGATACCCTCGCTGGTTCACTCTGAGTCACATAGAATCCCAGCAGTGCGAGTTGGCTTCCACCATGCTGACTGCAGCCAAAGGTATTCGGTTGTCCTGAGGCCTCATGATTTTGTTAAATTGCCTTTATTTTTTTAAGGGTCATGTTTTCTATTGAATTCTCAATAGTGGTGCTATGTCACATTGTAAGGGATCCTTTTTTTTTCACGTATTAGCTTATGAGGCAAAACAGGCGCTACTCATTTGAGCCTGGCATTTCCTTCATTTAACTGCATCATTAAACTTGCTGCTGGCAGAGTCCAGATTCCATTACCATGCCATGTAAACAGTGGTGAGATTGAGAAGCAGATTAAAAAGTTTGGTTACATTTTTTTTCTCTCTCAAACATTCACCAAAAATATGTTAACTAGGAACTAGGATTGCTCTTTGCTACCTCATGCTGGTTCTGCTTGATACACACTTTGAGTCCCTGAGTGAATATGTCTCAGTGGATGTTCTTTGTGAAGCTGAGATTCATAGGCGTTTGGAGTTACTCTGGGACACTTAGCTGTAACATCTGTGCCATCTGTGAACATTTCAGGTAAACTAACTTGTGCTTTATGTTTTGTTTGTTTTCTTTTTTCCTTCTCTTTGTGTGTGTGTGTGTGTGATTTTTTGTTTGTTTTTTTTTGTTTTGTTTTGCTTTGCTTTGCTTTGGTTTTCCCTTGTTCATTGCAGGCGATGTTCGGAGGCTGGAAACAGTACTAGAATCCATCCAGAAAAACATTCACTCCTCATCCCACATCTTCAAGCTTGCCCAAGATGCATTTAAAATAGCAACTCTCATGGACAGTTTGCCAGACATCACTCTTTTGAAAGTGTCTCTGGAGCTGGGCCTGCAGGTACATGACTCGTGGTCTTTCCTGGTGCACCAAGGTCTGCTAAATAAAGGTGCCATCATAGGGTTGTTACTGTTCATTTGTTTGGATGTTTTCAGTGCAACTGAATGACTCTTTGGTGCACAAAAACTTCAAAAGAGCACGTGCTTCAGAGCTGTGGTCCTTCCCAGCCAGCCAGGCTGTCATACAGGTAGAGGGCTGGATGTTTAGAAGCCCTGTTTGTGTGTCCTTCAGTAAAATCATTTTCTGAATCATAGCCTTAACAGCACTATTTCTCCTTTTAATGAATGGAGAATTATTATTTCTAGTAAGAGACTTAAATAAAGCTATCGTGTATAATAAAGATTCAGTTGTTAGGGTTACATTTTTAGAGGAAGTATGAATTTTTATTCGTGTTTGCATTTTTTAATAGATGAGAAGTTCTAACTCCTTTTTCATACCCTGAGAAAAACGAGGTAAGGGAGGAGTGATTGGCCCAGGGTCCAGTTTCAGCTCTCAGCAAGCCTGCTTGGAAGTAATACTAAGGACTTTGTGAGTTAGTTGTGCAGATAGATGTTTGCTTCTCTAGGTCTCTGAAAAGTTTACTGTATAAACCAGGAACTGAAAAGTTGGTATTTCTGTTTTTCAGGGATTCTCTATTAACATTTGTTTTCCCCATAAAAAGCAGTGAATTAATTATTGTCTTCTAATTACCTGAAGTATGGCGAATAGAATGCCTTGATTAGATGATTAATCTTTTGTAAGGAGAATGGATTCTCCTTACAGTTATTAATAAAGTTTCAAGAATTGGGTTACAGGAAAATACACTTAAACCGTTTTATGTATAGTATTGTATAAGCAGAGGGTATAGGAGATTGCATTTAAACTGTACAATGGCATTTTAAAAGTCTCTCTTTAAAATTAAATTCTTGATACTTGGCTTATTTCTGTTACCACTTGCCTCTTAAAGGTGTGATGCAGAAAGACCCATTGACATGAGCTTTTATTTGGAATTCCAGCAGATTTTTTTGGATAAATGGCAGATTACTTTCTGCCTCATTCTTTTTAGGACCCAGTTGGGAATCTCACAGGGTCTTTCCAGGGCTTTAGGAGTTTGATGTCCCTAGATGTTCTGAATCTTAAAGAATGGGGAAAGCAGGAAGAGATGGATAATTTTATCTTAGGAGCTCTTACTAGAAAGTGAAAAACAAAATCAGATCACTAATGACGCCAAACATGATTTCTTTCCATGACCCTGCGGGTATCTTTATAATCGCCAGGAAGAACAGCCAGAGATTGAAAGAATAACTAAAGTTATTACTTTAAATACCTTTTGGCAACTGAAGGATTCTAGTTGGAATTAGTTCACAAGGAGCCTCAGGAATCTAGAACCATAGTCAAAGCTGAGGAGGAGGAGAGAGTGTGGACTGTGTCTAGGGCTCCAGTCCAGCCCTCTGATCTCACGGATGAGAAAAGCAGCTGGTTGATTGACTTGTCTAGGATGCCGCATCTGGTCAGTTGGCCCACCACAAGTAGAACATGGACTTCCTGCCTCCCAGATGGCGGGGGGCAAGGCCAGCTCAGGGAGCCATGGGCAAATCCAAATTCATTGGATTTATAAATGAATTTGGCTCTCCATCCTCTAAATATGGCTAAATACAGCTCTCCATCTTCCTGGTCAGTAGGGGATATGCCTAGTAGTTCATACCTTGGGAAATATTTTTTTCTTTTTCCATTGACTTAGGATAATCTTCTGAAACATTTTGTTATCCTGTCTTTATAGGTTATGCGAATGACACTGTCAACCTTAAATTGGCGACGGCGAGAGATGGTGAGGTGGCTGGTAACATGTGCTACTGAAGTGGGTGAGTAAACCCTGGAGGAGGAGCTTTCCCACATGCCTCATGGCTGGACTTCACCCATCATTTACAAACACAAGAACATGTTCCCTCTTTGACCTTGACTTCTCCAAGGCTCCTGCCCCTAGCTCCCTCCCACAACCGCCACCTCCAACCCTCAGTTATACACACTTGAATTGTTCTTCTTCCAAACGATCACGTGTGGGACTCCAAACTCTTGTTTCTACTGAGTACATACTTTTTATTCAGTTGTTCTGCCACTCTTAAGGTGCTCATAAAAAGTTTTTGTGATAATCAGATTTACAGTTTATATTAAAGAGTTCCAGAGTAAATCCTTGGTAGGATGGAAACAATGTTTGAAATGAACATAAGACGGGGTTGTGGCTCAGTCCATTTTAGTGAAAATCATGTAAAGTTATCTAGTTGTACTAGGGTTTTTCTTTATTATCTGTGGGCATATGTCATGGTATCCAGCAGAGAAATGACCACTGGGTATGAAGGTGAGCTTTCAGGTGTGTGAGAAATTGAACAAGTCTTAAGATCCCCTGGTTGCCCATAAGCTACAGTTCGTGATACCATCAGCCCACTATTTCCCTTCTGCAGCCTTAAATCAGTACTAAAGAGAACTGTACATTCCCGGCAGGACTGCCAACACAAGACAAAATGGTGGCTGTTTAAGGTAAATGTTGGTTAAACTATCTTTGTTTCTTCCTGTTTGCATCAAAAAAGAATATACACCTCTTGCTCAGCAGACATTGCCACCTCAGTGTTTAGATAACTGGCATAGCAGATACTACAAAATCATTCTTCTTGTTATTTTTCTTTTATTCATCTCTAATGGTTTGCTATTTTGGACAAAAGTAAATTGGTTCCCATATAACAATTTTATTATTAGATTATTGAAGCCTTAATGAGCAATCAAAGGTAATGCCAGTTGAAGAACTACCACACAACTCCCCTACTCCTCCAAGTGTTCACCTAATTTCTCTGAGATTTAGTACCTGTCCTTTAAGTCACTCACAGTTAGGATTTTCTTACAGCTGAGGCTCCTTGTGTATTTAAATGGTTGTCTTAAAGGCCTGGTAGGCCATTTCCAGCAGCTGAGTCATCTATCAGTCTGCTTTTTGTTGACTTTTTTTCTCCTGATTATGGGTCACATTTTCATGCTGGTTTGTGTGTCTTTTAATCAGTTTGTATTTTATGTACTTTAAACTTACACACATACACATACACTACATAAAAACTCCCTTTTTTGCTGAGGGTTGTAATTTTTCTAACTCAAGTTCTGTAGTGGGTAACTGACAGGAGGCCCTGGTGAACCAGAACTCATTAGCAAAAAGCCATTTTCGGAAATGGCAAGCAGCACAGTGCAGATACCAGCTACTGAGGATGCTCATGCTGCTCTCAGGCAGTTTACTGAATAACAGTCTATCATGATCTTATTCTAAAAGGTCACTCCCAGGCACATTACCTGACAGGACTTTGTGGCCTAGCTTCTGTCCTGTGATGTGAGCATTGGTTGTAAAGTGGTAACGGGCAAGACTCCAGGCAGCCTCCTCGTCAGTAATGGAGCTGCTCTGTGTTCCTTGCAGGTGTTTATGCCCTGGACAGCATCATGCAGAGCTGGTTTACACTCTTTACTCCCACTGAGGCCACAAGTATAGTTGCAACTACTGTGATGTCTAACAGCACCATTGTCCGTCTCCACCTGGACTGCCACCAGCAGGAAAAGCTGGCCAGCAGTGCCCGGACACTCGCATTGCAGTGTGCCATGAAGGACCCTCAGAACTGTGCCCTCTCTGCGCTGACCCTGTGTGAAAAGGATCACATAGCTTTTGAGACGGCATACCAAATTGTCCTTGATGCTGCTACAACCGGCATGAGCTACACCCAGCTCTTTACAATAGCACGGTACATGGAGCACCGCGGGTACCCCATGAGGGCCTACAAGCTGGCCACCCTGGCCATGACCCATCTCAACCTGAGCTACAATCAGGACACACACCCTGCCATTAACGACGTTTTGTGGGCCTGTGCGCTCAGCCACTCCCTTGGTAAAAATGAGCTTGCAGCTATAATACCTCTGGTGGTCAAAAGTGTCAAGTGTGCAACGGTACTGTCAGACATTTTGCGCAGATGCACTCTGACCACCCCTGGCATGGTGGGACTTCATGGAAGGAGGAACTCTGGTAAGCTCATGTCACTGGACAAAGCCCCCTTGAGGCAACTCTTGGATGCCACGATTGGGGCCTACATTAACACCACGCACTCACGACTCACGCACATCAGTCCTCGGCACTACAGCGAATTTATTGAGTTCCTCAGCAAGGCCCGAGAGACCTTCTTAATGGCGCATGATGGACACATTCAGTTTACACAGTTTATTGACAACCTGAAACAAATTTACAAAGGCAAAAAGAAACTGATGATGTTGGTTCGGGAGAGGTTTGGCTGATAGGACTTGGATGAGTGGGGTGGGGGGTGGGGGTGGGCGGGGTGGTTTGTTTTTACTTGAGCCTGCCTTTGTACCCTTTTTAACTTAAAGAACAGAGCCACACCGGTATTATATGTGTATAGTTATATTGCGTTCGCAGACTAAATTGTCATGTTGTGAAAGTTTGTGTGTTTTTAATTTTTTTCCCTTTTCTTTCTTTCCTTTTATTTTATTGCCTTTTTTTATTTTGATTTTTTGGTTTTGTATGAGAGAGAGGTTAAAAGGGTTTGGTTTACACTGAGTATATGTTGTCTAGTGGCAAAAGTCCACATAGCTCTCCTGTTTTCTGTATACGTTCACAGCCTCAAAAAAAATAATTGAAATGGCTTTAAAAACCAAACAAAACACCTCCATCCTGTGATAAGTACCTCGAATGGATTCAGCTTTACTCCTTTGTAACTCATCTTTACATTTTCAGCATATTTAAACAGACCAACAAAATGAAGTACTAATAGTTAAAAGGCTGACCCACGTGGCTTTGCAGTGCTGTTCGTCCAGAAGCATGGCACACGACGCTTGTGCATGTGGAAACTTAGCGACTGTCAACATACATTCTCAGGGATTTATCCAAAAAAATTAAAAAAAGAATGAGAGCATTTATTGTACTGTATATATATTATAGTATATGTCTGAATATTGAAAATATAACATTAACTAATTTATAAAAAATATTCTATGTAATGCAAAATACTTGAAGCTGCAGTAGCTTGGTTTTAAAGAAAAACAAAAAAACTGAGAGAAAACCTATTAGAAGGACTAAAAGTGCGCCTTGCTTCAGGGTTGGCTCAGGCGGTGAACTTCATGCTGGGCGTCTGTGCAGAGCCACCTTATGGATTGCACGGCTGGACTGAGATCTACTGGGAGAAGTTATATATGTGTATATATGTATACACCTCATGTGTACATATATATATGTATACACACAGACACACACACACACCACCAACAACAACCACTACACCACACATGCTTGAAACAGGCACTAGAAAAAGAGGGACAACAAGATACACAGCCAGAGCAACAAGCCTTAGCATTAGGAATATACAGTATGCCGGAATTGGGGTTCGTGCCTCCTAGCCTAGGAAACTTAAAAGAATATCCTTTTGACACACAACGCAAAATGTTTTCCAAAACAATTGACATATGATACATTACGCCTTTGCAGTGAGCTAATAATAAGCTAACCTTTGTGCACAAATAACATATATATATTATATATCTATTCTGCATAGGTATTTGACTTTGTGCAGGACAGAAAGTTGTGTAGGTATGACTGTTCTACTTTTCAGTTTCCTTTCTTTTTTTAAAAAATATATTTTATTTTCTCTAGAATTACTCAAAACAAAAGCAGCCTTCTATCTTGCCTTGTCTTAATGCTTTAAAATAACCAAACTGGAGATCTAACTACCAAACTGTTCATTATATTAATAAATACCAACTTTGGTTACAGTATAGTGTCTTTACTTTAGCTGATGGTTCTGTAACCTTGTGCTTTTTAAAGCAGTTTTTATGTTTTGGTGCAAAAGTTGTCCAGTGTCTCTTGTTCCCTTCATTAGAGAACATGCTAGAGGTATGTTTGTAGGTATTTTTGTTTAGAGGAACTATTTCATGCGCTCCATTTTATTTATTATAATAGGTAAAAAGAAAAAAAAAAGGTTGTACTTCATCACCCATGTAAACATGCTCATGAAGTTGAAAGTAATTAAGATTTGATACACTGATATCAATTTATTTATGTAACTAAATCACTGTTTTATAAACTTGTTAATGATCAACAATTTTTGTTTTAATTAAAATTAGTTTTTTGAAAGTTGATTCTGCCTCCTTTATGGTATATGTCTTGTTACACTTGAATTTGGTGATTATAGATCTAAGTTATACCATATCTCCAAGAGTTTAATACTACATTCATTCATCCAGTAAATACTTATGTACTGTTATCTAGACCCTGGAGATAGAATGAACAAAACCAGATACTGGGTCTCACTGTCTAGTGAAGAAGACAGACAGAAATCAGATCATGACAAAAATAAAATATGGGACAGAATAGCTAGTTTTTCCTCAGTCTGTATACTTGGTCATTCCTCCCTATTTAATAAGCTATAATCTAAGATGCTCAATATATTTAATAAATGCTAAGTTTTTGAGAGGTTTTCTGTGTGTGTGGTTTAAAAGGAAATTGCATTATAAAGGGGTAAATGTTACATACACATAGACATCAGTCCCACCCCATCTCCATCAAAGATCTATATGCAAATATGTTTGTGATGTGTATGTGATAAAAAACATCATACAGGTTACTGTCTTTGCTGTGTTTAAGTGTCCAGCTCAGTAGCATTGAGTATACTTACATGTTTACCAGAACTGTCTCATCCTGCAGAACTGAACTAGACCCATTAAACAGCCTCCATTTGCCCCCATCCCCCAAACCTTGGGCACCACTGCTCTACTTCCTATTTCCATGAATTTGAGTATCTTGGAGACCACATACAAATGAAATGATAGAGCGTTTGTCCCTCAGCGATTGGCTTATTTCACTTAGCATAGTGTCTTCAAGGTACATCCATGTTATGGCATGTGACAGGCTTTCATTTTTAAAGCTGCATAGGATCCCGTTGTATGTATCTACACGCTGTGTTTATTCAGCCATCGATGGACATTTGGGTTGCTTCCACCTCTTGGCTAATGTGAACATGGATGTACAAATACCTCTGACACTCTGCTTTCAATTCTTGTGGCTATATGTACCCAGAAGTGAGATTGACAAATGTTTTTAAAGATACAATTTTCAGAATATTTAGAATATTTTAAAATTATTCTTTGACATCCTGTCTTGGCAGTAGATTCCAAATGCTAAGAGGTTAAGTCAATAGGTAGAAGTTAAGAGTCCATGGTGACATTTTAAAATCCCATTAATAGCTAGAAATAAAAATTAAAACTATGAAATGGCATGAGGGTTGGTTCTTTTTTGCAAGTTTATTTTTAGTGTTTTGAAAGTCGATGCTCCCTAATAGTAAATATAAATTCATGTGGGTCTTAAAACTCTGGGACGTCTCATAATGAAGTGGACTTATTAAACATCAGGAGGAGTAGCAGCAAAGAAGAACAAAAGTGATGGGGTAGCCAAGAGTTTGCGATGTTCCCTGACAGAAAATTGCTCTGTGTTCATGGACCGTCTTTGCAGAGAGATCTTGCAGTTATCATGGGCCTTTGGAAAAGAGCTGGAGACCAAGGGTGCCAGCCAGCTGGGCTCACATTCTCAGCTTCATCATCGCCAACACTCTTGAACCACCATGACTTCATCCTCTTGGTGAGGACAGTGGCCAGGCAGACAAACTGATTTGATGTGGACATGTTTTCTGACCTTCCACGGGGCCAGTGCTAGAAACAGTCCTGTGATTGTTAAAAGTTGAATAGCAGGAAGAAATGACCAAGATTGAATTTAAAGTCGAGAGAATTTGTTCCTAACTGAGGCCCAGACTATAGAATTCTGCATTTTACTGCTCTTGATTTGTGATTTCATTTGAGAACAGAGGCTGTAGTTTCAGGGGGGTAATGAATGTCTCATTACTTTCAAATATTAAGTCAGTTAAATAAAAATAAGTCACTCTAGATAGGAATATGAGGGGTTGTACATGTCTGGATCTTATGTATTTGTAAAATAAAAAACTGCTATCAATGAAAAAAAACAAGTCACTCTAGTCACAATTTTATAGTACAATAAAGTAGCAAAGGAAAATGGAACCTTTTCCAAGTTGCTGAAAAAAATTGTTAAATGGCAGCTGTTTCAGGAATTAAGGTCAGAAGACAGGGAGAAGTGGTGTTGGGGGGGTTTGCATAATCTGATAACATTTTAGTGAAAAATGTAACTGGGGTACAATTTAAGATGAACTGTTTTACACCAGTATGAGGGCCCATTCAAGCTAGCTTGGGTGAAAGAAATTGTGAGATGTATCGGAAGACTTCTGAGAGGTTTGATCAAACATCTTTTGTGTGCCTACCATGTGATAGGCATGGTTCTAGGTGCTCAGAAGACAAGTAATGAACAAAAATGCCTTTCTCAAGGAGCATATCTTCTAGGTGGGAGAAGGCATAAATAATGTATTCACTGGTGATAGGTGTTGTCAGGAAGAGCAGGAGAAAGGGTGGGTGCTACTTTAGACTGATGGGCAGAGAGACTCCTCTGATGGGAAGTACGCCAGAGGAGGTCGGGGAGGGCTGATCATGCTCATGTCTGGCAGATGTATGTTTGAGGCAGAAGGAACAGCAAGTGGAGAGAGCCTGAGGTAGATGTGTGGGCATGTGCTTGCCTTGTCTGAGATAAGCAAAGGAACAGGACTGGCTGGGGCAGATTGGGGTGGAGGGATGGTGAGGTGGGCAGACGGAGGAGATAAAGCTGAAGAGTGGGAGAGTTAGAAGGAATAAAAATTTTATTTCCATTTCTATTCCCATAGGGGCATGAAGGACATGGTGAAGATTTTTACTCTGTATTTGAAGGTGCCAAAGTAGAGGAATCATATGCTCTTGACTTGTGAGATGAGAAGCGCTTCATGGCTACCGTATGGTTAGGAGACTGTTAGAATAATCCAGGCAAAAAGAAATGATGGAGCTTGGACCTGGTGGGGTCAGGGGGGATGGCGACAAGTAGTTTGAGCCTGCATATCCGACAAGGTTGAGGCATTCCTGATATTAGATGTGGCATGTGAAAGAGGCATCAAAAATGGCTCCAAATTTTTTAATTTGAGCGACTGGAAGGAAGAAGTTGCCCAACTGAAGTGGAGAAGACGCAGGGGAGCAAGCTTTGGGAGGAAGGTCAGAAGTTCAGCTTTGAACACATTAAATTTGAGATAACTTAAGATATCCAAGTGGGGCTTTCAAGTAGGAATTCATTCAGGAGAAAGAGGGAGTGAATGAATATAATTTGATCCAAAATAGAGTCGTAAGGATGTTCATTTCCCTGACTGGATATGAGAGTGACCTGCCTGTCCTCATCTTCCTGACCTAAACGGTGGCTTCTTCCAGAATTCTCAGTGCTTGTTGACTGCATTCTCTTGAATAGTTTCTCCACAGATAGGAAACCAGCTTCTGGTCCTCATATCTCAACAGTTCTACCCTGGAGAAGGACTGTATTCTCTTAGTCCCGGTTTAGAAAATCCCAAGGGAGACCCCATCATGGTTCGGCCCCTGACACAAGGGAAGGAGTGTCGGAGGGCACTGACACCACTGAGCAGGGATTCCTGTTTACTGGGATGGGAGATTCCAGAGAAAATAGATTTATTTTCAATTATTCAAACATCATTTTGGGTGTCTTCTATGCCAGGAACAATAATATCTTAACTGATGGGCAGCTTTTAAATACACAGCCTTACGAGAATAACTGCCTTATGAATATTTTGACTTCTACCCTGTGCTATCTTTTGGCAAAAATTGTATACTTTCTGCCTTTTGGAGAATCTTAGATTGCTGAAAAGTCAGGTAAGGGTATAAGGGCCCCTATTCCACCTTACTGTTATTTTTATTTTTCTTGTTTTCCTTTTCCCAACTCTTATCTTGAAATTTTCAAACATAACAAAATTGGAAAGAGTAGAAATGTGACTTCCTAAATGCTCACATATGCCATAAAATATGAGGTGTGTTTTGGTAATTAATGTTCACAGGTCTCATAACCCTGTGTGGTATGATAGAAATCATATCCCTCTACAGAGGCCCCATCTGAAAATGAGAAAACGGCCTCTTTTCTTCTCTGCATCAGAGTCAAACAAGATATCTTTCTACTCCAAGTAGGGAGAAGTATGAAAGAAAGTGCCTTTTTCACTGAGTGTCTTAACAATCAGAAAAAACCTTCAGTTCCACTGATAAACCCTAACTTGAAGGGTGTGGGACCTTCTAACATAAGCACATAGAAAGGAATTTTGCTTTTCCTCCATGGATGGTTTTTAAATGGGCTGCTGCCTTGTAACTATGTTCCCTTAAGGGATACAAAATGTAGAAAAGATGAAATATACTCCAGGACACTTTGAACATTGCTTCCACTTTAGTGCAATGTGCACATTACAGGTACTGAAAAAATGTTAGGGGCCAATAACACCCTTTGGTCCTATCCTATGTTATGGTTATTATCACCAGTAACCATAATATCATCATAATGATGGCAAGCACATGTAGCATTTACTGTCAGGCACTGTTTATGTACTTTATATTAACCAATTTTTCCTCACAACAGCCCTATTATTAGGCATGTATTATGTTTATCCTCATTTTACCAATGAGGAAGCTGAGTCACAGAAAGGTTGTCCAAATCCACACAGCTGATAAGTGGCAGATTCAAAGCCAGGCAACTGGCTCCAAAGTCACATTCATAAGTAATCATGCTCTATTGCCTCTCATGGAATTAAAGATAGTGTTTATCGGGCACGTACTATGTTCTCAGGATTGTAGAGGACCCAGAGATATATAAGACACTGTTCTGACCCTCAAGGAAAAAAATGCCACAATGAATCTTAAAACGGATGAAGCAAGGTGGGTTGAACTCTTTAAACTCTCTAGTTTCCACTCGCTAGAGCAACAGGACCAGGATATCTCCACTGTAGAACTGTATCTCCATTTGAGCCAAGGAAACACACTTTCGTGTTCGTGTGTGTGAAAAGGCTCACCTAACTGTCTAGAGCTAGGGAGTCCAGAGCACATCTACTTTCTCCATCTCTGGGCCCAGTTTGTCTAATCTCAATCCTGCTGTGTCACTACTAAGTGGCTAGGAGCAGACAGTGGAAGGGGAGGACAAGCTTATTAATTTTTTTTCACATTAACAAAATACGTTTTATTCATCTTAATCTATGAATCAAATTGTACAGCAGTGTTTTATCAGCGCCATCGGTGTCAGACGCCCCGGAGGGCCCATCAGACAAGCTGGCTCCTGGACCCCAGGGCAGACCCAGTGATTTTGAGGCATCTGTGTTAGGAAGCCCTGTATGAAAGTCATTTTTATTTTGCCTTCATATCCAACATTTCCAAGTTTACGTAAGGGTCAATTAAGAAATTAGCTGGGCTAGGAAGAGCAGGCTTGGGGACGGGCTGCCAGACCCCCGCAGACGTCAGAACCTGCCTTCCCCTCTGCCGGCAGCTCTTCACAGGAGCACGTCCCTCTGATTCCCACATGTCCCCCAGAGAAGCTGCTCTGTCCTCGGGGTCAGGGAGTGTTGGCACACATAGATGTGACATACAACAGCAGGGAAGACCTCTGGGCTAGAGTCTTGGGGAGCTGTCCCTGGGTGAAAACCCTGAGTAAAGACCAGAAAACATTCAGCAGAAGAGCTCTTTTGGAACATAATTTTTGACAGGGATGGCTTCCTGTGGCAATCAATATATTAGCCCCTGTACACAGCACCTAAGTTACACTAAGTGGCCCAAACGGTTTCAGATGGCCCTGCCCACCCTGGCTCCAGAGCTGAACGTGCACCTGTGTCTACTTGTAAACCATTCAACTGTGCCAGATACTCAAATGCTTGCTGTCTTTTACATGTCATACCACAAACCCTCAGGCCCCCTGCCTGGCCGCAAGGCAAAGCCACTGAGCTTCTGTATTGGGAGCCAGTAAATTTAATTTGTGCATGAAATCCCCCAAATCCATTTTGATTGCTGTCACTCTAGGAGATCTGGGGGACTCAGAACTGATGATGTGTGAAAACATTTATTTAAACTGCTAGGCAGAGAATTCAGTCAAGGTCTCCTTACCCTTTGGGTCCTCCAGGCTTTTGTGAGCATCCTGATGGGGACTCGGGTGACCCTGACGTGGGTGCAGTGCATCTCTCTTTATCTTGGTGATCTTCTCAACTGCCTCTTTCTTGACAGCCCCAAAGTTCCACCACAGGCTTTATAAAGCCAATGTCTTTGAGACAGTGGTTTATTCCCTCTGAGGCCTTTCTGGTGGGACGGCCCCACTGTGCACAAGAACTGCCATAGAGAAAGTGGCTTCCTGTAATTGCAAGGCATTTCCAACCAGCCATGTTCCCCACCGGATAATGAATGACTTTCTGCCTTGCTGACTCAGTGACTCAGGAGTCCCTTTCTGACCCTGCTCATGTGCAGTGCAAAGGAAACCACAAGCTCTCAGATGCTTTTCTTCTTTTAATTAAGGACACATTAAAAAGTATTCTTATCAGACTGTTACCAGTTGGTGCTTCTGGTCCAGGTAACTCCAAGGGGAGGATGGTTCAGTGCCTGCTGGTCAGTGAACACAACCTGTTAACAGTGCAGCACCAAAAGAAAGTGCTGGCTCATATTCTTCAGTTAAAGCTCTGCAGAGACTGTTATACTTGTGAAGCAGACAAGTGTAATGAAGAAGTTGTATGACATGGTAAAAATGCTTCATTGCAAAAAGAGCAAGCTCTGGATTTCTGAGTGATCATGGAAAGCCATGGTGAGGTGGGCTTTGCTCCACAGGAAAGGTAGATTTCCCAGTGGGCTCCTTAGGTCCTCTGAGGCCTCCCTCCCCCAGCGTGGCTGCAGGAGGGGGTCTGAACTCATCAGTGCTGTTGGTGACAAAGGGTTTGCTAGGGCTTTGCCCTCTCCTCTGACAAGCCACGAGGCTACAACCCCACGAGAGGCAGAGAGGAAAGCAGGAAACAGAAAGTCAGATTCCCTCCTGGATTCAAAGGAGGCGTCTTGTGACCTTGGCCATATAATACTTGAGGAAGGGCAGCCAAAGAGAGCAAAGCCCCTTAGAGGTATGGGAACACCGTCAGGGAGGAAGCTTCCCTCTGCACATCTCCCACAGTCCTGGAAGAGCAGAGTTCTCTCACATCCCCTACAGGGCTCAACTGCCTGCCCGTTACTTGAATCGGTGGCACGAGGCACATCAGCGGGTGGTTGGAGCTCCTCTGGTCCCAGTTGATACCAGCAAGGGGCAGAGATGTAAGACTGAATGAGGACCACACACAGATCATCTTTGAAGGAGGCAATTAATTTGCTGGAGAAGATGGGGAAGAGACTTCAAACAGTACACGTCTTGTAACTGCTGATTTCCATCAAGGACAAAATAATTCAGTCACATACACAACTGTGAGAGTGTGGAGTATTTCAGCTGGTCTAAAACCCAAGGGGCCTGCCTGCCATGGGAATCGCCTGCCAAAGGCTGGTCCATGAAGAACCAGCCTCTGGGAAAGATATATAATAATTTTAAAAGAATCAGGACAGGATCTATAGAGGCATGTTACAAGAAAAATATGAGGAAAGGAGTAAGGAAAAATAAATGACAAGAAATAGGCAACAGAAAGAAGTGGACACCAAGTAGATGAAAATTTTGACCATATCACCATAAATCGCAAAATGTTATAAGTTGATAGAAGAGCTCAAAGCAGAGACACAAGAGCTCAGAGAGGAGATAGCAGTTATCAGTAGTAGTGGTAGTAGTATTACTGTTACCATCATCATGATCTCCTTTTGCTAATTCACAAACAGGCATTAAAATGTGCCCATCATGGTTCAGAGTGCTTTTATGTATTAACCCATTAGTCCTAACAACAGCCTTATAAGGTAAATGTTCTCATTTTACTCAATTTAAAGGTGAAGTGCCAAAAGCCAAGTAACTTAACCAGAGTTATGTTCTGATTAAGTGGATTCAAACCGTGACTTCAGAGCCCTCACTTTTAACTACCACACTGTGTGGCCCAGGAGCTAAGAGTCCAGGGAGGAGACAGAGAGAAATGGATCCCATGTTGGAATAAGCCCAAAAAGGAAAAAACACTGATGAAAATACAAAAGGGACCCAAGAAAAAGACTTAGGAGCAAGCAAGGTGAATTAGAAATGAAGAAGAATTTGACGAGACTAACATGAAAATTATCGATAGGGATGCCAGCCAAACAAGATCCATAAACAGCATCCCTATAGAAGAGGGCCAAGCCAATAGAAGAAAATAGATACTCCAAGATAACATTCAAGAATATTTCCAGAAATGAAAGAGACTTGAATTTCTACTAAGGAAGGACGTAATGTCCCCCAAAAAACTGATAACACACTAAGCATCAAATCATAGTGAGGAAATAGACTTCAGAGATAAGGGAAGCATTCTCGTGTGTGCTAACCAAGAGGGAAAACTTCCTGTATAGGGAGAAATGTCAAGCTGATAGGAAGCTTCTCCACAATGATGGCCAATGGCTTTTCAAATCATGGAAGGAAAATGTGAGGAATCTAAAAATTTTATATCCAGCAAACATGTTGATCAAATATAAAAGCAGAAGACAGTTCAAATAAGTGAGATCCACAGCAATGCTGACCAGATTTGGAAGAAACTACAAGGCAAGTTTTGGTTAATTAATTAACCAAGAGGTCAGAGGAAAAACCTTGGCAAAAAAATGGTAGTAGGCATTGAATCCATACAACTGTAGGACATAGAATTAAAACATCTGTGGAAATTACTGCCGTAATACAGAATGTAAGTCTCATACCCCATTTCAATGCAGAAATAATGTATTTCACCAAGGTTCTAGAAGAAAAAAAGGAAAGCAAACACACTTGGCCAAACATTTTAGAGCTGGAGGTCAAATGGTATTTTTTCAGGGAGATAAGTGACAATAGTATAAATATATTTAATTGCAAACATTTAGAATTATCAAGAGTTTACAAGATATATTAAGTAGGGAAAAAAACAAGTCAGAACAATATGTACAGTATACTATCATTTATGGGGTAAGGAGGATTTTATATATATTAATATCTGCCTATAGATGTTTAGATTATCTCTTGAAGAATATACATAAAATTGTTAATAAATGCTGACTTGCAGAGATGGGATCTGCTTGGTTAGGATACAGAAATAGGAAGGAGACTTACTTTTCACTCTTCAGAATTCCTTGCCATATGCTTATATTAGCTAATTAATACATTTAGCTGAGGCTTTGCTACATCTTCGTGAGCCTCAGATTCACACGGCTTTTGGAATGATTTTGCTGGGTTGCTCCATTTTGGCACAGTTAGCTCAGCTCTGAGCAACCTTTGCTGGTCTCCAGTTACCACTCTAGCCCTGCCTGAAGGGACACGCACCATTTTCTTCTCACCATAAAAACTTTAAGGCCCTGGTGAGAATCACCTTTTGTTAAAGATGTGTCCTCCCTAGTCCTCATCCATCCCCTCTCCCGCCACTACACCTCTCCCCTCCCACCAGGTTCCCTTTGCCCTGATAGGACAACCTCTCCTCTCTGGCTTCTGAGATGAATGTGCAGGACTGGAGGGAGAAAAGCTTGTCATCAGAGAAGGCTGGGGCAAAGCAGAGGTCCACAAAGAGAGTTAATCCCTGCAACTGTCTTTTTTTCTCTGCAGACAGTCTGCAACCCGCTGAGGCAGGGACAGTCTGCACAAAGGACTCGGGATGTAAACAGTGGCCTCCTTCTTTAGTATTGAATCTAAGGGCTCAATAGGAGCCTCAGACTGAGGCAAGAGAAGAGTTGGCTGGTGAACCGTCCTAGATCACTGCATATCTATGCGTCTTGGAGAATTCTGGACTTTCTGAATAGGCTGAATGGGGCTGCCACTGCCAAGTGAGGCTGAGAATTGCTGGTTTCGGTTGGCTGCTTAGTCCCTTCTCGTATCTGTAAACATGTGTCGGGATGTACCCTCCTCCTGACAGGTGACTGGTACCCAGGATGGAGCATCTGGGTTTCTGCTGAAGGCAACCTGGGAGTCATGTTTTCCCCCACTGGAAGCTTCCAGCCAGGACAGAAACTGCCTCAGTTCAGAGATCTGGAGCCAAAATTGTCCTTGGCACGAGGTTGCCAGACTAAGCCACCTACATGTCCAACAGCTCTCCTCTGGCTTCCTGCACACTGGGGTCTTCTAGGTCCTTCCATGCCGGCATGCACCTGGCCTCTCCTCAGTCACGCCGTGGTGCCCTGACATGCACAGCCCCTGGGGGACGATGTGGGCAGGACCTATGACTGTGCCCATCTCCAGAAAAGCTCTTCACGTCCCTTCCATTTATTGACACCAGACCCTGCAGCAGGCATTTTCCAAGTGCTGTTTCCTAACAGCCTTCTGGGGATAGTGTTGGAGGTTTAAGAAGGTTTCAGACGTAGGCCTCTTCTACCCGACTCCAAAGCTACAGTCTGTTTCAACTGGTCACCATCTCACTCTGTCTCCACAGCGATCCTGTGAGGTATTTATTAGTATCTACGTTTCTCCTACATGACTAAGCACAGTACTATTCCTGAATCTTAAGTGGGCCTACTGAATTGAAAGTCAGGAGCTGATGTTTTAACTATACACCTATATATTTTTTCTCGTCTTTCCCTGTCTCTCTTTCAAAAAAAGACTAGTGCTAAGAACGCTGTAGAAAAAGGATTCACAAAGCTTGCCGACAGGACTCAGAGGTACTGCTTCCTCTTCTGCCCTCTGAGATTCAGGGAGCAAAGAGTGTTCTTTGGTCACTGACCTAGAGTCTGGATTTCGGAAGAGGATCTTTGCAGATAAGTGAATGAAGGAAAAGCTGTGAAGCTGTAGATAGCCTAAGTAGGGCCACCTTCTTTCTCCCATCCCTATGGCATGTTTTGGACCATTTCACAACAATGAAATAGGCCTTTATAGATTCAAATGGCCATTTGGGATGTGGAAATCTTTAAAGGGCTGGGGTTACTCAGTGTCTCCCTGTTTTTGCTCTGAAAAAGTCTTGCCTTCCAGCGGTGCATTTGCAACCCGTCCTGCTCTGTGGTCTCCACAGGTCTCCTGTGAATTGCATACCCAGGCATGCTCAGGGCCAAGAGGTGCTTGCTGTCTCAAAGGGCCCCATCCCGAGGCTCTGCATCATTACTTGGTAGCTGACTGGACCCAGGTCTTGAACTTCAGAGTTGTTCCTAAGCCTGAGTCCTCGCATGGGGCCACAGAGGTTCTGGCTATAGAACTCCTACACGGGCCTCAGCTTTATCCCCATTCCTAATTTCTGCTGTGGTCTTATGATTCATGCCCTCATTCCTTTTCAGGGCTGGGACCCTGGCTTGCTCTTTTGAGTGCCCCCTCTAGGAAACTGGAGGATATAATTAACATATAGTCAACCACAAGTCTGAACAGGAACTTGTAACAGGTATTACCCTGTGTCATCCTCATGAAAGTTTTAGAAATTGGCACAGGAGGCCTAAATAACTTGCTTGAGGTCACACAAGTCCAGATCTCCCTATTGCTAGAGCTCTGTCCCTTCTGCCATAATGCATAGCTAACCCTGGATTTGTTCTCCCTCCAAAAGCAGCCTAAGCGTTAAGTTTTCTTTGTGGGCACAGATATCCCTTGGGTTTCAACAAGCCATGTGATTTTTTAAAAAATGTTATTGAGATATAATTTACATGCCATAACATTCATCCATTTATAGTGTACAATCCAGGGCTTTTAGTATATTTTATAGAGTTATGCAGCCATTATCTTGATTTAGAACATTTTCATCACTCCAGAAAGAAATTCCATACCCATTAATGGTCACTCCCCAATTCTCCCCACTTCCTGCCCTAGGTAACCACTGATCCTTTCTGTCTCTATAGATTTCCCTATTCTAGATGTTTAATATAAATGGAATCAAATGTAGTCCTTTGTGTGTCTTCTTTCTCTAAGTATATGTTTCAAGTTTCATCCATGTTGTATGTATCAGAATTTCATTCCTTTTTATTGCTGAGGAATATCCCATTGTATATTCCATCACATTTTGTTCATCTGTTCTTCAGCTGATGGACATTTGGGTTGTTTCCATTTGTGGTTATTATAAGTAATGCTATATGGACACTCATGGGCAAGTTTTGTGTAGATATGTTTTTAATTCTCTGGGGTACATACCCAGGAATTGTATATAGTATACAGGGATTGCTGCACCATTTTACATTTCCATTAGTAATGTATGAGATTCTATCCATGGGTTACTTATTTATTATTATTAATTTATTTACTTGAGGTATCATTGATACACAATCTTATGATGGTTTCACATAAACAACACTTTGGTTTCAACATTCACCCATATTATTTATTGCAGTCACTGTCCATCAGCATAGTAAGATGCTATGGGGTCATTACTTGTCTTCTCCCTGCTGTACTGCCTTCCCCGTGACCTACCTATATTGTGATTGCTAATTATAGTGCCCCTTAATCCCCTTCTCCCTCCCTCCCCACCCACCCTCTCCCAACCCCTTCCCTTTGGTAACCTCTAGTCCCTTCTCAGTAGCTATGAGTCTGCTGCTGTTTTGTTCCTTCTGTTTTGCTTTGTTTTTATACTCACAAATGAGTGAAGTCATTTGGCATTTGTCTTTGTCTGCCTTAGCCATGGGTTTTTTTAAAGTCATTTTGATAATCTGTTTCCCCATTCATAAAATGGAGCTAATAATATCGACCTAGTTCTGGTGATATTGAAGAATACAAGTGTGTGAAGAGGGCCTGTCTCAGGCTCTGGAGTAGAGGAGGTGCTCAGTAAACAGGGGCGTCTGATACTCAGCTTCCAGTGCTGCAGCATGAGAAGCTGCTGTGTGTTCAGGGCGTTCTCAGCCTTTGGCTGAAGAAGGTTGAATGAAGTCTCCTGCTGTATCAAGAAGCAAAGACACCTCAGTTACTTCAGAAGAAAGGTGTTGATTATGGGTTCCCACCCAGACTGGACCCAGAGGGGTCAGGGCTTCAGGTGGCTCACAGACCAGCCTTTCTCGTCTAGTGTGGCTCCTGCGCTCCTTCAGTCTTTCTCTGTCACTGGGACCCTTTTACAGGCCCTCATGTGTAAAGCTGAAAAAGCTCTTGGGGACTGGTGGGCATCCTTTCAGTTTACTTCATTGGGAGTGACTTAGGAGTCAATTCTGGAGCTCTCCAGCTGTCTGGAATGCCACACACTACACACTGACTTTGGCCACCGCTGGGCCTGCACAACCACACCCACCAGGCTGTTGCCAGGTGAGCTTCTGGGCTGTACCCCAGGCCCAGGGTTGGAGCCTATTGCCCACCTGGGGAAGCCCCATGGGGGCTAGGTCTGGTATTTGTAATTCCTACCTGTGGACCAAAGATTGAACAATAAGGACATAAAAATGACTCAGGACACAGAATTTGACTATTGTTGAAATTTGGCAAGATACACTTCATTTCCAGTAGCACAGTTCAGCCAGACAACCTCGCACCAAACTGGATCCTTTCTGAGGTTCTGAGCAGCCTCTGATCTGAACTCTCTTCTTTATCCCTTTAAGTTCTTCTATGGCAGCTGCCCCCTGGCCCCCAAATTCTTCCTCTGAGTTGGCCCCCTAGTCCCACCCTCCCGCACAGCCCACTATGGCACATGTGAAATAATGGCTTGTAGGCGGCTAGACCCTGATGTGGTGCTATTATGGCATCTGATCCCGAGGGGAGGACCACCCCTTCTAGTGGTCTAGAGATCCTCGGGGCCCAGAAGCTTTCTCAGGGCAGACAGCTGGCATGATCTGAGGTCTTGGGAGACTGGGCCCCAGGGCTCCTCACTCTGCCAGTGGAGGCTGTGAAAGCTGTGCTAATCAAATCAGCACCTAATGAGAGGCCTCCCCCCGCTTGCAGAAACATCTCCCTCATAGTGGCATAATCAGTGATATTAACACATGTGAAGAAGGTACCTGAGACGCTACCTTCTGCAAGGGACTCAGAAAAATGGGTGTGCTGCAGAAAAGTGGCCTGTGTGTTCCCCTACGCCAAGGAGAGCACCTCCAAACTGGGGCCATCGGCACCTTGCTGACGGGGTGTTCTGAGCACTCGGGACTTTGGAAAGGGACTGCCTCTTTCTCTCCCACCTTCTTCCCTTGGTATCAACACATCGCCAGCCTGGCTTATCCATGGGCCACATGTGATTACAGTTGGTTTATTTAAGTCACCATCAAGATAGACCCCTGAGGACATAGAATAAGACTGATTGTGAAGCTGGAATGACAAGGTCCAGCCCTCGGCTGTGCACTGGTGACTGGCTGCCGGTAGCCAGCGCTAACACCACCCTCCACCCAGCTGCCAGCTGTCTTTCCAGCTCCCACCCACAGCATTTGGAGAACAGCCACTGGGATGAGGAGCTGTTAGGCATGCCTGCATAATGTGGGGCAGCAAGCAAGCCTGCCAAGGGAGGTGGGGCTTTGATTTTGAGGCTAGCAAAGTGTACTGCACGCCTTCTATGTGCCTGCAGGGCTCCATCATTTCCATGCTTTTTCCTGTTTAATCACCCCAACAGTACCTGAGTTTCACATAATTATCCTTACTTAATGGGTCAAGGGACTGAGATTCAGAAATGTGAATGCAGTTCTTCACAGTCACACTGCTGATCAGAATAAGGGACTCATATCTGACTTTCAGCGGAGGTTGCTGTTGAAGGCCTGGTCATATCTGGCTGCTCCTCTCTGTGCCCCTGACCTCCCCAGGCCCAGCCCCTCCCACGGATGGCGCAGCTGCAGCCCTGCAGGCAGAGGGGGATTTCCACCCTTGAGCAGGTCATTCCCTGAGCACTAAGCTGGCCAGTTCCTGCTTTGTTGGGACAAAAGTGGCCTCAGGCATTGTTCTCATAGGACCCAGAACAGACGGGGCCTCAATGGGAAGAGATATGCAGCCATTCCTCTTGGTGTCAAGGCAAGGAATTCATCTGTGAAGGCATCAGCTTCCCTGGGAAGGAAATGCATGCTGGAAAGGCTCACTGCCAGCACATACTCATCAGCATGAGGGAAGAAAGGCCATTTCCATTCAGCTCTCCCTGTGGGAAGGGAGGAAAGGCAAACATCCTGGCCAGGGAGTGAGCCAGAGGGAGGCTCTGGTGGGCTGAGCTTGGCTGCAGTTGGGAGGCCTGGGGTTTCCCTTTGGCTCACCCAGCCTGGACTTCTCATCTTCCTCGCCAAGGGCCCAGTGACATGGCTTCTGAGCAGGGCCCCTGATACTGAGAGGCCATGGGGTGTCCCGGGACATGGGGCCCTTCCTTCTGACACTGGGCAGGCCCATGCTCTGCTCCAGCACCCAGCCAGAGTACGCCGCCAGTCCAGGGGAGGCTCTGGGCTTCTCTGAATAAATGTAACCAGTTTATCTCCCGACAGTTTATCTCCAGGCTATACCCTGGTTCTTTTTTCCACAGCTCTGCATGGTCACATGGCTTTTCCATTCAAGCTCAGTTTCATCATCCAGAGTAGTTTAATTATCCAAAAATATTAAAATCAGTACATCTAAATAAAAGTTCTATTCACTCTTATATTTCAAATCTTGGTCCCTGCCTGCCCCCTCAGAGAACACACACACACACACACACTCTCTCTCTCTCTCTCTCTCTCTCTCTCTCTCTCTCTCTCTCTCTCTCTCCCTCTCTCTCTCTCTCTCTCTCTCTCTCTCTCGCCCAGTCTGCTCTTGGGAGCCCGCAGCAGGGCCTCTCCAGCTCTGTTTCGACCTCTTCTCTTACTCTCTTGCTGGTCCTTTTAGGGTCAGGCCTACGCCAAAGGAGTGATCTGAGAAAAAGTGCACAGAATCGGAAGGTGAGGTTATAATCTCATGTGTAATCTGGCTGTACTCGCACCCCTAGGAGTCTCCCACCTGCAGTAACTTGCCCTGGGCACTGCTTCTCTAGCCTGCTTCCTTCCACCTCTTGGTTTCCAGAAGCCCAGCCCTGAGCCGGCACCCCTTCCTCCTTGCCGCCCTCTCAGGCCAGTGCCTCCCTGGGGCCTCCCTGGATGTGGGCACCACCTCACCTAGCCACAGCTTTGCCTCCCGCCTCAGCCACCTTCCGCGTCTGAGGCAAGATCAGTCTATGTGTCCTTCCTAATCTCAAGAGACATGAATCAAGCTCCCCTCTAGAGAGGTCTCCTCGCTTGCCTCTTCACTCACCCCACCTCCTGAGTAGACAGCCTCTGACACAGTCTGACCACTGGAAAGAAGTCCTTCCTACTAGCCTCTACAGCTTCTTGCATTCAAACTGCTTCTCCCGCTGGCCTTGTCCCATCACTGCCTCCAGGCTACGGATAAGAGAAGGCTTTTGCTAGATGACCAACACCTCACTCTAGAGGGTGTGGCTTGAGCATCCACTGTTCTCAGTCTGGGGGCCTCAGGCAGCACTTAGAGACCGGAAGAGTCCTGTTTAACAACTGGCTAGACAAGCAAACGCCCAGGGAGTCTGACCGCCCGCAAGGTCAGCCTTCAGGCCCCAGTCCGAAGGGCAGGCAGCTGTCAGTGCCTTCTTGCCAGCAGAATTCACAGGCCTCAATCTGAGCTTGCTTCCTAGATGGACATCAGCCTCCCCAAGGAACCTCACTGCAGAGAAGCGGCAAGGTAGGGCTGAAATGCTTCCAAATCCATTCAACCCAAGCTGCCCTGGCTGGAGAACTGGTCAGGGTGCCTCGGTCTGGGGAATGTGAAATTTTGCGGGAGGGTGGAAGGTAGGGCTCTGCCTTCACTCTCTTGGGTATTCAGGCCTGAAGATTTTGGATTAGATGTGGCTGAACCATTTAACCAGCTGGGGGGACTTGGCAAAATCACCAGCCCTCCTGGCATTAGGGGCTTCCCCTATATAATGGAGGTGGGCCTCACGTCTAAGGGCTCTTCCAGCAACAAGGTCAAAATGAAATAAGATGAGAGTGCAAGAGGTGGCTTGTCACTGGATAACTTCGGTGGGTCATGGCCCCAAAGGGTGCGGGCAACCAATACATCCTGGAAAGGTGTCTCTTGGAAGCTCTCACATGCCACTCTGAGCCCCCAGTTTGCCCTTCCTCTGCCATTCCCCACGTTGGTTATGGCACCACCACGGATGCCTGCAGCCAGAATCCAGGCGGGGCCCAGGCTTCTCCCTGCTCACCAAAGCAAGTCCTACAAAGTCCTGTGGATTCTGCTTCATCAACTCATCTTGAATTGGTTCATCCTCTCTTTTGTTTTGCCCAGAAAAGACTTATGTCACCTCATGCCTGGATTCTTCATCTTTCTGACCATGGCTTAAACCTCTCTTTTTCTTCTCTTTGGAACCTCCCTTGATCAACCCTCATTGTCATATACTCCTGTAGCTCTGTGGGTAAAATTGAAACATTTCCAGAATTTCTCACCTGGCTTTGGTGCATCTGCATATCAACAGGTGTTCAGAGGTGTAAACAAGTAGGCTTTAGTGTATTTGCATCTTTCCTCAGGGGTGGAGAAGTTCATCTTCATATCAATGGGTAATTACCTGGGCAACAGAGGGCTTATCTGTACCTGAGAGGTGAGGGGGCGCTGGTGTTGTGGTTGCTGCTTGAGCAGAGAAGAAAGATGGCCTGGGACTGCATTTTGTGAGCAATAAAGGGGTTTTAAACTTTATTTCTCCCTTTGACTAATTTTGTTTTTTAGGTTTATATTGCCCCGGGATTTCCTTTCCCCGGACTTACTGTTGCTTCATTGTACCCACCTATCTCTAATTGTACCGATTGGGTCTGTTTAACTCCTCATTACCTCCCAGTGACTAGCACGGAGCTAAACCATAATAGATACTCATTGTGTCTTTAATAAATGCCGAGTGAAAGAATGTATGAATGGGCAATGCCAAAAGTCTCCAATCTCCCAGGATTGGCTCACTTTAGATCATTCTTCCGGCAACAGAAGATATTAAACCTCTTAGCTTGGCCCTTCAGAATCTAGTTCCAATTTACCCATTTACCATCCCTGCCATCCCTCCAAGCACTAGCCCAGGTTTTCTCAACCTCAGAACTTCTGTAATTTTTGGTCAGATAATTTGCACTGTGGAGCCTTGTGGGTAAAATTGCAATATTTACAGAATCTCTTGCCTGGCCTTAGTTCATCTCAGTATCAATAGGTGTTTCCAAGGGGTGGAGAGAAGCAGTCTATCTCCATATCAATAGGTGATTCCGAGCAGGAGTGAGGGCATATCTGGACCAGAGACGTTGTGTGGAGAGATGGCTCTTGAGAGACATGGGTGAGCAGAAGTGGATGACTGCTTGCAAGCAATAAATGGGTTTCTCCCACTTTATTTCTCCCTTTGACTGATTTTGGCTTCAAAGATAGTTTGCCCTGGGCTGGAAACTTATTTCCCCCTGGAGTTACACCTGGTGGTAGTCAGCAGGACATCTGAACCCAAAATCTGTCTTCATGGGTGCAACCCTTGGGCAGGCTGCCCCTAGAGATGGTGGGGAGATACCTGGAACCCCGCCTGTGGATGGTGGGGCGGCCCTGGTGGCTGCAGCAGTAGAGGGTGTAGCTTCACCCAGGAGCCCCTATCCATGGGGCTTCCACTTGGGGAGGCCTTAGTGGGAAATAGGTCTAGGGTAAAGCACCTCCTAGATGGGTGGGGCCTTCCCCAGAAATGGGGAAGGGTGGAGACACTGGAAGCTGCAGAATTAGTGCTCCCTGAGATAGAAGACTGCTTAGAGGCCCTGAGTGGCCATGTAGCAGCCAGGATTATGGGATGTCTGTTACTTGAGATAGTGGAAAGGGTTGTCGAGGAGAGAAAGAGACTTTGGCAGGAGAGAGACACACTTCAGCATCACATGGAGGAGCTGGGCAATGACCTATGGGATGCCCTTAAGAAAGAGAGACAGTTATTGGGAAGATGGGTCACACTCCTGGAAGATTCCTTAGCAGCAGTGAGGGAGGAAGCAGAGAATCAGTGTTGTAGGAGGCCATGGGGGAGGAGGAGGAAAGAGCTGTGCCTCTCCAGCCCCAGAGATGGTGGAGGAGGTGTTGGGTGAGCATGAGGGGGTGGGGCCCAAGGGCTGATCTGTTGCTGAAGCCACCGCCTGAGGCACCAGCCACTCCTGTATTGAATGCCTGCCCAGTTGTAATTAAGAAACTAAAAACGCAACAACTGCAGGCTCCTCGGGGGGAGGAACCACCCCCTCTCCAGGTTGTGGAGCACTCCATGTTCCATCTCTGTAGCCAGGATGAGCTGGTGGACATGAACATCTGGTATTGGCAGAGGCCATCCAAACCTCTGCCTACATGGCTTTTGTGTCTCTGGGATATGGGGGTGGAAAACATTGTTATGTTGGGTTCTGAAATGGGTAGAATGGCTTCCCTGATGACTCATCCTTCCCTCTGGCAGCAGTTGTGAAGTGCCTGTCACACCTCAGGGAATCCGGTGCTTCTGGATTGGCTGACAGCAGCCATCAGGGCAGTTTGGCCTAAGCAGGGTGATTTACTGTACTTACCCACCAGCTGGAAAAGGGATGCGGAGTTATAGCAGGTGTTATGGGAGCTGGGCATGAAAAATATCATCTATAATATGGACCCCCAGGGCCCCGATGAAGAGTTGTTCACCATAGGAATGAGAAATCAGCTTCCCTATCTCTCTTTGGGTCCCTAGTGACTATTCTTGCCCCCACATAGGGCAACCAATAAGTGAGGCTACTTGTACTTTAGCAGATGCGGGGGAGGTTGGAACACTAAGAGCTCGGAAGGAAGTACAGGCTACGACTGAAAGGAGAGGGCTCCGTGAAGGTCTCAAGGACCCATATATGGGCTGATTTGATAAAGGCCAGGGTAGTAAAAGAAAAACTTGCTGGGCAGCCCAATAGGTTCTTGTTAGAAGTATGCCACCAATTAAAGCCAGAGCAGCAGTTCCAACTACTGATGTCCAGGACATGGAAGCCAGAGGCAAAGCCCCGTGTTTGGCCTTTGTCCCTGCAAGACTTCCTGGGGGACAGTACTAAGACTCTGCCTGGGCTCTCACCCCCACAGGACAAAAATTGGGAATCAAGGTTTGACTAAGGTGGGGAGGTCAAGGCCCACACCTTGGGGGACGTGGTGGGGACCGGAGGCCACATGTAGAATTAGCAATTCATTGGTCCCCCATGAACATACAATGTGTCCTGGTACTGGTGGACACAGGAGCTGAATGTTCTCTGAATTATGGCAACCTTGAGTATTTTCCTGGGACCCCTACTGTGATAGATGGCTAAGGCAATTAGAGTGAAGAAAGCCCAAATTCCATTGGAGATAGGGCATTTACCCCCAAAGGACTATACTATGTATATTTCTCCCAGCCCTGAATATATTTTGGGGGTAGATATCCTGCAGGGCCTGTGGTTACAGACCACTGCAGATGAGTTCAGACTGAGGGTACATGTGGTAAAGGCAGTTCTGAGGGACATGCTAAGCACCTGCCTATAGCTCTTCCTGTACCTTGGCAGGTAACAAGTACTAAGCAGTATAAATTGCCTGGGGGGCACAAGAAAATTGGAGAAACTCTATGGGAGTTGGAGAAGGTGGGCATCATAAAGCCCACTCATAGTCCTTTTAATTCTACAGGCGGCCAGTGATGTATACCAGTGGAAAGCATGAAGAACTTGCTTTTGAGCCATTGGTAGCTGAGAGTCCTTATCAGGAGGGAAAAGCCCCTATACCTGAAGATGCTTGGTACACAGATGGCTCCAGTCATGGGCAGCCCCCAAAGTGGAGGGCTGTGGCTTTCCATCCTAAGATTGAGACAATATGGATGGAGGATGGAGAGGGGAGGAGCAGTCAATCGGCTGAGTTGTGGGCAGTATGGCTTGTGATCACCCAGGAGCCCTCCCGTATAGTTGTCTGCACTGACGGCTGGGTTATCTATCGGGGCTTGACCCTGTGGCTACCAACATGGTACCATGCCAACTGGATGGTTGGTCACTGGCCCCTTTGGCAGAAAGAGATGTAGCAAGATCTGTGGGCCTCCGGTCAGAATACGACAGTTATCATATATCATGTGACTGGCTCTTTGCCTTTGGCATCCCCAGGAAATGATGAAGCAGACACATTGGCTCAGGTGCATTGGCTAGAAGGAAAGCCTGCCTCTGATATAGCCCAATGATTATATCAGTGTTTCTTGCACACAGGGCAAAAGACAATATGGGCTGTAGCCTGTCAGTGGGGCTTGCCATTGACCTTTGAAGAAGTCAGCAGAGCCTGGAAGGAGTGTCTTGTGTGCTCTAAGAGGGACTTACACTGAGTCCCACAGCAACATGTGGCAATAGTAAAGGGGCCAATACCCCATGTCAGGTGGCAGATAGACTGTATTGGGCCTCTGCCCATATCAGAAGGATATCGGTATGCCATGATTTGTGTGGACATGGCCACTGGACTGTTGGATGCTTTTCCTGCACATTGTGCAGATCAGCAAACCACCAAAAGGGGCCTAGAGTGTCTCTTTGTAGCCTATGGCCAGCAGCAGGTGATTGAGAGCAATCAAGGCACCCACTTTACTGGACATGCGTTACAAGAATGGCTGCAGCAATTAGGAATAAAATGGAAGTTTAATGTACCATATAATCCTACCAGGGCAGGCATGATAGAGAGGTTTGTTGAAATCTGGCCTGAAGTCAGACACCAATAGTCTATGGGGCCAGTCAGTTCACTTATAGACCTTGCTATGGCTTTTGAATGAGAAGACCTGAAAAGGAGCCTTGAGCTCTTTGGACATGTTGATACACCTTGCTGCCTCTCTTATACAACAGTATGTGCAAACCAAAGAGGACTTACTGAAGCCAGGATATGGCCAGCAGAGTAACATCCTGCTGCCAGCCCCAACTGCATTAAACCCTGGAGACTCTGTTGAGTGGACGTGGCCATGGAGACTCTGTTGAGTGGGTGTGACAATGGCTGGCCCTTCTGGCACTTTGGGGTAAAAGCCTGGAAGCTGGCCTCCTGAGTGTTCCTGGAATAACAGCAGAGTGACCCCCAAAGATCATGGTAGTGTATCCAAAACGTCTGGGAGGTAAGAACATCTTATGGGAAAGTTTTGTTTTATCTTTATGGCCAGTGCATGTACCTCCTGCAGCCCTATATATTGACCCATCTGTAACTCCCACAGGGAGGGGGGGTTAAGTCTGTTATACTAGACCAGGACAGGATCCCATTCCTGCCACTGTTCTATCATACGACCACTCTCTTGTGTGCATCTACCTGATGGACAAGATTTGCCTATGCTGGTGTCATTAAAACATGTATCTTATCACCCTTAAGGTTATTTTCTTCTACAATCCCTGTGGCCTGGACCTGCCCCCTGGCTGCAGCTTTCTGTGATGATTGCTCTGAACTTCCTACCCATTCAGCTACTGGCCCCTGTGGAATGGGCGAGCTGTGGACTTAATCTGCATAGGACTTTGAACCTAGCTGAATCGTCTGGCTTGAGGATTATCATGATTTTATTGCTGTTGTTATTATATGTTACAGTCTGGTTACAGTGCTCCAATTTTCTCTCAGAAGGGCCATTGAGGAAGATGGGCAGTGAGTAGATTATGAGGTGAGATTTCTGGAGCAGTGAACTATGGGTAAAATTGCAATATTTCCAGAATATCTTGCCTGGCCTTGTTGCATCTCCATATTAATAGGTGTTTCCAAGGGGTGGAGAGAAGTAGTCCATCTCCACATCAATAGATGATTATAAGGGTAGGGGTTGCAAGGGTATATCTGGACCAGAGAGGTTGGGTCAGGTCCCTTTTTACAGCTGGCTCATGAGAGACATGGGTGAGCAGAAGTGGACGACTGCTTGTAAGCAATAAACGGGTTTCTCCCACTTTATCTCTCCCTTTGACTGATTTCAGCCTCAAATGTTATTTGCCCCAGGCTGGGAACTTATTTTCCCCCCAGAGTTACAGGCCTGTCCTATACATTCATTGTGGGGCTGTGCTGGGCATTCGTTGTGGGACTGTGATGGGCATTTTTGGATGTTCAGCAGCAGACCTGGCCTTAACCCACTAAATGCCAGTAGGACCTGCTCCTAGTTGTGACAAAGGTCTCTAGACATTGCCAAATATCTCCTGGGGAGCAACTGTCCTAAATTAAGAACCACTCCGGCCATATGACAAAATGTCCACAAATACGCCATGCTCTGATGCTTCAGGTCTTCATAAGTTCTACTTGCTAACCCTCACATACCATCCCCTCTGGGATAAGAGGCTTTCTATTCGTTCTTCCAGGTCCAACCCAATACCTCCCTTTTCTGTAAAATCTTCCCTACTTTCTCAGGGCAAGAACCAAGGAAAATAATGCTGACTGCTTTTATCCTTATGAGACTCTTAAGAAGACTGAATAACTTAATGTCTATAAAAGGGCATGGCAGAAGGCACAAAGGCAATGTGTATTAAATGAATGAACAAATGTTTGGTAGGCATATGGCTGCTGCCCATAGAAAGGAACAGAGTATTTGTCTTCAAATAGCTGAAGGATGGCTTACAAATGAGGGATTTACTTTGTGACTTATGAGTGATCTTTCCCAAGAAGTTGATAGTAACTTAACAGTAGGAAGAACCATTAATAAATGGGGGTGTCAGACCTATGGTAGAGGACACCCCCATCCCACCCACGCATTAGATTGGTTGGGCAGAGGCTGGAAGAACTGCTGGGGATGTGATGGGGGTCTTCACCTTGGGTGAGAGTTCAGTCAGATGACCTTTGGGTCCTTTCGACCTGATGACTCTACAGTCTGCGATCTTGCCACTGTTTGCCAGTGCACTGAGTGACTGGGGCACAGGCCTAGATTCAGTGGTTGGGTTAGGCCTGGGAGTACCCCTGGCCAAAATGAAATCCCTTCTTTTCATTGTACTAATCATGAAGGCTCTCTGGTCCCCCAGAAAATATGGTGACTGATATTTCTACTCACAAAGAAAGAGGTCATCCTGGTGGGAGCATATGGCTGACACTGTGCTTTGCTGCTGTGACCCCCTTTGGGACCCAAGGACTTAATCTCTCAGCTGTGGGTGTGCTGTGGGAGGAGAGCCCTCAGCCGTCAGCACTCCTGGAGGATTGCCTCAGTGGGAACACTGCCTTGCCCAGAGCCAGGCCCCTTACCAGAGCAGCCAGCATCTAAGGACTGAGCCACATAGGAGGTGCAAAGGCCGGGCTCCTCTCTCCAACTTGGGACAACTGCATAGGCTGTTGCAGAGCCCTGTGTGGTAAGCTGAAGCCTCTGTTGAGTTTGTATAATAGTTCAACTTCTCCTCCTCCTTCCCTTCCCTCTGCAGGTGTTGGCCCTAAGGTCACTCCTTGGTAAACTTCCTGCACCCTAATCTATCCCTGCCCTTGGAGACCCCTCACTTGCTCCCCTTCTTGATGTCTCTGTATTCCCTGATGCTTTTGTGGATCAGAGCCCTGAGAGCATGGGCCCCTGAAAAGCCATATGAATTCTCACTGGCTGTGGGGAACTATGGGCATTTTAGGGGATATAATTAAATTTGCTTCTAAGAGTCTGTTTCAAAAGTTCTGAAGGCTTTGATTGCCCTGATATTTTCTTGCTGGCTCTGCTTGGGGCCATTGGAGAACTTTCTTGGAGATCCCTTCATAAGCCTCCAAGCTCAGGACAGTGGGATACTGTGACAGCACCTTAGAGTCAGTAACATGGGATACTTGAAAACATGCAGAGGTGTATGCTTTTTGGTGTGGGCCCTCGAAGATACCACAGAGCTAGGACTTGGAGAAGCGGGATTTACACACAGGTCATCTGACCATGGGGTCTGGATCTGTAACACTGAACTAAACCACCCCTTGTATGGCTGTGGCTGGGAGGGAGCTATACCCATCTCCAGACTGGGAAAGAAGTTTAGGCAGAAGAACTCCCATTCTTAAAAATACCCAGTCACAGGACCGAGAGAGGTAGGAAGGAAACAAATGACAGGATTCAAAGTAAGACAAGCAGATCCCTAGGCTTTGGCATAGGGATCCTGTGTGAGCCTTCTCTGGCTTCCCCAGAGTTTTAAGTGCACGCTCGACACCTGGCAAGGACACGAGGAAAATGTGGATAAAACACTGACCCTCCTTGCCCTCCCACAGGGCCTCCAGCTCTCCTTTCTGGAGGCCTCCTCTGAAAGGTCTGCCTTCACTAAATTGCATTTATTCAAATGATCTGTCTCAGAAGTATGCCTGGTCTAGCAGAAACCCTCCTGGGATTGGAACCTGTAGTTCCCTGGAGCAGAAGTATTTCAAACCTGAGGCTTAGGTCACTGAGCCAGGTCCTGGTGGGGTGGGGTAGGGGACCGAATGCAAATTTTCTACTTTAATTTAAATCTGAGCAGGAGAGTTGCCACAGAGGCACACTGCCACCTGGGACTGTGGAATCCCCACATCCTCCCTAGTCCTTTGCCTCCGGCTGCACAGGCACCCTCGGCAACACAAACCTCTGCCTGCCGGACTTCTTGTAGCACCTGCACAGCGCTGAGAGATTTTCCTCCTTCAGCTGCGTCTCTTTGCATTTAGAGAGAACCTACTGTGTGCAGGGCACATAGTCCTCCCATCAAACCCTCACCATGGCGGTGAAGGAAGTATTATTTGATAGACAGTTCTAGGAAGTTGGGACTCAGGCTATACTGAGGTCACACATCAAGACTCACCACCATTGCATCTCAATTACTCCAGTTTTAGTTCTGGTAAATCAGAATGTCATGGGCTGTAAAAATGAAAGCATTGCTTGTACTACTGTGCTCTTTCCAGAAAGAGCACATGCAAATGCACCCAGCCCAAGCCTGGGTGAGGCTTGTAGAGGGCCTGCTCCGCAGGTTTACTGTGGGTTATAAAACCCCAAGAACTGGGCCATGATGGACACACGTTTCCAGCATCCGTGCACTGATGCTAATGGGCAATGCTGCAATAAGGCTCTGCGAGGCTTACCAGTTTATATGCTGATTGGTGGCTGCTTGGGGTGAATCTTGTCATTCCTCTTCCCTGAAGTGTTTGTGGGGGGAATTGTGCCCTATAGGTGCTGGCAGCTCCCTGCCCTCCCCAGCTGTGGGTGGGGGCAGGCTGCTTGAGGCCACCCTCAGCAAGCCCCCACTTGCTGGAGGGATTACTTTGAGCTTCTTTCCCAGGCGTGGCTTCTCAGGGCAGATGCTCTCACTGAGGAAGACTGACAGTGTCTACACTGGGGCACTGACAGGCTCCCACTAGGGAGGGGCTGTAGCTGGACGCGGAACAGCCTCCAGCTGTTCCTGGCGAGTCACTTTGGGCCCAGTGGGGGAGGCCTGCAGGATGCCGGAGAGCAGGCGGTCTTCCTGTGGGCTGCAGGATGGAGTGGCCTGAGGTCTGTACTGCTCGGACAGCCACCATCTCAAGGGGGGGCCTAAGGAAGGCCGCCAGGCTCTGCGGCTTGTGTTGGGCCAACCCCGCCCGACATCCATGTTCCTTCCTGAGAAGCAGTGAGAAGGGTGTGAGGAGAGCGGATGGCCCATTAGGCAACCTTTCTTCTCCAGACAACACGGGGAGCATTCTGGGTTGAATTGTGTCTCTCCCTCAGCATTCATGTATCGAAGTCCTACCTCCCAGTGGCCCCGGGCATGTGGCCTTATTTGGAAATAGGGTTGATGCGGGTGCTATTAGTTAAGATAGCTCATTAGGGTGGGCCCTAATCCCATATGACACGTTCCTGGTAAGAAGGGAAGTGTGGATGCAGACCTGCAGGCAGGGAGGATGCCATGTGAAGGTGGGGCGCCGAGGGAAGGGAAGCTTCTATAAGCCAGGGAAACCAGAGATTGCCAGAAAACCACCAGAAGCAAGGGAAGCCTGCAAAATTCTCCCTCACAGTCCTCGTGAGGAACCATGCCTGTTGACACTCTGATCTCATTCTTCTTGCCTCCAGAACTGAGACAAGAAATGTCTGTTGCTGGGGCCGCCCAGGCCATGGTACTGTGTCACTGCAGGTCAGGTGCACCAGCACAGTGTCACATTTCCCAGTCTTGCGGGGCTTCTCTCTAGAGGGGTGACCCCTGTGAGGATCACGGCTCCCTGCTGATGCCAAGGGCGCCTTATTCCCTTATCTATTCCCTTATCTGGTAACAATCGTGATGGTAATTCCTTTGTTTATTTTATACATAGGTTTAGTACATGGGGGCATCCACTATTTACCTGGCACTGCTCTAGGTGCTGAGGACACAGCAGAGAACAAAATAGTGCCCATGGGACTTACCTTCCAAAGGCAGCAAGGAGGCAGCAGACAAAATGTGTAAGTAAAGTGATAGTCTGTCAGCACTGATAAGTGTAGCGGAGAGAAAGAAAACCAGAAAAGGGAGAATTGCTGGAGGGGCACAGGGGACAGTTTGCAGGAAGGAGCTCTCTGAAGTGATATCAAAGTAAACCTGAATGAGGGCACGGAGTGTCAGGAGGATATCCAAGAAAAGAGCATTTCTTGCCATGGGAACAAGTGCAAAGGCCCTGAGGCTGGGACACTCCTGGCCTCTGTGAGAACCTGTGGAGGCTGGAGTGGGGGGGAGTGGAATGAGCAAGCAGCAAGAGGGTAGAGGAAGGTGATGAAAATACACTCTCCCTCTCTGCAGGTGCAAGTCCTGGTCTCCCTGCTGCTCCCCACACATACACAGAGATGACCCTGTGCAGAGGAAACGTGCTGGCTGGAACCCCCTCAGAAGACAGGCTGCTAATGCTTACATGCCAGACCTATGGCTAGTGATCTGGGACCTGGTGGTGGATTCTCTGCCTGCCTGGGAAAAGCAAAAAGGTCAGTGTTACTGTGTCTCCAGGCAGAAGTTGCTTCATCCTCTGGCCCTGATAGGAAGTCATTTTGTGTACAGTGAGGTGTTTTTCCTGAAGGTGGAAGTCCTGTCCCAGGAAAGCTGGCTGGGGCTCTGGGCCACTCAAGGCCTCAGGTATTGAGCCTCCTCCTGGGGAGAGACAGCAGGCGGGGCTCAGTCTGTTTTGAGGACTCAGTCTCCCGCTGTTGCACTTGGGTAGTGACGGTGTTCCAGTATTTAAACGCCCCTGGCAATGGTGAAGAAGTGATTCATAGCATTTAATTTCCCTACTAGTTGTTACAAGTCAGTAATACTCACCGCGTGGGTCACTGGCTTTCTCCAGGAGCAGGAGATCTGGACAGAAGGAAGGGAAGGCTCCAGGTCACACAAAGGGAACCTCAGTACGGGCTCTTCTTGGCTTTGTCATCGCACAGCTGAGAACAAGGAGCCACTACTTAGCTGATGCCTTCTGGATCTGATAGTGGATATAACTGGATACTATTATGCTGCTGTCTCATAAAATGCAGAGAGAAGGAACCCTTTCACAGAAAATCAAGCCAACTGACCAAATGTTTAAGTTGCTGGGGTGCATAATGTGACGCATCATGGAAGAAGACAAGAAAGAGATGGCTAAGGTGCTGCCTCAAGGAGGTCACAGCCCCATGGAGAAGCAGGGACTCTGCATGCATGTGGCTTTGGGGGAAAGGAAGATGAAAGTGCAAGGAGAGCCATAAAGAAACCACTGGAGAAAATAAGCAATTCTAAGTCAGTTGGCCCCACGGGGGAGTGACTCAGGTTGGAGGAGGAAGAAGGAAAGAATGAGGTTATGTGGGTAACCCCCAATCTGGATGTTCAGACTCCTTGGGGAGACTGTCACCCCAGTTTTAAATGCCATAAAAATGGAGCTGTGAAAGGGCCAGGCTGGGTATGTGGTTTGAGCTGCTCGGTCAGGGGCACTTCCTAGACCTCACGTTTAGATGTCTTTCCAGAATTGGCTTTGTTACTGTAAGTCAACTTTGTCTTTTAAATGTCTACAGAACCCTCAGACTGTTTGATCCACAGCCATGTTTAAAATGCACACATACACACAAACACACACAGAGAAACAACTGAGTTTTCAATGTTTCTTGCCTAGGGCAAAAGAAAAGAAGTTAGCATGCCAGAATCCAAGCCCTAACTGTCTTTAGAATGGGCGGAGACAGCCTTCCTTTGTGCAGTTTGCCAAGGGCTTGGAATGCCATGTGTGGCTGCTCTTGTTCTGTCCCCTTCTGGTTAACAATGAGCCCTCCCTCAAGCCCAGGAATCTGGCTCATTTCCTGTATCTCCTATTTCACTTGACATGTAGTGCACGATTCCTGTAAGCAGTGTGATGCAAGCCTAGCGGTTAGGGGAGATAGCAGTTCAGGGAGGCCTAGGTGACTTCCCTTAAATGACAGAGCACAGCCCTTGGCCCCTTATCTCCTGTGCAGGAGGAGCCTTGGGTGGGAACTTTCTCGCTAATTTGTGAGTATCTCAGAGCATCAGCTTACAGGAGGATGCAGGTGGGTTAACTGTGTTGGAATTCGTAGATGAGGGGAGGTCTCTCCACTACTGTGACGTCCCTACACCTTGGAGTCCTGTCACTTAGAACATGAGCAGATTAAACACAGCGGAAAAATCAAAGGACACTGCATTTTAGGAGGTGTTGCAAGGCCACTAGCTGGGCCTTGATAAGCAGCCACTCTGGGTTACACTGTTCTGGTGAATGTCTGTTCTTTATTTGACTTCCTCAACATGACATGGCCTCCCAGGTAAGCAGAATCATCACTGTCAGGCCTCCAACGAAGGTGATTTCTGTCACAACTAGGGTGTGTTTGAGTCTTGGGGCAAATCCTTTAATCAATAAAGGAAGCACGGACTTAGCTCCATCTAAAATGAGCGTTCTGCTTGACAGAGCACCGTGGGATGGGTCCTGCCAGGTGCAGTTGCCTGAGACTTCAGTCTAAACACACGAAGCAAGATCCCCTCGATTTTATTTCCTGTACAAACCTAGACGCCGTCATCCATGAATTCAGTAAACGTGTACTAAGCACCTTGCAGTAGTTAGACTGAATGTGGCTGTCCTAAGGCAGACCTAAATGAGCACAGCGGCTTAAACGCAGTGAATAGTATTTCTTGTGTAACTGTCTGCATAAGTAGCTCAGCTGGCTAGCAAGGTGACTCCATGTCATCCGGGATGAGCTTTCTTCTTTCTTCTTTCCCGTTACTACGGTGCTTTGCTTGCATCTACTTGGATTAGCATGACTGGCTAGCACATCTGCTTTCCATCCAGAGGAAAGGGGGCAGACCAAGCCAAGGGTGGACTATTTCAAGGGCAAATCCGGGAAACTGTGCATGCCCTTTGGTGCACTTCCCGCTGGCCAGAACTTTGCACAGGGTCCTGGCAACCACAGGCAGGGTAGAAAATATAATCTTTATTCTAAGCGGCCATGTGTGCAGCTAAAAAAACAGCACTTAAATTCCTGGAAGAGAGAAGGAGAGTTAGGGGACAGTTAGAATTTCTGTCTTACATTAGCATCTTCAGTATGCAAGATGCTAGCTAAGTAGGTGCTGAGGCAGGAGAAACAAGACGGGGTCCACTCACAATAGGCATATTTAATTGAAGGAAACTGCAATCTAGCAAGCTTTATAAGAAGAGTGCAAGGCAGACTTTGAGAAGGACAATAGAGGAAAGACAATAAAGGGAAGGAAATCCTTGTTGGCATGAAAGAGTTGGAATTCAATAGGAAAAGAAGCATAGTCTCTTGAGTCCACCACTTCTCACATGAGAAGACTGTTGGCAAAGACACAAGAAAGAAAACATTGCAAGGTCACGAGATCTAGGATTCAAGGGACATGGCAGGGAGAATTGGAAGGAAGTAATGGATTCAAGAGTCTTTGGTCAGAGGGAAATGTTATTTCTACTGATGCAAGACCTTTGGGAGGAAGGTTAAGAAGTAAGTTCGTTCTCTTGGCCCCCAAAATCTGATTTTCATGAGATGAGTCAAGAAGCTTCTCAGATGCATGCCTACACTGCTTCTAACCCTGCCCCATGCCTAACTCCTGCAGGGACATTTTACTTTCATTACAGCCCATTCAAAGAGGCAAACCCTGGCCTTGATGATTCAGGGTGTAGGGAAATCTCACATCTGGAGATGCTTTAGATCTGTCTTGAGCTCTTTTGAACCAACCCAGGAAACTTGATTAGATATTCTGCTCATACTCTAATCTTTGCAAATTTATTATGATTTTTTAATTTTAATTTTAAAATCAAGAACTATGTTTATGTTCAAAATCTAGCATCATGAAAAATGCTGCAGTGAATATTTTGCTCCCCACCTGTGTCCCACTTCTGTCAAGTTCCCACCTGTACCCACAGATAATCACTTGTACTATGAGTGCTGGCAGAGTTTTGTATCCCCCGGTATAATTTTGATCAGTTGGTTACCTCTTTATCTGACTGAAACCTCTTAAGTGCATTGCTTTCCTTCCATTCCATCTGCTGCCTCCCTCAAATCCAAAGGCTCATGTGTTCTTCCTTGTCTCTTCGCCAACAGTCTTCTCACTTTTACCCTCACCACCCCACAACACGTGTGTGTGTGTGTGTGTGCACATGCACATGCTCACACATACTTGCTCACTCATGGCCCTGCCACCCCATCCAGGACTATACTGCTTCCACATAACCTCCATCAAATGCAGCTCTGACAAAGGCATGAGTGGCCCACCCCAGGCTGACTCAGCTGGCTGTATTTGAACCCATCCCTCTACCCATCCACACCAATCTACACTCCTGCCACTCAACTCTCCTGCTTCCAAACACACCACTTCTCCCCACCTCTGTCTCAGTCTGTTCCCTCTGCCTGGGATTGCCTTTTCTCCTCTTGTTCTACCCATCTACCAAATTCAGATCAAATTCTAATTCTTTCATGCCAACAGAGATTTCCTTCCCTCTGTTCCCCTATTCTTCAAGAGCCCTTTTCCAAGTCTGTCTTGTATACTTCTTATAATGTGTACTAAATTACATGTTGATTTTTGGCAAGATTGGAAAGATGTTTGATCTTGGAATAGGATTTTTTTTTTAACTAACAGAAAGACTCCAGAGTCCATTTATTTGGCTTAAGTGGGGGGCTCTTCATTTCAAGAGGCTCATTATCTGAGTGATCTGAAGCTCTCTCTGCTCTAGGACATGGGAAACCAGGAACACTGGAGCTCTCCAGTGGTGTGCTGGAACAGGTCTTATGGCTCATGAGAGTCGATTGCAAGCATCTTTTCTTAATTCCTGATTGGTGACGTATAGTTGTAGCTTGAAATAGGCCATAGTGTCAGTAGCTACGCCACAGAAATTGGTGTCAGTTTGGGGCTGTTTCCTCCAGAGTGGCCATTATTTAAACATCTACCAGCACACTACTGGGAACATCAATCCAGTGGCCACTTTGTTTTGTTGGGACACTAATTGACCTGGTGTGTTCCTTTCCATCTGTCCACTCTGTCTTCGGCTAGTTGTGTCTTACCACAGGCACCACCTCAGTTGCTCACTCTTTCTTTCCTTCCATCTCCCTCCTAACTGTTTCATCAGCTCAGGTTTAACAAACAGACTGAATTCAACTGGCTCCCAGGTCAGTCCGTTTGTCCATGCCGAAGGATGGGCCAGTATGGCTCAAAAAGCAACAGTAAGTATCATGACTTGCAAACCAAAGAACCAGACCAACAAGGCTTTATTCCACTCAAAAAGCCTGAGAGTGTAAAGTTGGTTGATGAAGCATTGATTACTGAGCTACTTTGGACTGAGTCGAGAAAACTGTAGGAGCAATGAGTGTAAAAAAGAAAACTATTTTGGTATATAGAACAACGCAATGAGTAACTTCTGTGGTCTAGTTGAGATCATTAGAACACAATGGCTGCTTCTCTGGAGTTTTCTGGTTTCATTCTTTTGGGAGCCGCAGCCACCTCTTAGTGTGCCAGGCTCCCTGCCGGTGTGCTGGCCTCAGCAGCCCTGCACTCCGAGCCGATGGCCAGGGTTCCTAGTGGCTGGCCAGTGCAGAGCTAGCTGACCCCAGGCAGACCCAGGCTCCAGGGGCAGGTTGTCTGGTTGCGAGCCAGAGCCTGAAGGCGGCAGGCCACGGTCGGAAGCCTCTGCGAGACCCGCAGGCACTGTTCATGGTTTGTCATGTGCAGTTGGAGAGACAGGCTGCCCTCTGACGTCTCTGAAGAAGTTCATGATTTATCGGAGGATCAGAAGAAATATAAAACTAAATAGTAATATAACCCCCTGGGGGGAACCTCGGTTCAGTATTTTACATAATATTAGAACCTCAGCAAATAGTTTTCCTGAGATAAAAACTTGGCAAACATTCAACTGAAATGCTTGAGAAGTGAAACCATTCATATTTTGATGTCAGGAGATTTGAGTCTCATCCAGCCTTCTAAGTATCAAATTTGAAAAATCCCCCAGTACAAAGGAACAGGAAGTCTGTAACTCAGGCAGCCTAACGCTGGACGCTCTAGCCCCTCTTCCAGAGGTGGTGGGTGATTTTGAACTCTCCCTCTCTGCTCCTTTCCCCATCTCACCAAAACAAGTGCTGACCCTCTCATGAGTGTTCTTTAGGGTTGGAAGGAGAGAAATATTCTGATTCTTCTTTACCTCTGGGGGATCATATTTGTATAACTCGGGAGTCACTTTGTTGCAAGTAACAGAAAACTCAACCATAAGAGACTTAAACTGAGTTGGGCTGCGTTTCCCTCATCCAACAAGAAGTGAGGAGGTGGGCAGCCCAGGGCTGGACCGCCGCTCTGGGAAGCCTCAGTTCTTTGGATCTCCTGGTCCCGTCATTCTTAGCATGTGGCTTTGAATTTCCATGACAAGGCTGCTTTCAAGTTAGGAGGGAGGGGGAAGCCAAAAGCTGTCTTCTTGAGAGGGCTTCTGCTTCTCTTTGGAAAGGGAAAATAGCGGCTTCCACATAAATCTCCTTGGCCAGAACATGACCATTCCTCGCCAGAAGATGTTTAGGAACATGGGAGGTTTAGCTTTTGAATCTCGGTTAGAGAAAGGTAAGGAAAAAGGTGGTTGAGACTTGGGACTGGGTATCGAATATAAGCCGTTCCACAGGGTCTGCTGCAACACTAGGAACCATTTTGGGATTTTTGAAGTGCAAGAACTCACACACAATTCTGTTTTTAATCAGTCAGTGAATTAAACCCAAAGATTAATAGCCGACTCAAGAGCAGCTATGCTCTGCATACAAGTACCTCAGTAGGAATTTCCATGTTTGATGAAGTAGCAAATTTCATGTTGTAGTTTGACTCAGAGCTAGAGAGCAAAGAAGATGTAGGGGAAAAGGAAAGAGCAGAATCTCTTCTTTCTCCTGAGAAAATGGAGCAGCCTCTCACTTTAGCTCCTAACCCCTGGGCTGAGGGAGGAACAGACCAGGCACTTCAGGGTGGTTTGGTGTAAGTCCTTGAGAAAAATCTACAAAAAGTTTATCCCAGTGCCCGTCCCCTGTGGGAACTCTGCATGTGCTCATGGTGATATGTGCCATGGAAGAGAATGGCCAGTTTGAATGCCAGGCCCTGCCTGAAAGTTCAGAGATAGGAGCCGCATGTCCTCCTGGCCTGCCAGTCTGCGCTGAGTGCCGGTGATCTGATCATGCTTCTGGGCCACGCATCCTTTACGTGGGGTTAGGTGGTTCATTTGTCATACACAGGAACCAATGGTTAAACTGAGTCTCCTCTGCCGCACATAGTCTGCCCTCCCAATGCCATCCCTCCCCGCCACCTGCCCCATGGGGTAGGATGGAACGAGGAGGAATTTCTGAGCATTGTTCCTGTGCTGCCAAAGGCACACTGGCCCTTGTCTTCCTGTAGCTGGGTTGAGTTTGCCTAATAAAAATAATGAAATTCTGGGGGATGGTGTTGGATAGGCAAAGATGATGCATCCAGAGAGAGGAGAGCGAAGGCTCAGACAGTTTAAGCCCCATCATGAGGCTGAGGAGGGCAGGACTTGAGGACTGGTGGCACTGGGGCCAGTAAGAGGCGAAAGGTTAAATCTCTTTAAGATCAGTGGCATTGTCGTTTGCCCTCTCACGTGATGAAATCCTGAAAACAATGGCTCATAAACCAGAGGGTCTGTAAGTAAGCAGCTTCTCTCTGAGGAAACAGGTGGAGAATAAGGAAAGAGAAGGACATCAAGTCTAGTCAGGCACAGAGCACATGATTTAGCCTTCACAGTAATCCTGTGTGGTAAGAAAAATCTATCAAAGAAACTGAGGCTACCTACTATCACTCGGTAAGGGTAGGCCGGCATCTAGTCCCTGCACCACCTGATGATAAAGCCACAAGCTCCTCCCTGGACTGCCTTTCAGAGTCCCTGTCCAGCTGACTTGCTAGGAAACCACTAAACTTAGAAGTCACTGTCCAGCCAGGTAAGAAGTCTTTAAGCAACATTTGCAGGGAGGGATGGGCAGAAGCACCCTTTGTCCCTCAGAGCCAAACCTCCAGGCTGGCAGCCCTTTTAGGAGCAAACACTTTATACTGACCAGAATGCCTGCAGAGTTGAGCTAAAGTCACTTTCCTGGTCCCATCTGGAAGCTCTTCAGAGGTATAATTTCATTCCAGCCAAATGTAATTAAGAATTTGATTTGATTAAAAAACAAATCGAAGGAGAGAAATGTGTTTCTTCTCATTCCCTCCCTTTCTTCATAAGTAGGGCACTGGCTGCCAAGGCACGTACACGTGACCAGTGGCCAGTTGATGGGCGGGGCCCCTCCCCGTGCCCCTTGGCCATGCTCTCTAAAGAATGGTGGCTGCTGGGGAGGGGATGGGCAGGGGATGGGGGGTGAGGAAGGTGAAGGGCACAGTTCCCACAAGAGATCGGGGAATTCAGCAAATACAAGCTAACGATTAGAAAGATTCTAATTTGGCTTCGAGAACCTAGCAAAACACAGCAGCTCACAGCCTCTGCAGGAATGAGATGTCCACGTAATCAAAACAGGGCCAGGCAGTGGGCAGCTCCCAGGGAGAGACTCAGCCATTCTGGGTACTGACCAACCTCAACCGGCTGCCGAGAGAAACCCTGGTCAGCAGGGACCACCAGCTTGCCTCTCTAGGAAGATGGGGCTCCAGAGCCAATTTGGGTAAAAAAGATAAGTGAAAACGTAGGGGGAGAGGAAGGGCTTCGTGATACTGCATTACCAGCCATGACCCAAATAATCTGCCTCTGACCTACTCCAGCTTATCGCAGAGGCTCTAATGAGAATTCTGTGGTGAGCTTTCATAAAGGGCGATTCAGAATGAGAGCAGGGAGGTCAAATATGTGTGCATGGGCTGCTCCCGTCCGATTTCTGCCCAGACACACCCTTTTACCTGCTCCCTGTTTGGGGGAATGCTCCTTTTTTCATTTTCTAAATCTGTCCCTGTCTCTCTGTCTTTGAAGAAGCTCTGTGTGAGTGTTTACGCAAACTAAGCGAACCAGGAGCTAGAAACTATTTTCCATTGTTCCTATGCAGTCAAATTAAGGCAGAAGTTACTGAAAAGAGCTAGAACTTACTAGGAAATTTCCAGAACTTAAGGGCATCATAAGGTGGGACTAAAGCATGGACCCTAGGAACAAGGTGTTTGCTGGGGTTGGCTTAGCTGCTCACAAAGCCATCGTGAGCTCATGCTCTTTCTGTCTTTCTACTACATCATCCCTAGAACATTGCCTTTTGTCCTCATGTCTGTGGACTCACGGATGCAAGAGGTCTGCTGCAGGTCCAAACATCATGTCTACACTCATGGCAGGAAAGAGGGCACTGGTCACATCTATTCCATCTTATCAGAAAAGCAAAAACCTTCTCTGAAATACCAGAAGACCCCTTATATTTCATTTGTTAAAACTGTCACATGGTCACCCCCTGGTTGCAAAGGAGATAGGAAAGTGGGTATTTATCTAGGAACCTTGCTAATCTGATCAAAATTGGAGTTCCATTTAAAGGAAAGACAGGGGGAATGGGCACTGGGTAGGCAAAGAACCGTGTCTTCTGTAGGTGCTTAGCCTACTGAGTAGCAGCAAGGTCCAGTAGGGAAAAATAAAAACTACCTAGGTATGTCAAACAGAGGGAGTGCCAATTCAGGGATCTGGTTGTTCAACAAGAAGTGTTAGAAGGACCAAAAGATAAAAAGAGGAAAATGAGGTTATCCAGGCATTAGAAGTTGCAGGAAGTCATTACACCCATTAGGCTGTAGCTCAGAGAAACATATGGTGTTACCCCAAACTGAGGGTTGCCAGACTCCTGGACTGCGCACATACCTGCTGCTGCCCCCACCTTGCAGCACGCCAGAAGCTTGTGCTCCCATTGACGCTGCAGAAGCTGGAAAGACCGAGCACCTCCACCCTGAGAGTGCTGCTGCCATGAGCTCCCAGCCTGTGAGCACCAGGCAGCCAAAGCTGCTGTCACTACTGTGCAGAACCCCAGGGGTGATCCCCTGCCTGCTGCTGTTACTGCTCTGGTGTCACCAGGAGCAGAAAGAACAAAAAGATACCGTTTCCCTACTTTCTTTCTTCCAGTCTCCTGCCAGTGCCTGCCTTGGCAGGACCTAGCTAGAACCCAGATGGTGTAGGGATTGACCTGGGAAGTGTTGTTTGCAGGCTTCCAGCCCCTGTGAATCAGAGAGGAGCACAGCTGGCCAGAATGGCATGCGCAAATGATGGCCTAGGCATCACCCTGCAGTGTTGTGAGGAGGCAGGGGGCTGATGCCGGCAGGTTTGCGAGGAGCATGGATGTGCACCACCCGTGGGCTGCACTGACTGGGTGAGGAAATGGAGGGACAGGTGAAGAGTAACCCAACTTCAAACACTTACATAATAGGAAGTCCAGAAATAACTCTGTTAATTGTGTGTCTAAAAAACTAGCTTCTAAATCAAAAGATCCTTTCATTTTGTTCTGCTCTAGATGACCAGAAAATGACAACACTCAAACAGATTTTTTAAAAACGCCTGCCATGAACACTGTCTCGTGTTTGATGTCATTCAAGAGTAGAGAGAAGGACAAGGACCTCTCTTGAAGACGGTTCAGGCCAAAGGATCTCTGTCAGTGAGCAAACTCTGTTGAAAAATAGCCTCACAATTTTCTAGCAGCAGGTTTGATAAGGCCACTGGGGAAGAAATCACAGTAGGCTGCTTATGGTCATATTTCCACTTTAATGTCAGTTGTGACTACGAATCTAGGACTCTGGTTCACCATGATAGCGAATACCTGCCCATAGGGGGATATGCACAGATCCAGGCTGGAGAGGCATTAACTTGGGGGACAATTAGAGCATCTAGTTTCAGGGCATGAGTGGACAGAAGAGTTTGTCTCCCCATGCTCGGCTGTATTCAGCTATTGGGAAACCCAGGGCTTGAAATGTCATCTGGGAGCAGGATGGAGGGATGAGAGTGTAGGCATATAGGTCAGGCACCTCGGGTAAGCAACCTCAAGGGTTCCTTTCTGTGCTCTGGGTCTCTCTTAAAAGCTCACTTGGAAAATCTGAGAACCAGGCACAGAGCCAAGACAGAAAATTGCTATGGGCTGGAACAAGGGCCCAGAACTGCTCTTTGGGACAGGACAGGAAGGGCAAGGCAGGAGTGCATCATATTAACAACAACCTTTTACATTTGTGGAGCCCTTTATGATTTACAAGTGCTTTTCTATAATCTTGACAGTTAATCTCACCTGGTAGTCACTTGCTCTGCAAGTTAGGCATCTCAGTTATCTGTACGGCTGTGTCACGGATGCGCCCGGCTGTGTGCTTGTACTTCTAGAGCGGCCCAGTCACTCAGCTGGCGTCGGAGCTGACTGGGAGCTCGGCAGGACTGATGGCCCAGAACGTCTACAGGTGGCCTCTCCATGTGACTCGAGCTCCTCAGAAAATGGCAGCTGGGTCCCAAGAGGGGACATCCTGAAAGCAAGCTCTCTGAGAGACCACGTAGAAGATCAATACTCCTTATGATCTAGCCTTGGCAGATAGACTGTCACTTCCTTTGAATTCCATTGGTCAAGCAAGTCACTGAAGACAACTCAGATTTGAGAGGGAGGAAATCAGACTGCCCCTCAGGGGGAGGGGTAGCAGGGAACTTGGGGCTCTCTCTACTACAGGGAGTATTATGAGCCTCATCTGATTTTTTTAGATAAAAATAAGTGGTTTGAAGTCATCTAATAGGTGCAAGAACTGGATTTAGTTAGAATGTGGGTTTGCTCTCTCATTATATATAGACATATACATTTTTATGACATATATTATTTAATCTATATGTTTATATATCTATGTATAATTTATTCAAAGATACACAAATTTATATAATTAAAAAATAGGTATATAAATACATAATTTTTAAAAGAATATTACATATAGACATATATAATTTTTATAAGAATATTATGTGTGTGTGTGTGTGTGTGTGTGTGTATGTATATGCTCTGTGCACAACACCTCATGACTTCATTGTCATTTGGAGAGTGTAGAATCCTCTGAGTGAGCTGGTCCTTCTTCTGGCTATCTTTTTCTGTTGCAGTGATTTCCCACACTCCCACTCAAGACAAAGAGGCCCCTTTGTATAAATGAGAGGGCCAGCCATTCCAGGTCCCAGATGCAAAAGGGTGGCAGCCCTTCCTGAAATCCTGAGAATTAGAGTTAAGTCCTCCCAGGATCTGGAGCCAGCTTCCTGACATGGCTCCTAGAGCCTGCTCTCTTAAATATCAGACCTGGAGGGGGCCTGGGAAGATCCTGCATCTTTCTGAGAGATGGGAAGGAGTTGCCTCAGGGACCACCACTAAGTCTGAGATGGGACCAGGTCTGGGGTGATCCCAGCTCTAACCCAGCTGGCTGCCCTCTTCAGGAGCACGGCCTTGGGACCTCTGAACACTAGGGCACCCTTTCCTTCTCCATGCTTTCTTGGACACTCTCTCTCCAGCCACAGTCCCACATGTGGGAAGCAGCAGAGAGAAAGCCAAGGGTAGGAAGGATGGCAAAGGTTTCCAGTGAGGGTAAATGGCAGCTTAATATTTATTGAAAGTTTTGCACTATGTTGTTGCCCTGGCTCTGCAGATAACATCCTCACTCTGTCTCCAGAGGCAACTCTGTGGTGTGCTTTTCAAAAGTTAGCCCCTCTGATGCTTGGGCTTGCCACCCCTCACCCCCACACCCATTTTATTCATGTACGTGTGTTTCTGATTCAGTCAAAGGGAACATGATGTTAGGATCCTTTGGAGAATGCTTTTGTGTTCAATAGTTTTTATGAGCATATTGTCTTTGCTTCTGAATTCAACTAGTTGACTAAATTTTTTCTGGAAAACAAAACCACAACTTTGGTTTGTTTCACAGTTCATTTAAACAACAAAAAAAGGGGGAATGTTTAGTCTCTTTTTAGGTTGGCAGCTCAGCAAATTATAGAAGAGTAGTTTGCTGTGGTTTGGGGTTTGCTCTGCAAATCCCTGGTGGAGGCACAGCTGTTGGAACATGGCAGAAGGGGGTTTCTGAAGGAGGAGAGGCAGGTGGCTTGGCTTGGGGAGGGCAGAGGAGGAGGCCTTCAGAGAAACAGTCTAAAAAAGCAGAATGTAAGGTTGCCCCTGTTAACACAAGGGCTTCAAGGCCTAAGGGCAGAGGGAACATTTAAGAAAAAGATCCACACTTGTAATGAATATAAGTTAGCTGTTTGAAACCTGAAATGGTCTAGAGCTATATTATTACTTATTTGTTGCCCCATATTTTTCCAGGAAGCCTTTGGGAACAAAGCAAAGTCATCTGCTTTGGAACTTTGAAGGACCAATACGTGGTTTCCTCTGAGGTTCTCACACTGCTGCTCTGGGGTGTGGCTGGGACCTCAGGATTCATAAATGTCTCTCAGGTGATTCTGAAATGTAGCCAAGTTTAAAGGCCACTGGCTTAAGTGACATATAAGAATGAGACATGCAAAAGACCGAAGAGCTTAGCAAGAAATAGATGAGAAAATTAGGATAGTGGGGAAATATAAGTGGGAGAGAAAAAAGTAGAAGCCAGGAGAGAGATGGTACCATTAAGATTTCATGTCTGCACAAAAAATGTGAACAAATGTTTCTTCAGGGAAGTCCCACTGGCCCTGGTCCAGAGACTGTAGAAAAATTTCTCTGGTGATTCACCATAAACAGTGGCTTCTGTGCAGTTTAGCAAAGATCTTTAAAGACAGAAGCCCGCCATCTTCAGTTCTGAAAGAGAAGCTTCCCCATGTGCTCAACTGACTGAGTTTTTAAATCAGTTGCGCACATAGGACCCATTCAGGACACACACTGAGCTATGCTGATCCCAGACTAGTTGACCCTCCAGATACTAATCTAGATTTGAGTGACTACAAATTCTGGCTTGGATAATTATGCCTTGAGCTTCAAAGGTGGAGTACAGTGCAGTGGTGAAAAGTTAACCTTCTTATTTCAGATTCTAGTGCCACTTACAGACCGTGTGATCCTGGCTACAATACTTAACATCATCAAGTCTCAGTTCTCTCATCTCTGAAATGAGTAGAACCATGGCACATGGCAACTATGGTTATGATGCTATTATGATGATTAAAGGAAATAATCCACGTAAATAATTTGGAATATTGCCAGCCATGCAAAATGTTAAAAAATGTTACCTATTAATAATTTTGTTATCTCCTCTCACCAATGAGGCCAAACACAGGTTTTCTCATATGGAATTTTTTCAAAGCAAAGGCTGATTAAAATGAAAGTTCAGACAGTCTTAGGTGACCTCTCCTGGTTTACTCAGTCAGCCTGGGGTGAGACCTAGGCCCTGGTTTCTTTGGAAAACTCCCCGGATGATTCTAGCATGCAGCCAGGCTGAGAAGCAGTCTTGGTGTCTCATTGTGTTTTACTCGCTCTCACAGGAGTTTCCCGGACACTTCTTGCAGCAATCTTGTCTTCAGGCTTATCTCAGGTTCACTTTGAAACTGCTCTGATTCCAAATGATTGTCCTTTTGCTTTTATAATTTGGGTTTTTGCTCAGAGTAAACCTGGATTATTACTTCTATTTAAATGTTTTTATGTTTCTAATCACCATTTTTCCTGATTTTCAGATGCCATGTTCATTTGATTCCCCGCCCAGAGATGAATATTGCAAATATTATAGTAATCCAACATTTTGTCTCTCTGTGTGCATATAAAATATCAGTTTTAAAATTGCAAAATTAGTGTTGAAATCTGCTTAACTTTACGTCATAGGCACAGTCTCAGATGCCAGGGATTTTTGAAAGTGTGATGATCGTTCCTTGCTCCTGATGGGGCTGTATCTCACGGTGTCTCACTGTTCTCTTGTCGGGGGTATTTCTATCCTCAGCGCTGTTGGCTTCCTGGGGTTGCTGGAACAAAATGCCAAGGACTGGATAGCTTAAGACAACAAAAATCTATTCTCTCATGGCTCTGGAGGCTGCAATCTGCGTGCAGGTATGCTTGGCTCCTTCTGGAGGCTCTGAGGGAGAATCTGTTTCTTGCTGCTCTCCTGGCTTCTAGGAGTAGCCCCACTTTTTTGACAGTCCTTGGCTTATAGACTATTCACTCAGATATCTGTCTCCATTTTCACATGGTGTACTTGTGTATCTCTGCGTCCCAATTTCCCTCGTCCTGTAAGGCACCTGTCGCTGGGTTAGAGTCCACCCTAAGCCAGCATGGCCTCATTCTCACTCAACTATTTGCAAGGACCCTATTCTAAATAAGACCACACTCCCAGGTACAGGGGCTTAGACTTGAACATTGTTTGGGGTGACACAATTCAACCAATACATCAGCCATTTGTTAATTCCACCCATCTTTTTAAGAGACAGGTAAAGGTTTTGAACTTCCCGCTGCATCTTTGTCTCAGCCCCCCTATTGCCTCCTGTGCTGCCATGAATTCACACAGGTGTGGAGAAAGCCCTGCCAAGGATAAAAATGGAGCAAAGGGGCCCTTTCCCTCCTCTCCAGATACCAACCTTCCCTGGAGCAAGCAGGGTGCCTGCCTCCAGGAAGTCCAGGAGGGGCCAGCTGAGTTGGGGGGATGGCCACAGGTGGTGGAGGGAGCTGGGCGGGGGCTTCCTGCAGCTGCTCGGCCACCTGGCTGGGCAGCTGTTCTCCCCACCAGGGAGCTCTGTGAGCGGGGCCTGCCTGGCATGTCACAGCCTCTCCTTGAGGTATAGAATGCCAGATGCCTGGTCAAATCTGTCAATTCTATTGAGCAAATGTTCTGCAGGAGTGGGGATTGGGGTATGGAAACACCAAATTGGCTGTTTGTAGTGACTGCTTGGTTTAGACAAGAGTGGACCCAAATGTACCCACAGTTCCTCGGTCAGCTGGGATGGTCCGGTCCAGGGATAGGCCTACAAGCCAAGGCCCACCCCCGCCTGCTTTGTACAGGGGACTAGGTAGGGGCTTTACAAGTGAACATTTGTAGTTAATTTGATGGTAGGGAGCACTAACTGTGAAGCCCAAGTGAGCAAAATGTTATCGCCCTCATGAAATAAATTTCATTCTTTCATTATTAGACCTCTATTATAAAAATATCATATGCAATAATTATTATCATATTTTGAATTTCATCAATAAAAAGTTTCTGGAAATTTGTTTTCTATTTTGTTATGGAAGCTTCAATTTTGTCTCTAGGCCTGAAAAGTCTAAAATCTTCACTGTCAGTCAAGTAGTCTCAGACACCAGCGTACAACAGAAAAGCCTGCAGAGCTTTTAAAAGCAGACTTCTGGGCCCTACTCCTGGAGTTTCTGATTCAGTAAGTATGGGGTAGGGCCCAGTGATTTGCATTTCTAACAAGTTCCCAGATGCTGTTGGGCTGGGAGCGACCCTCCGAGAACTACAGTCTGTCAAGTCAACAATAAATTAATAAATATTTATCTGGAAGGTGACATCCCATAATGCCCACAAGAATAGGTGGAAGAGTCGGAGCTGGGCTGTTGCCCAATTCTGCTGCTAACTCCAAGATCTTGGGCATGCTATTTATGTGTCTTGAACCTTCATTTCCTCTTTGTAAAATGGAGATAACAAAAGTGCCTACTTCACAAGGGTTATGAGAGCTTATATGAAATCAAGCTTGTCAAGTTTTTAGCACACATTAGCTATTTGTCAGCCCTTGCCCTCAAAATACAATTTGGGGCCATCGAAATGATACAAATTTTAGTGAACAGTACTGAGTGGTAAGGGCTGTGAACAGGAAGATCAGAGGAGCAATCTGGGAGGACTTCCTGCAGGACGTGTGGTATGAGCTGAACATGTGTGAAGGCTGGGAAGGCAAATGGGAGGCCTAATGGGGGCTTGGAGATGGGAATGAGATCAGAGTGCTTTTTGGACAGAGAGGACTTGAGACTGTCCAGTGAGTAGAAAGAGCTGCCAAGTGGCATAGGAAACGGGGGAATTGTTGTGTCAGCTCCGGGGGCCAGTGAGAATCTCATAGTGCAGTGTGTGGGGGCAAGGGCCTTGGAGTCCCAGAAACTGCTCTTGGGATTTGGTTAAAATTGGGAGCTTGGGGAAGCTGAAATGTCCTGCCTGCTTCTCAGTCCCCAATTCTACTTCTTGGGGCTGCACAGCGGGCGGGCCTCATCCCCATGTCTCCATTCTGTTTACCCCACAAGCATTCCTGTCATCTGGTAAGAACTGCTGCCTGGCAGAGAAGCCTTGGGAAGTTTGCTCTGTCTTCTAAGAAACAGGAAGTCATTATTTGCCCAAAGCAAACAAACTCACAAACTGCAGGGTTCACTTTCAGTCCAAAATTGCAGTCCCAGGAGGTGCGTGTGTGGACTGAGGACATGGGGACCCAGGCAAAGAATCCTTTCCCTCCCTTCTTCCCTGGCCAAATAAACAACTGCCCTCATTTCACAGCCGTGACTTGCAGAAAGTCCAAGGTAAGTAATCCCCTGACAATGTATAGACGCTGAGCTGAGTTTTCTTCCCCAGACAGATACATTACCAAGTGGGGCTCTTCTTCCCATGACATCAGCAAAACCAGTTCCATTATTCCTGGAATTGGAGGATGATTAACCTTCTACATGCCCCCTTTCTTTCCTGCACCCAGAGGGCAGAAGGGAACGAGTATTTACTGGGAGCCCACTGTATGCCTGTGTGTGGCACCAGCATTGCTGGGGCTCTTTCATTTAAGTCTTGGGCCAACCCTGTCTAACGGGCAGCACTGTCTGCATGTTACAGATGGGAAAACACCAAGGCACTGAAGGGAGGGTCGCTTTGCTCATGTCACTGAACAGAACTGCCATTTGAATTCATGTCTGGCCAATTGTACATGTGCTCAAAGCCACAGGCTCCTCGATTACTTTTAGAACCCCTGCTAATGCCCTTTCTCTCCCCTTGACTTTCTTTTTTTTTTGTCTTGATTCTTCAAGAATAGGACTTACAGCTTTTCTGCAGCATGCACAGTTCATGCCGCTAATGGAAAAGCCCTGTCCTGCTTATGCAGGGCTGTAGGAGAGAGCTTGGAGACAGCGGTGGCTCCTGAAGAACATCCCCAAACATACAGGACACAAACAGTAAACCAGCGAGATCCCCTATTTATCTTATTCTGGTGACACAGTGCATGAGCAGGCTGAGGGGGACAATGAAAAGACATCTCTAATTTTCTGGTTGAGGGGGGAAGCCTTGTGCCTAACCTGTGCCTATATAAACCGTGTGTTCCAAGTGTGATTTCTAAACTGTAGAGCACAGTGGACTCTGGAGTTGGAATGCTGGAGGCCAGACTTTACCAATTACTAGCTGGTACCAAAAGGCACCTCAGTTTCTTCATCTGTAAAATGGGGGTACTAAAAATTGTATCTGACTGGCAGTAAGTGCTTACAAAAGTGGCTGGCACTCTGGAGTCACTGGAATACACAATGGGTCCCTGGAAGGCAGCCAGCTCGGGAGTGCAGGCCACTTCTCTGGCTCCGGGCCCCAAACCTGCACCAGCTGGGTGTGACCTCAGTAAGGCCCAGTCTTTCTTCCTGACAGACGCTTGGATGATTGTAGTGAAGTCCCTTGAGCCAAGCCTTTGAAATATTTAAGTACATGTATTCTAACCAATTAATTATTAATGAACCATAGTCTTCAACATTGTATCCGTTTCTTTATCCAGGACTTAAGAAGAAAAGCAGGGACTACAACTAAGATCGACAGAAAAAAAGACCAGATCTCTTTGGTACATGTCCTCCCAGCCTGTATAACCAGGTCCCTGCCCTGCCAGCTTCTCCACCTTCTCTGTTCCTGCTCCAGGGCCCCATGACAAGTGACTCTGGAAGGGACTGTTTGTGCTGAGCCTGGCTGAGAGTTCAGGTGTCCTCTGCTGCAGGGAGGGCCTAGTGGGGCGGGGAGTTCCCCGTTCCGGCAGCTGTGCCCGGGAGACTGGGGAGGGATTTCCTTACCTCTACCTAAAGATTTTTTAGGTTATGAAGAGAATGCTTATAATTCTATGAGAAGCTGGGTCTTCAAAATGCCACTCCTGGTCAGTAGCAATGATCACAACATTGACAACGATTGTAATTTTGAGTGCTCACTGCTTCTCAAGCATGTTGCTAAACGCCTTCAAGTATCCGTGAGGTCTTTCTTCTGCAATAGAGAACCCAGCTGTAGCAGAAGCTGTTGGTGTCCACCTGTACCTATTAGCCCCTCATTTTCATGAACACCACCAGCTGCTGGCTCCTGTAGCTCATTGCCTGAGAGCCGCAGAATCCCACTCTGCCTGTGCTTGGGTCGGGCCAGCAGTGCTAGGGAGGCAATGGCCTTGTCCCTCTGTTTCCCAGAGCTTCTCCACGGGATTATGCTCCAGCTGCCCACAGGGATGTTTGCTATCCAATGTCGCCTTTCCTGGCCTCCCTCCCTTCCCCGCTTCTCTTCCCAGGCTTCTTGTGACCATCTCCCACATCAGTGCTTGAGGTGAGTCTTTGTCTTAGGGTTTGCTTCTGGAGAAAATAAATGAAGATTCCCCACCTCAAACTGTCTTCAGATAAGAAAGTCATTTATGGGCTCACTTAACTGAAAGTCTGGCTTCAGGACTGACTTGATTCTGGGTTCAAAAATGTCCCTCCCTCCCCCAGCTCTACTCTTGATTCTGTTTTTTCTGGTTTGGCTCCATCCTCCGATTTTCCTAGCTGCCCTCGGGCTCACAGTATCACAATATCCAAGCCAGGGGAAGAAAGAGGCCAATTCCCTGGTAACTTAAAAGCCTGGAGCATTGAGTCTTACTAGTCCTGATTGCCTAGACTTGAGTCATGTGCTACCCTTGAAGCAATCTTGGTGGCCAGGGAGGTGGTGTGTGAGGACTGCCCATCCTGAGTCAACTGGGTGCTCTGTCCCTGGGAGATCCCAGGCTGAGAGTGGGGGTGGTCCCTCACCCAGAAACGGGGGCACGGTCACTGGCTGGGGCTGGTGTGTACTGAGGTGCAGGTACAACCTTAGCCACTAGTATTTGTGCATTGCTGTTTTCCTCACACAGGCTTGTTCTCATTTTCAGGGAGGATCCCGAGGCTTAGAACATTTACTTAGCCATGGTCCCCAGCTGGGCAGGGGCAGAGTGACCTGGGCACATTGATTTAGCTGTTTCCAATGCTCTTTCTCTACTGCTGTTACTAAGTATATTTTTACTTAAAACATATGACCATCCATGCATTTCCCATTCTTTTGATTCAGGGCCAAAGCCTTGTTCTCAGGTGTGGGCTCTACCGGGTCCGGATCCCCTCACCTTTCTCATGTAGACCATTCCCACAATGCCTTGCCTATGATTCTAACTTCAGTGTTTTTAGATGGGAACTTAAGATGCTTGGTGAACATTCTGAGTACGGCAATCTCTTAGATTTTCAGGGGCTCCTTCTCAATCTTTTACATTTGTCTCCTCCATTGCTGTTTAATTTGACAGTAATCTTTTTTGGAATCATGCCTTCATTGAGCTTTTCCAAAGCAATCAACTTAATTTTCATGGAAACAAAAGTTCTCTTTCGTTTTGTATTTCACCAGTTTACAGGATAGTTAATTAAATTACTTGATCACAGTGACACCCAGCAGCTGGCATCAGTAGGTTTGGGGACACACACTGCTGACTCTTGGTTAGCAAACAGCTCAACCAGCGGAAGACAGTACGGCACTTTAGAGGGACAATCTGCCAGCCAGCCAAGAGGGTCAGCCTGCAGCCAGAAGAGTTTACAGAGCAGAGGGGAAGTCGCTGGGTAGGCCAGTTGGTTTGGGAAAGCTGCTTGAGAGCGCTCTCTGCAAGCACTCACTACAGGGCCTGGGGCAGGGATGGTGTTCTACTCCGTGGCTGCTGGTGGATGAGATGGGATTTGTTGTAAAATTTCCTCTGGGGCAGCCGTTTCCTGCCTAGTGATCTGAGCATGTGCAGGAAGTAACAGAACAACAACACACCTTGATTATCTGAAAGGCCACGGAAAGGACTTGTCTCTCATGGGATTAGAGAGCCTCCCTGTGGGGCAAGGACTAAGGTTGGTGATATCAAAGCACCCAGCTTTCACTCTGAACTTGGGGACGACCTGTGACCTTGTGACCTACTCAGGGTCTCAGAGAGGGTATGCATTTGATATGTATACTGGTGGTAAAGGGCAATTTTTTTTTTAAAGGTCATTGCAGCCCATGTGTGTTTTCTTGCAAATTAGAAAAAGGTACTCCTTTTGGGTGGATGAATTAGAAAAACGTGCCCTCTCTGGACACATGAGCTCCTTTCTCCAGGCCAAAGCAGCCGCTTGGCAGAGCACATAGCTTGTGGAGCATAAACTCAATTACCACGCTCCTCATCCCCTCAATCCAGGTGGCTTTGGCAGTGCACAGACTGTGCAACTGCACAGGACAGGCCTTTGGAAGACCCAAGCCCCTCCAGGTTCCTGTGGCTGTAGCTGAGGGACAGAGCATAGCACCAGGGCAGTGCTCTTCAGAGTGTGGAGCAGGCACCAGCAGTGGCAGGGGCATCCCTGGGAACTTGCTAGGTATGCAAACTCATGGGCCCTGTCCCAGACCAGCTGAATCAGAATCTCAGGCAGTGGGGTCCAGGCGTCCATGCTTTAGCAAGTCCTCCGGGTGTTCCCGTTGCTTACTGAAGACTGAGGCCGACGGCAGACCCTGAAAGCAGCGTGCGCACCTGCCTGCCTGCCTGCCCCTCTCTTGCTGTGGAGCACAGCGCGGCCTGCAGATCTGCGTCCCCGGGGCTGGCTTCCCCTGGCCGCTGGGAGCCCCCACTTGTGGGGATAGGGCTTGACTCTCGTCGCCAGACCCGCCTTGACAAGCACAAGCCCTGCATTTTTCAGGACATTTTTGCTTCGTGGGAATGAGGAAAACTATTCACTTCCTGGAGTGGGTTGCCAAGTCCCACGCAGAGCCGGGCCTCCCGGTCTGGTGGGTTGAATGCCCCTCAGAACTGGGTTGAGAGGAGGCGAGAGCTGGAGTGGGGGTGTGTGGGGACGTGGGGAAGCGCGTTCCCACACCGCAGGCCGGTTCGCCCGGTGCTGTTAAGCCTGAGCCGAGGCAGCCGCGGGGAGGCCCTGCCCCTCGCCCCCAGCCCGTCCCCCACAGAATGCAGCTTCTTCATTTTCTGTGATTAGCCTGACGTCCTCGCTAGCCCAAGATCATTTCTCCCACCCTGTCCCACCCCTCTGGGCAGCAGGGATAAAGCATTTTCTGTCAGTCAATGGTGTCCCTGCCTTGCATACTTAAACTGTTCCTCTCTGGTAAACATTTAGTCTCTCAAGTTCGAGCTCCGCCAGAATGCTTCACCCGTCTGCTTGCTGCTTCCTAAGATGGCGTCTGTATGGAGGAAATTGTGGTCATCTGTCAGCCCACGGTTTTGAGGATAGTGATTTGGGCATTTTGCAGGCAAAATAATGCCTCCCAGAGGCAGGGAAACCACTGCTTGAGTTAGAACAGAAAAGTCTGTGTTAAGAACTCAGTGAGGTCTAGAAGAACTTTTAATAATAAAGCAATAAGAGTTAGAGGTGCAGAAACAAAGTGAAGCAAAACAAACCCTTTATATGTGAAAAGAGGAAGAATTAGGCTTCCTTTCTCCCCTGTGAAAGGAACTTTGAAAGCAGTTGATTGCAATGCAAAAACTGAGGGAGTCTTCTGCCCTCCTGAACTGTGAGGGCGGGCCCACACAGCCTTAAAGCACATGGGCCAGGGAGTGCTGTACTCCGTGCTGAAAGGTGGGCTTTGTAATCAGAGAGTCCCTGATTCAGTGGGCACCACATTTACTTGCTGTGTGACCTTGGGCGAATATCTTAACTTCTCTTAGCCTATCAGTCAAATGAGTCCAATTATCAAATAGGTATGTGGGACAGAGTGGGTGTTCAGAGTCAAATAGGATGTATTTGAAGTACTGGCACACAGTAAGCTCTCAAGAGTTAGCTCCTTTCCTTCACTCATCACTTGTTTATAAAGCACTATTGATTTGGTCATATGTGGACAGGTCCTGATGAGTGACAGCTGAGAGCTGGTGCTCATAGAGACTGAGGTAAGACTTCAGGCTCTAGATGTTTCTAGCTGTGTGAACTGGGTGAGATGCTTAGTTTCTCTAGACTTCTTAAGAGTAGAGATCACCTTAGTACATATCTTGATTGATTCTTGGGAAGATTAAGATAATGTGTATAGAATTGCTTAGAACAGAGCTGGGCACACAGTGATATATAAAAACTATTAACATAATCATGTAAGCATGTAGGGCTTCCACTAACACGTGTGGAGTAGTGACTGCGCCAGGCTCTCTAGTGGGTGCCGGGGACACAGAGAACAAGGAGTCACAGTTTGGGCCTGTATGGATCTTACAGTTTGGTTAGGGAGACAGAAAATTAAGCCAGTGTGTCTCATAGAAGGCAGGTGATGATAACTGTAGGCAGGTCAGAGCATGAGGGGCGGAGAGGGTCTCAGATCAGGATGGTCTGGGTTGGAGCAGCAGGGCAATGGGGGGATGGGGTGGGAAAGCCATTCCAGGTGAGGAGGATGCAGAGGCGAAGGCAGGATGGCTGCAAGGCAAGACTGAGGTGTGGAAGACTTGAAGTTCAGGTGGGTCCTGAAGCCTGTTCAGTGCTGAGGAAGAGGCAGCCCTGGGGAAGGTGACCTGGGCTGTTGGTCAGCTCCACTCAGGCACGCACTGTCTGCTCCATTCTCTGCTGCCTTCTAAGCCCCACAGGAGTTCGTGGCATGGAGTAAACAGTAACTAACTGGTTGACTCAAGGAATGAAGAGGTGGAGAATGGAGGCAAGAAGGGGATCACACCCTTGTACCATGTCTGGTGCCAGCATTCCTCCTGCCAGGAGTGTGTGTGCATTGGGGTGGGGGCACCAGGGGCACAGCCCAGGTGGCCGCAGGGGTGTGGGGAGAGCTGCTGAGGCCCTGGCCCAGACCCCTGTGCGAGGGGGCTGGCGCTGGCGCCAGTGGGAAGAGAGCCCCTGGGTGCTGGGGGCAGTGCTGAGGGGCCAGGGTGGGGTGGGTCCCAAAGCTGGGGGCACCAGTGACACTACTGTGGGGCAGGCCTCAACCCACCAGCGTCGGTGCTAAGAAGGGAACTCGGGGAACCATGAAGGCTCTAGCTGGGTCCGTGCAATGGAACCAAGTGATGGGACATGAGCCAGGGTTGGGAAAGGGGGGAAGACAGAGGATCTGGCCAATTTGAAGAGAAAGGAGGTAAGCAGGCTAAGGCCAGAACAGGGTCAATTGTTGTATCTCACTGCAAGCGCAGCTTTCTTGCCCTTGCCTGGAATCCCCCCACCATCTCCGTGACCCAGCTTTCTCATCCTTCAAGGCTTTGCTCAGATGCCCTGTGAACACCTAGGGCTGAAATTTCTCCCTCTTGCACTCTCTTTAGGGTTTAATTATAGGCCAGATAGCTGACTTTCTCGTGAGGCTGTCTGCTCCTCGAGCCCACCCTAGGCTCCGCCTTTGTCATCTCTGACAAAGGGTCTGATTTCAGCAGACCCTGCTGAAATCCACCTTCACGGAGTAGGTGAATACATATTTGTGAAACAGACTGTCGGACAAATCAATTCTGTTTCTGGTTGATTTTCCCTTAAAAATAAAAAATATAATAATTCAATTTTTAGATTCTCTTTCTGTAGAAAGGCAATATTGTGGGAGAAAAAAACAAGGGTTTTTGAGACGGATTTCCTTGTGAAATGCATTAATTCCCTGGGGATCAGAAATAATATATAATCAGGGCGTCTCCTAGCACATGTGATAGTGCATTACAAAAAGACAACCCTCGCTTTGGGATTACATAGGCTACACAAGGACAAAGGTTTTGGCAAGGGGGTTTCAGTCCCCACTTGCCTCTCAGCCAGCTGTCTCCATGCAGGGTGCAACTGTGGCTTTGCTGAAATACCTGCTATTTCAGGTATTTATACAGGGCAGCAAATAAAAGTGGCAATTATATTTATAGTTATTAGTAATACAATAGTATTGTTATTATGCATGGTGCCCACCAGGCACTGCATGCAGATTCTTTGATTAATATTTCTCTATGGTTGAACTTTTTCTATTTTAAAGATTCAAGTCATAGGGACACAGTAGTACAGTCTGTCTTGAAGAAGAAAAATGAAAGGGTGTAGTGAATGATGCTATTAGAATTATACTTTCCTTGTTACAGAAGTAATATGACCCTGCTTTAAGGCTCCCAGCTCCCACAGATACTGAAATTTGAAAATACAAGGCCTAGAGCAGAGCCCCAGAGTAAAAAGAATGATTGCAGGAAGCCATATAAATGGATTTGATCTCTTGTTAGTGGTCTGTATTCTCTTGGTAGGACTAGGAAAGCCAACTTATTATCAATAAAAAAGAATAAACACTTTATAGCAAGCTATTTGCTCTGTCACAAAATGTTTTATATACCTGTCAATAATTGCAACTGTTAAATATGACATTGATGAATGTAGTGGGACAAAAGAATGCTTTTTTCTGATTAGAGCAAAAAGACTTTATTGTCTTTATTTTATGGATGGAAGTAATCCAACTGACAAACTTCAGGCATCCACAGCCCTCCACAGGAAGGCAAGAGAAGAAAAAGAAAATTCTGAAAGGAGCTCCTTTTGGCAAGAACCCAGCCCTGTGGACCCTGCCTTCTGAATGGACTCTCAGAATTGGCTCACCAAGCTGCCGGAGAGTCGCTGGCCCTTTCCAGCCCTTGCTTCTTGACCAGACCGGTGGGTGGGGTCTCCTGTGATGGGCTGTGGCTGGGAGGCCCTGTGCTCCTGGGCACTTATCTGTCACTCTCCCATGAAGATGAGCTTTGCCGTCTGGATTGACCAGAAGTGGTGGTCAGAATGTGTCTGGGTGAATAGGCAGAGAACCATGTGTGGGAAAGCAGAGAGAAGCACACCTTGAAATGAGTCCATGTGAACACCTGGTTGAATAATCAACCTATCCCCCACATCTCCCTCTCTCCTGCCTCCACATACATCATGAAGTTCTGCCCCTTTTTCCTTTACAGATGCCTGGATCTGTCCATTTCTTTCTGTCACCTTCCAGGTCCAAGCTTCCTCCACCTGCCCCTGTTGGTGCTGCAGTGAGCAGACCATGCCCATGGGTGGAGACCTGGAAACCAGTGTGTGGCCCTGATTGGTCTGCAGGTGCCCACTGGGGTTAGGGAAGGGGGTTCCATGAGACCCCCATGGGAACCTTCTTCTTCACAGGGCATTTGCACATGCAGCTTTTTCTCCTGCCATCTCTCAATGGCTCTTCCCCACTCTTGACTCCAGCTCTCTCTGTCCTTTAGGCTGATTCCTCTCTCTCTCAGGGAGGTGTCTTGACCTCCCCTGAATCTGCCATGTCAAAAGGCTTTGTTGGCACATTTTTGCCCTTCTTCACTAGAATCCTGGGAGGGAAAATAGGTGTTTGTTGATATAAGTGGGCAAGTGGGAATCAAAGTTAGGGCTTAAAGAGTATTGCCTGAGAAACAGTACTGAGTGTTATTCTTCAGCCTAATGATCCATTTAATACCAAATGTGAGAACTTAAAGGAAATCTGTGAATTAATGTGGGTGGAACTTCTACCCAACCAAAAAGTGAAGTGACAGCAACTTAGGCTGTGCTGGGACAGTCCTTGAATGAAAGTCTAAAAAGCCCTGGAATGTTGGTCCAGTCAGAGCCTGGAGGCAGAGAAGGCAGGAGGCTTAAGGGCCACAGTCTTTGTCCCCTCTTGAGTGTCTGGATTTTAAAGAGGTAGTACAGAAGGTAGGGTTATGAACTGTGTGTGTGGAAACAGTGGTCATTGGGATATATAGTGTAAGGGCTAGTTTAGCATCAGATACACTGTGGGTCAACTTGCTATACTGTGATACCCAGATGTTTGGTTAAACACTGTTCTAGATGTTTCTGTGAAGGTACTTTTTTGGTTGGTATTAACATTTATACCAGTGTGGGTGGGCCTTATAATCAGCTGAAGGCATTAAGGACAAGACAGATCTCCTCTAAAGACTGAAACTTCTGCCAGCAGACACCTTCACACTTAAACAGCAACTTTTACCTGGGTCTCCAGCCCACAGGCCTACCCTGCTTGTTTGCCTTGCCAGCCTCCACCATCATGGGAGTTCATTCCTTTTAAAGAACAGTCTCTCTCTCTGTGTATATATACACATGCTATTGATTTCTGTTGTTCCATCTCTCTGGAGAACCCTGACTAAACTATGGCACAGCCTTCATTTTACACATCATATTTTATTTTATCTAGTTTATGGGGAAAAGAATAACTGGTCACAGGAATAACTGGTGACAAAAATCTTGCTTTAAGGGATATATCCAAGGCTTCATGAAATAAGGGATGGGGGTCTCTGTAAGGAATCTTATTAGTGTCTTTCATTCCAGCAAACAAAATTAAAGACAGTTCCATTCAATTAGGTCTCTTGACTCTTCAATCTGTTTTTAAGAGCTAGTCCTCCTAACAATACTGAGCCTTTCCTATGTGCCAAGTGCCATTCTAAATGGTTTCCATGTATTATCTCAATCCTCGCTACATTCTGAAAGGATATGTGTTACCGTGCCCTCTTTCTAAAAGTGGGGAAATCGAGAGGTTAAGTGTGTTTCCCAAGATGACCCAGCTGGAGAGAGGCAGAGCTGGACTTTGAACACTGTTGGACCTTGGAGTCCAGGCCTACCCTTGATGCTCAATGGCTTTTACATTCAATAAGAGGACTGCCGATGGGAGGATGTGGGGCAGGGAGGAACAAGGAAGCCAGGACACCCAATGAGGAATTAAAATTTGTCTTCTTGACCACATAAAAATTGAGAGTTTTATGTTTAAGCATGGCGATAATAAAAGCAAACAATATTTATGTAATGTCAAGTGCATGCCAGACAGAGTGGTGGGCACTTTAGTTACATCACGTTCACCTACTCAAGGCAGCTTTGCGAGCTGGGTGCCATCATTATCCTCACTGGACAGAAGAGGAAAGTGAGTCACAGAGAGGGCAAGCAATCTGCCTGAGGTCACACAGAGAGGGAGTAGTAGCTCCAGGAGGGAATTCATGCTTCCAACTCCATCTTAGAGGAGAGTGTGTGAGACAGGAGAGGATTCATTTATTCTTATTGTGAAGTCCTTGGAAATCTCACACTCTGTCTGATCTTTCTAAGCCGATGACCATCTTCAGCAGACTCAAGGCTGGCCTGTGCCTCTGAGGTGTGACCCAGGACAAGCTGAGAAAGAACTCTGATCAGGAATAGCTCCTTGGCAGGCTGGCCCCCACTGCTCAGGAGCCCTTCCGTTTGCATCATTCCCTTGAGGGAAGGCCTTGTTTTGGAACTCTCTAGTCAGAACATTTTCTGAGAGGAAGGACCGTCAAACTCTTGGCCCCTCCTGAGCATGTGGAGGCAGAACAGGGCAGCAGACTAAGGAGCCCATGACCAGCATGTTGTAAGGATGAGGGAAGATCAGGAAAAGCTGTTGCAAGCGGCACAGGCTTGTCAAGGCCTTTGTGTGAAAGACATGAGCTCTCTGCTCATCCTTGTTCCTCTAATGCTGAGTGCCATTTCTATGAGAAAAAACAACCAACATTAGAGGAGAGTATGATTGTATACCCTGACTGATCCCATGCAGTGGCCTTTTGCTGGCTGTGTGCACACATGAGCATCACTCTTGTCTGCTTGCTACCTGCTAAGGCAGGCTGCCCGTGCCTGTGGCCGAGTGTTGTATTACTTCCCATTCCACACCATCCCCCACCCCCATGTGACGTTCAGCATTGGCAGTGGCCGTCTGAGCCACCCAGACAGTCTCATATAAATGAGTACATGGCTACTGTGGCACCGTCTTGGAGGAGGTGTCCTCATAGTGTGCATATGCTGAATGTCTGTATGTGACTGCCCCTCGTGCATTTATCAGCATGTGAAGTGCAGCCTGGAATTTGATAAGGCAGGGGAATATGTGAGGACAGAGGTTAATTAATCTACTTCCTTTAAAATATATATATGTACATAGATGTACATTTTAAAGAATGAGAGACTGGAATTCATAAACCCACCACCCATTTCAGGAACTAGAAAATTACTCATAATTCGTATTTTCCTCTGTGTTTTTCTCCTTCCCATTCCTCTGCCTCCTTGGTTCCCCACTCCCACATCTGTTTAGCTATATGGCTGGTTAGAGCTGGTGGCCATTTTGAGTGGTTGGGGCTGACAGGTTGCATTTTGACTGTCACCTATGTCCAGAGGTAATCATTATCCTGAATTTTGTGTGGGTTTTTTCCCCTTTTTAAAAAAAGTAGTACTAATACAATGTGTTCATCATGCTTAGGCAGTAATTGTTGAATTGTGCTTGCCTTCTAACTTTTTTCCAGTATGATAGCTTTTATAGAGTCTTCTGGGGCTTGTTTTTTCCTCCAAGTTTATATTTCTACAATTCATCCACACTGTTGTGTACAGCTGTACTTTGGTTATTTTAATGACTATATAATATTCCATTGTGTTTCTTTTTTTTGACCTCTATTTACTTTTCCATTCTGCTTTAATGGACTTGCCCGCCCCCAGTTTCTTCCTATGCCAACCTGTGCTAAGAACATTCTTGCCTATGCCTCCCTGTGTATACATGCAAGAATTTCTCTAGGGTGTTTATTTAGAACTGAATTTCTGGGTAGCATATGCAAATGTTCAACCTAAACTCTTCAATACCAACTGCTGTCACAGAAACAAACAAACAAAATCTCAGGGGCATAACACATTAGAAGGGATGTTATTCATGTAAAGCCTGTTTATAGATGGGGTAGGGGTGGGGTGGGAGGTGTGAGTCATCCCAGTGGTCCATTCAGGAATTCAGAATGATGGAAGTTCCCAGCTTGAAAGTAAGGTGTCCAAAGTCACCCTGAGAGTATACAGGCAGCTAAGATGGGGAAATGAAAGAGGATCACAAAGCAGTTTTATCGGCAAGTTGGGGACATGGTGTAGAATCATTTCTACTTACATTCCATTGGCCCAGAATTCAGTCACATGGCCACATCTCAATTCAAAGGAGGCTGGGAAAGGTATTCTTTCTGTGTACTCAGGAGGAACATGAAATGGATTATGGGTTTGGAGAACAGCTAGTAAACAATGCCAAATTGTTTCCCAAAATGACCATACCAATTTACACTCCCATGTAGCAGAATATGTTTTGTTGATTAAACATTTTCTACCATGTAATATTAAAATATTATATGTTTTAACTTAAGTTTTGCCAGTCTAGGTGTAAATTATTACCTCCCTGTGATCTTAATTTCCATTTCTCTGATCACTATTGAGGTTGAGCATCTTTCCTTTTTTTTCTTTTTTTTTTTTTTTGTAGATAATTATTATTTTTTTTTGTAGATAATTATTTTTTATTGAAGGGTAGTTGACACACAGTATTACATTACATTAGTTTCAGGTGTACGACATAGTGATTCAACATTTATATACATGAGAATTCTAGGTTCCAGCTATTACCATACCAAGTTGTTACAATATCTTGACTATATTCATTACATCCCGGTTACTTATTATTTTACCATTGGAAGTGTGTATTTTTTTTTTTTTGAGGGCATCTCTCATATTTATTGAACAAGTGGTTGTTAACAACAATAAAATTCTGTATAGGAGAGTCAATGCTCAATGCACAATCATTAATCCACCCCAAGCCTAATTTTCGTCAGTCTCCAATCTTCTGAGGCATAACAAACAAGTTCTTACATGGAGAACAAATTCTTACATAGTGAATAAGTTCTTACATGGTGAACAGTACAAGGGCAGCCATCACAGAAACCTTCGGTTTTGCTCATGCATTATGAACTATAAACAGTCAGTTCAAATATGAATACTCATTTGATTTTTATACTTGATTTATATGTGGACACCACATTTCTCTCTTTATTATTATTATTTTTAATAAAATGCTGAAGTGGTAGGTAGATACAAGATAAAGGTAGAAAACATAGTTTAGTGTTGTAAGAGAGCAAATGTAGATGATCAGGTGTGTGCCTGTAGACTATGTGTTAATCCAAGCCAGACAAGGGCAATAAAACATCCACGTATGCAGAAGATTTCTCTCAGAACAGGGGGGGTGAGGTTCTGAGCCTCACCTCTGTTGATCCCCAATTTCTCACCTGATGGCCCCCCTGCGACTGTGCCTGTCTTAGGTTGTTCCTCCCTTGAGGAATCTTACCTGTCTCTGGCTAACCAGTCATCTTCCAGGGCCATACAGGGAAATGTAAAGTTGGTAAGTGAGAGAGAAGCCTTATTGTTTGAAATGGTTAGCTTTTTATTTCTTTGCATATTTATGCCCTGTAGCTTCTATGCCCAGCATTTGTCTTGAGGTATCTTTACCACTTGGAAGAATTATGATACTCGGTAAATTTGATATGAGGCACGAATTCTATTTAAGGGTTGTAATTAGGAAGGAAGAAGAAAAGCTATAGAAGTAGCAGGCGGAAGAAAACATGGGAAGATTGATTATTTCTTTGACATGTCTTCTTGTAGAGTAACTTCAGCATGGATAGGTTTTAAGCTACTACTTAAATTGTGCACACACATTAACATAATAGGAGTATAGTTACATAACCAAAGCATATCTGTAATTACCAGCCATCTCCAGTGAAACCAAGAAAACCAGTTAGGCACCTTAGGCATTTGTGAAAACTTATCTATGATATGGTGGATATTGTCCAACTGAACTTGAACAGTCTGAGAGAAATCAGACAAATTAAAACAACCCATTCCTGGGGAATGTTCACATCCCTTATGTTCTTTTAACAGTAAATAGTCTGTAGTTGTAAGATTTTGGAGCGCTACAATTTTCACTTCTCCTAATTCTTGATTGAGTTCCAACAGTATAGATCCAGTCAAATTTGTTGTTTTACTGTATGCACAGGCCAGCTTAGGTATCTCCTTCCTCATTCCAATGGCAAGTTCAGGAACTGGTGAGATGAGTGCATCTACAGCTTTAGCAGTGCGTGGATCTTTGTTGGGGTTTTTTGATGATCATCTTCTGGCGTGAGTCTTCCAGAGTGCTGATGATGGAAGTTCTTTTTCATATCATATCTTAGTTCATTTTCGGGGTAGCCCAATTAGGCTTTGATCCTCTGTATAAACACAAACAGACCCTTTGCCTACACTTTTATATGCCCTTTATACTCTTGTGTAGAAATTATTGGAGGTTACCATTGATATCACTATTCTACACTTACATGACGAATATTATCTTTACTAGGCTCTCCCCTATACCAGGTCCCCCCTATAAACCCCTTTACAGTCACTGTCCATCAGCATAGCAAAATGTTGTAGAATCACTACTTGTCTTCTCTGTGGTGTACAGCCCTCCCCTTTCTCCCACCCCGCTATGGATGCTAATCTTAATACCCCTCTTTTTCTGCCCCCCCTTATCCCTCCCTACCCACCCATCCTCCCCAGTCTCTTTCCCTTTGGTACCTGTTAGTCCATTCTTGAGTTCTGTGATTCTGCTGCTGTTTTGTTCCTTCAGTTTTTCCTTTGTTCTTATACTCCACAGATGAGTGAAATCATTTGGTTTTTCTCTTTCTCTGCTTGGCTTGTTTCACTGAGCATAACACCCTCCAGCTCCATCCATGTTGCTGCAAATGGTAGGATTTGCCCTTTTCTTATGGCTGAGTAGTATTCCATTGTGTATATGTACCACATCTTCTTTATCCATTCATCTATCCATGGACATTTAGGTTGCTTCCAATTCTTGGCTATTGTAAATAGTGATGCGATAAACATAGGGGTGCATTGGTCTTCCTCATACTTGATTGCTGCATTCTTAGGGTAAATTCCTAGGAGTGCAATTCCTGGGTCAAATGGTATGTCTGTTTTGAGCATTTTGATGTACCTCCATACTGCTTTCCACAATGGTTGAACTAACTTACATTCCCACCAGCAGTGTAGGAGGGTTCCCCTTTCTCCGCAGCCTCGCCAACATTTGTTGTTGTTTGTCTTTTGGATGGCAGCCATCCTTACTGGTGTGAGGTGATACCTCATTGTAGTTTTAATTTGCATTTCTCTGACAATTAGCGATATGGAGCATCTTTTCATGTGTCTGTTGGCCATCTGTATTTCTTTTTTGGAGAACTGTCTGTTCAGTTCCTCTGCCCATTTTTTAATTGGGTTATTTGTTTTTTGTTTGTTGAGGCGTGTGAGCTCTTTATATATTCTGGACATCAAGCCTTTATCGGATGTGTCGTTTTCAAATATATTCTCCACTGTAGGGTTCCTTTTTGTTCTATTGATGGTGTCTTTTGCTGTATAGAAGCTTTTCAGCTTAATATAGTCCCACTTATTCATTTTTGCTGTTGTTTTCCTTGCCCGGGGAGATATGTTCAAGAAGAGATCACTCATGTTTATGTCTAAGAGGTTTTTGCCTATGTTTTTTTCCAGGAGTTTAATGGTTTCATGACTTACATTCAGGTCTTTGATCCATTTTGAGTTTGCTTTTGTATATGGGGTTAGACAATGGTCCAGTTTCATTCTCCTACATGTAGCTGTCCAGTTTTGCCAGCACCATCTGTTGAAGAGACTGTCATTTCGCCATTGTATGTCCATGGCTCCTTTATCAAATATTAATTGACCATATATGTCTGGGTTAATGTCTGGATTCTCTAGTCTGTTCCATTGGTCTGTGGCTCTGCTCTTGTGCCAGTACCAAATTGTCTTGATTACTATGGCTTTATAGTAGAGCTTGAAGTTGGGGAGTGAGATCCCCCCTACTTTATTCTTCTTTCTCAGGATTGCTTTGGCTATTCGGGGTCTTTGGTGTTTCCATATGAATTTTTGAATTATTTGTTCCAGTTCATTGAAGAATGTTGCTAGTAGTTTCATAGGGATTGCATCAAATCTGTATATTGCTTTGGGCAGGATGGCCATTTTGACGATATTAATTCTTCCTAGCCACAAGCATGGGATGTGTTTCCATCTGTTAGTGTTCCCTTTAATTTCTCTTAAGAGTGACTTGTAGTTTTCAGAGTATAAGTCTTTCACTTCTTTGGTTAGGTTTATTCCTAGGTATTTTTTTTTTTTTGATGCAATTGTGAATGGAGTTGTTTTCCTGATTTCTCTTTCTGTTGGTTCATTGTTAGTATATAGGAAAGCCACAGATTTCTGTGTGTTGATTTTGTATCCTGCAACTTTGCTGTATTCTGATATCAGTTCTAGTATTTTTGGGATGGAGTCTTTAGGGTTTTTTATATACAGTATCATGTCATCTGCAAATAGTGACAGTTTAACTTCTTCTTTACCAATCTGGATTCCTTGTATTTCTTTGTTTTGTCTGATTGCCGTGGCTAGGACCTCCAGTACTATGTTAAATAACAGTGGGGAGAGTGGGCATCCCTGTGTAGTTCCCGATCTCAGAGGAAAAGCTTTCAGCCTCTCGCTGTTCAGTTTGATGTTGGCTGTGGGTTTATCATAGATGGCCTTTATTATGTTGAGGTACTTGCCCTCTATTCCCATTTTGCTGAGAGTTTTTATCATGAATGGATGTTGAACTTTGTCAAATGCTTTTTCAGCATCTATGGAGATGATCATGTGGTTTTTGTCTTTCTTTTTGTTGATGTGGTGGATGATGTTGATGGACTTTTGAATGTTGTACCATCCTTGCATCCCTGGGATGAATCCCACTTGGTCATGGTGTATGATCCTTTTGATGTATTTTTGAATTCGGTTTGCTAATATTTTGTTGAGTATTTTTACATCTACGTTCATCTGGGATATTGGTCTGTAGTTTTCTTTTTTGGTGGTGTCTTTGCCTGGTTTTGGTATTAGGGTGATGTTAGCTTCATAGAATGAGTTTGGGAGTATCCCCTCCTCCTCTATTTTTTGGAAAACTCTAAGGAGAATGGGTATTATGTCTTCCCTGTATGTCTGATAAAATTCCGAGGTAAATCCATCTGGCCCGGGGGTTTTGTTCTTTGGTAGTTTTTTGATTACCACTTCAATTTCGTTGCTGGTAATTGGTCTGTTTAGATTTTCTGTTTTTTTCTGGGTCAGTCTTGGAAGGTTGTATTTTTCTTGGAAGTTGTCCATTTCTCCTAGGTTTCCCAGCTTGTTAGCATATAGGTTTTCATAGTATTCTCTAATAATTCTTTGTATTTCTGTGGGGTCCGTCGTGATTTTTCCTTTCTCGTTTCTGATACTGTTGATTTGTGTTGACTCTGTTTTCTTCTTAATAAGTCTGGCTAGAGGCTTATCTGTTTTGTTTATTTTCTCGAAGAACCAGCTCTTGGTTTCATTGAGTTTTGCTATTGTTTTATTCTTCTCAATTTTATTTATTTGTTCTCTGATCTTTATTATGTCCCTCCTTCTGCTGACCTTAGGCCTCATTTGTTCTTCTTTTTCCAATTTCGATAATTGTGACATTACATCATTCATTTGGGATTGTTCTCCCTTTTTTAAATATGCCAGGATTGCTATATACTTTCCTCTTAAGACTGCTTTTGCTGTGTCCCACAGAAGTTGGGGCTTAGTGTTATTGTTGTCATTTGTTTCCATATATTGCTGGATCTCCATTTTGATTTGGTCATTGATCCATTGATTACTTAGGAGCATGTTGTTAAGCCTCCATGTGTTCGTGAGCCTCTTTGCTTTCTTTGTACAGTTTATTTCTAGTTTTATGCCTTTGTGGTCTGAAAAGTTGGTTGGTAGGATTTCAATCTTTTGGAATTTTCTGAGGCTCTTTTTGTGGCCTAGTATGTGGTCTATTCTGCAGAATGTTCCATGTGCACTTGAGAAGAATGTATATCCCGCTGCTTTTGGATGTAGAGTTCTATAGATGTCTATTAGGTCCATCTGCTCTACTGTGTTGTTCAGTGCTTCCGTGTCCTTACTTATTTTCTGCCCAGTGGATCTGTCCTTTGGGGTGAGTGGTGTGTTGAAGTCTCCTAGAATGAATGCATTGCAGTCTATTTCCCCCTTTAGTTCTGTTAGTATTTGTTTCACATATGCTGGTGCTCCTGTGTTGGGTGCATATATATTTAGAATGGTTATATCCTGAGCCCTTTATCATTATGTAGTGTCCTTCTTTATCTCTTGTTACTTTCTTTGTTTTGAAGTCAATTTTGTCTGATATTAGTACTGCAACCCCTGCTTTCTTCTCGCTGTTGTTTGCTTGAAATATGTTTTTCCATCCCTTGACTTTTAGTCTGTACATGTCTTTGGGTTTGAGGTGAGTTTCTTGTAAGCAGTATATAGATGGGTCTTGCTTTTTTATCCATTCTATTACTCTGTGTCTTTTGATTGGTGCATTCAGCCCATTGACATTTAGGGTGACTATTGAAAGATATGTACTTATTGCCATTGCAGGCTTTAAATTCGTGGTTACCAAAGGTTCAAGGTTAGCCTGTTTAGTATCTTACTGCGTAACTTAGCTCGCTTATTGAGCTGTTATATACACTGTCTGGAGATTGTTTTCTTCTCTCCCTTCTTATTCCTCCTCCTCGATTCTTCATATGTTGGGTGTTTTGTGCTGTGCTCTTTCTAGGAGTGCTCCCATCTAGAGCAGTCCCTGTAAGATGTTCTGTAGAGGTGGTTTGTGGGAAGCAAATTCCCTCAGCTTTTGTTTTTCTGGGAATTGTTTAATCCCACCATCATATTTGAATGATCGTCGTGCTGGATACGGTATCCTTGTTTCAAGGCCCTTCTGTTTCATTGTATTAAATATATCATGCCATTCTCTTCTGGCCTGTAGGGTTTCTGTCAAGAAGTCTGATGTTAGCCTGATGGGTTTCCCTTTATAGGTGACCTTTTTCTCTCTAGCTGCCTTTAAAACTCTTTCCTTGTCCTTGATCTTTGCCATTTTAATTATTATGTGTCTTGGTGTTGTCCTCCTTGGATCCTTTCTGTTGGGGGTTCTGTGTATTTCCGTGGTCTGTTCGATTATTTCCTCCCCCAGTTTGGGGATGTTTTTAGCAATTATTTCTTCTAAGATACTTTCCATCTCTTTTCCTCTCTCTTCTTCTTCTGGAACCCCTATAATACGGATATTGTTCCTTTTGGATTGGTCACACAGTTCTCTTAATATTGTTTCATTCCTGGAGATCCTTTTGTCTCTCTCTATGTCAGCTTCTATGCATTCCTGTTCTCTGATTTCAATTCCATCAATGGCCTCTTGCATTCTATCCATTCTGCTTATAAACCCTTCCAGAGTTTGTTTCATTTCTGCAATCTCCTTTCTGGCATCTGTGATCTCCCTCTGGACTTCATCCCATATCTCTTGCGTATTTCTCTGCATCTCTGTCAGCATGTTTATGATTCTTATTTTGAATTCTTTGTCAGGAAGACTGGTTAGGTCTGTCTCCTTCTCTGGTGTTGTCTCTGTGATCTTTGTCTGCCTGTAGCTTTGCCTTTTCATGGTGATAGGAATAGTTTGCAGAGCTGGGACGAGAGACGGCTGGAAGAACTTCCTTTCTTGTTGGTTTGTGGCCCTCCTCTCCTGGGAGAACAGCGACCTCTAGTGGCTTGTGCTGCGCAGCTGCACGCAGACAGGGTTTGTGCTTCCTTCCCGGCTGCTATGGAGTTTGTCTCCGCTGTTGCTGTGGGCATGGCCTGGCTCGGGCAGCTACTCCAAAATGGTGGAGTCGCGTTGGAGCAGGAGCTGCTGGGAGGCTATTTATCTCCGTAAGGGGCCTCCCTGCTCCCTGCAGCCCAGGGATTAGGGTGCCCAGAGATCCCCGGATTCCCTACCTCTGGATTAAGTGCCCCGCCCTGCCCCTTTAAGACTTCCAAAAAGCACCCGCCAAAACAAAACAATGACCACAATAAAAAAAAAAAAAAAAAAAGGTGGCCGCTCATTTTTCTTTATTCTCTGGCGCCAGCCTCAGGCATCTGCTCACCGGTCTTGCTGCCCTGTTTCCCTAGTATTGGGGGGCCCTATCCCTTTAAAACTTGTAAAAACTGCTCGCCAAAACAAAACAGCAAAAAAAAAAAAAAAAATGGTCACTTGCTTTTCTGGTGTCCTCCAGCGCCAGGCCTCTGGTGCCCGCTCACTGTTCTTGCTGCCCTGTTTCCCTAGTACTGGGGTCCCTATCCCTTTAAGACTTCCATAAAGCGCTCGCCAAAACAAAACAGAAATAAAATAAAATAAAATAAAATGATCACTCGCTTTTCTTATGTCCTCCGGCACCCGGCCTCCAGTGCCCGCTCACTGTTCTTGCTGCCCTGTTTTCCTAGTATCGAGCGCCCTGCACTCTGGCCCGGATGGCTGGGGCTGGGTGTTCGGCAGTCCTGGGCTCCGTCTCCCTCCCGCTCTGCCTGCTCTTCTCCCGCGGGGAGCTGGGGGGATGGGCGCTCGGCTCCCGTGGGGCCGGGTCTTGTATCTTACCCCCTTCGCGAGGCGCTGGGTTCTCTCTCAGGTGCGGATGTGGTCTGGATATTGCCCTGTGTCCTCTGGTCTTTATTCTAGGAAGAGTTGTCTTTGTTATATTTTCATAGATATATGTGGTTTTGGGAGGAGATTTCCGCTGCTCTACTCACGCCGCCATCTTCCGATCCCTCTCTCTGAGCATCTTTTCTTATATTTATGAGCCATGTGTTTTCTCTGCTCTGAAATTCTTGCTTATGTATTTTGTCCAATTTTCTCATGGTTTAATGTAAAAAGCATTCTTTATATATTCTGGATACCAAAACATTGTTGGCTTTGTATGTACAAATCTCTTCACTGGATTTTGACTAATTTTTCACTTTTTCAGGTTTCATTTGGTGAAATTTGTTCTTAATTACAGTGTAACATACTTTATCAGCATTTCTTTCATAGGTATTGTGTTATTGTTCTGTTTTAAGAAATACTTGTCTACCTCTAACATCAGACAGATTCTTCTGTATTTTCTTTGATACTCTATCTTCATTTGGTAAACAGTCCCCTCCCCACAACCCCACCCTATTATTTTGAAATTTCAAATCTACAGAAAAAAGAATAGTGCAACAAACACATATTTATCTTTTCAGGTGGACCTGCCAATTGTTAATATTTTGCCTCATTGCCTCATTTGTTTTATCTTTCTCTGAATCTGTCCTCACACATACATGCGTATATACATTTTTATTATTATCTGCTCAACTTTGGGGAGTACGTTGCAGGCTTTCCTCCCTCAATACTTCAGCATGTTTTATACTAAGAACAAGGATGTTCTCTTTGTTCTCTTATAAAACCATGACACGATCATCAAATTTTTAAAATTTAACCCTGATCTAATACCACAGTCTATCATACAGTCCTTCTCTGTCTCCTTCAATCTGCAACAGTTTCTCAGTCTGAATTTGTTTTTCATGACAGTCGCTTCCCTGAAGAGTAGAGCCTCGTTTCATAGAATTCCCTCCATTTGAGTTTGTCTAGTATTTCCTCACCATCCAAATCAGGTTATACCTGTTTTGGCAGGAATATCACATACATGGCAGTCTGTCCTTCTGAGCACTTCGTATTGATGTGATATCTATTTGTCCTACTATTGGTGAGGCTAAGTTTGATTACATGGTTAATGTAAGGTGGTTGTCTACTTTCATAATTAGTAAATCACTTCTGGAGAGACAGCAAGCAGGTTTTAAACTAAAAGCACTTTTTTGACTGGATAGTGTTGACCAAACCTTTAGAAAATCAAGCCCATCGCTGCTGTTGGTATGAAGAAGTTGTAGAAAGAAAATTTTTCTCTCTCATTAAAACTCAAAAATGAGTACTTTTCCTTTTCAAAAATGAAGAAAAAGATGTTTTCCCTTTTTAAAATTTTGAGGGGAGGGAATACAGAGAGGGCAATTAATAAATATAGTTAAAAATCTGGTAACTGAATTGAAATACTCCTGACTTCTGATGCTCACCTAGAGTAACTGAACAACCTGAATGTCCCTTGCCAGGTTAGAAAATGCTACATATATATTTATATGTGATGGGTGCAGAGAGTGGCGGATGCTCCCAGCCAGGTCATTTCAATAACAACAGGCGACCACAATTCCAGCTGAATGGCATCTTGCAGGCTGAAGAGTTTCCGCTGTCTTTCCACTTCCATACTGATTAGAAGTGCTTGAGATACATCATAACAGTGTCAGTGCAGTGTTTACAGGGGAAATTGTCACTGTCTCTTGCCTGTGGAAGGTGACATAATGGAATTTCCTCCTTTTGTCCCAGGGACAGGATGATGAGCACTGTCTGGGTCCCAGTTCTGCATGCTTTGCCATTCATGTATCCCAGCTCAGATGACAAGCTAGGCAGATGAGGGAGGAGTCTGGCCTGTCCCTGGGAGGGTAGCCTATACCCCCATGTGAAAGAGCACTTAAAAATGACAGGGGCCACCGGAAGATGACTGGTTAGCCAGAGATGGGTAAGATTGGGAAGAACAACCTAAGACAGGCACAGTCGCAGGAGGGCCATCAGGTGAGAAATTGGGGATCAACAGAGGTGAGGCTTAGAACCCCACCCCCCCGTTTTGAGAGAAATCTTCTGCATCCGTGGATGTTTTGTTGCCCTTGTCTAGCTTGGATTAATACTTAGTCTATAGGCACCGACCTGATCATCTACACTTGCCCTCTTACAGCACTAAACTATGTTTTCTACCTTTATCTTGCATCTACCTACCACTTCAGCATTTTATTAAAAATAATAATAATAATACTAACAATAATAATAAGGGAGAAATGTGGGATTCACATATAAATCAAGTATAAAAATCAAACGAATATTCATATTTGACCTGATTGTTTATAGTTCATAATGCGTGATCAAAACCAAAAGTTTCTGTGATGACTGCCCTTGCACTGTTCACCATGTAAGAACTTATTCACTATGTAAGAATTTGTTCACCATGTAAGAACTTGTTCGTTATGCTTCAGAAGATTGGAGACTGTTGAGAACTAGGCTTGGGGTTGATTAATGATTGTGCATTGAGTCCCCTATACAGAATTTTATTGTTGTTAATAACCATTTGATCAATAAATATGAGAGATGCCCTCTCAAAAAAAATGACGGGGGCCAAAAGAAAAGTGGTGGGAGGTGGGGCGGACACCAAAGATGTTGGCGGGAGCAGTTGCAGTCTCCCCCAGCCCATGAGGTTGCTGAGACTTGAGACCCAGAGGACTTATGGAATTGGTACCTGCCTTCATCAGCATAGGTGTGCAGGTATGGTTTCAAAATACCTTTACCTTTTGTCACTCCCTCACCTATTTCCCCAATTCCAAATCACTCACGTGATTTTTCTGCATATTATTAATGTGGCTTGTTCCAGAAAGGTTTTTATGTTATCTTGGTGTGTTGTATTATTAAGAGTTGGGCTGCATCTTTAAATTTGAGACAAACAATATGTGTAATATGGGAGCTGTGTATGGAGAGACAGAGAAGAGATTCCCTCATCATTTTTTCCTGACCTAAACCTTGCCCACCAGCACCCCTGGGAAGGGGATGGTATAGAAGAAAAACAAACAAATAAATAAGTTAGTTTCAAGTGCATAGGTCCTGATCAAGGAATTTTTTTAAAAATTTTATTTTGGTATCATTAATCTACAATTACACGAAGGACATTATGTTTACTAGGTTCCCCCCTTCACCAAGTCCCCCCCACATACCCGTTCACAGTCACTGTCCATCAACATCGTAAGATGCTGTAAAATCACTACTTGTCTTCTCTGTGCTGCACAGCCCTCCACGTGCCCCCCCCCACACTATACATGTTAATCGTAATGCCCCCTTTCTTTTTTCCCACCCTTATCCCTCCCTTCCCACCCATCCTCCCCAGTCCCTTTCCCTTTGGTAACTATTAGTCCATTCTTGGGTTCTGTGCTTCTGCTGCTGTTTTGTTCCTTAAGTTTTCCTTTGTTCTTATACTCCACATATCAGTGACATCATTTGATACTTGTCTTTCTCCACCTGGCTTATTTCACTGAGCATAATACCCTCTAGCTCCACCCATGTTGTTGCAAATGGTAGGATCTGTTTTTTTCTTATAGCTGAGTAATATTTCATTGTGTATATGTACCACATCTTCTTTATCCATTCATCTACTGATGGACATTTAGGTTGCTTCCATATCTTGGCTATTGTAAATAGTGCTGCGATAAACATAGGGGTGCATCTGTCTTTTCAAACTGGAGTGCTGCATTCTTAGGGTAAATTCCTAGGAGTGGAATTCCTGGGTCAAATGGTATTTCTATTTTTAGCATTTTGAGGAACCTCCATACTGCTTTTCACAATGGTTGAACTAATTTACATTCCCACCAGCAGTGTAGGAGGGTTCCCCTTTGTCCACACCCTCACCAACATTTGTTGATGTTTGTCTTTTGGATGGTAGCCATCCTTACTGGTGTGAGATGATATCTCATTGTGGTTTTAATTTGCATTTCTCTGATGACAGGCGATATGGAGCATCTTTTCATCTGATCAAGGAATTTTTAAGAATGATTTTGTAATTACCATCCTCTGCCTCGATCTTTGCAGCAGCCTCCTACTGGTCTCCCTGCCAGGACTCAGCCTCTCTAGTCCACTTGTGACTTCCTGTCAGAGGGAGATATCAAACACACATAACTGAACAGGTAATTCCTCAAATGAACATTTCATGACATCCTGCTGCCTGCTGCCTTAAGACCAAACTGGATATGGTGGTTTATACTGATGAAGATGATGAGGCAGCATAGCAGTAGCATTATTGCTACCCAACACTCACGGAGTGGGCACTATGTCCCAGGTACTCTTTTTTAGTGCATGTATGATGTAATTAATCCCTCACGACAGCCCTGTGAAGTAGTTACTATCAGGTATTCCCATTTACGTATGAGAAACTGAGGCTTGGAGTAAGTTGTGCACAGTGACCCAGTGGTGGGTAGCTGGGCAGGGCCCTGGTCAGTCTGACCTGAGAGCTGCCCTGGTTCCATTAAGTCAGGCTTTGCCACCTGGAGGTGGAGTGCCGCCTGGCATGTGCACAGAGCAGTACTGATAGTAACTAACATTGACGGGGCATTCAGTATGTATGAAGCTGTTTGAAGTGCTTTATACTTATTTACACAATTAAACCTTACAGCAACCTTAGGTATGAGGTAAATGCTACTATTGCCATCCTTCCATCTTACAGATGGGAGAATTGAGGCTCACAACTGGCCCACAGCTTGTAAGTGGCAGACCAGTCAGCCTGGATCCACAGACTGTGCCCCTGATCATGCACCACACTGCTTCTAGGACCTGGCTTCAGGGCTCCAGTGCTAGGCGTCTACACACGTAGGGGTCTTACACGTGATAACCATGTTAACAAATGTGAAGCGACATTTGTAAAATCCCCAGACTTGCAGGTCCCTCCAGCTGTCATCTGGGTCTGTGTCCTGAGTTGAATCAAGTTTTCCCCTGAATCCTTGAAAACTGGTAACAGGCTTGTGGTGGTTAGGTGTCCCTGGGGATGGGGATTCTGCAGCTCTTTTGGTCTCCCACCCCAGTGTTTCCTCACCGCAGGATGCCACCAGCCAGGCACCTTCAAGTCTCTCAGCTGGAAAAATGACTATGAATGAAATAAATGAAGCTCCCAGTGCTGGAAGCTCCTGATGGTGCCGTCAGCGGGGTATTTTCCAGCATCTGTCTCCTGCCATGTTTAGATCATCCCTTTATTGCCCAAAGATGTTGCTCCTTTTTTCGTTGCTGGCCACTAGCCACCAGCCGCTCAGGTATGAGGAGTCCAGAGCTGCCTCATTATTCAATGGAGTCAGTGGATGTTACACCCCAGACTGTAATACATTATCATTCAAATGAGCCAGCCAGAGTGGAAGAAAAATATGCACTCTGATTTCTCTCCAACGTCCTTTTCCCAGCACTCCCTAATTACAGCAGACAGTTGACTGGGACAGTTGAACATGGAGGCTGATGGGGCAGCTGTGGTGTTCTCATCTAAGCAAAGCACAAACAATGCATAAACTCACTAACATTGTTTAGGTAAGCAGGATTTTATTCACAGCTCAGTCGTGTAACAGTGCTCTGAATTTATCAGTTGGTGACCTATTATAGCATGTCTCTTCTTGGTTCCATATTTTTCGTTGTCTCTCCTTTTCTTTTTTTCAAATTGATCCGTTGCTGACCTTGGCTTATCCCTGCTCTTCATTTTCTTTGTCTTTCATCAGTCATTTCATGATGGCTTTTTCCTGTCTAATGCTCAGTATTTTTCCAAGGATGAATGAACTCCTATGATGTCTTCTCTGTGAGTTCACTCATTTATGCATTCACTCATTCAGACAACAAATATTTCCTGAACACCTACTAAGACACTGCACTGGGCTCTAGGGATAGAAAACAGTCATTCTTGCCCGTACTATAGCTTAAATAGTGGCAGAGTTAGATATTCAGTGAAGAAATGCTCAGCTATGTATGCTTTTGCAAATTATGATAAGTGCACTAAAGAAAATGAAGAGGATGCTCATATTCTTGCACAGAATCTAAATATGTTTAGAGGAATGCTGATCCTCAACACTAATAAATGACTCATAAAGCTACCCAGTCTTCTTCTCCAAATAACATTTTTCTTAGGGTGTATTCCTCATACCTGGAAAAAATGAATTGATTTTCAAAGTGCTCTATGTTTTTCTGATGCGAATTTAATTATTAGTGAGGCTCTTTAACCTCCACAAGATCTCATCTGCTTCCTCAAACCCATGTCATGGCTTTGAGTTACTGTTGTGTGATGTATTGCGTCTCTCCAGTGCTGGTTAGGACTCTGGATGGTCTTCCTGTACTGATTTGGCATTTAAAAAAAATATGTTGCAGACACTGTCTAATTCATCCTTCTCTCCTTACTCTCCTTAGCACCTGTCATACAGAGTTTACCATTGATGATGAAATTACTCAGATAATTTTAAGACATTGCAGTGAGTGCTGTTATTTGTTCACCAGATATTTATTAATAAATATATATGTGTCATGGTAGTGGTGGGCCATGGAGATCGAGGGGTGAAACAGATCGAGTCTCTCCTCAGCCAGAGCTGAAGGTCCACTGAAATGCATGGAGATGAAATAATGCAATGGTCTTAAGGCAAGAATGCTGTGATGGGAGAAGCAGGGGGATATAGTGGGAGCACTTGGACTTGGGATGTGTAGTCAAGGAAAAACTGTGAAGGAGGTGACACCTCATCTAAATAAAGAATGGGTGGCTGTGACTCAGTAGGGGTGCAGGGAGGAAGAAGTAGCAGATCCCAGAGGTAAGAGAGAAATGTGATGCATTTTAAGACTTAACATTTTATAGTGGGAGAATGGGAAGTTGTAACAGGTGAGGCTAGACAAGGAAGCAGAGGTCAGGAATGACTTTCTAGGCCCTGCTAGGGAGTCAGCAGGTTGAACACTGAGGGACTTTAATGGTGGAGGAGTGGAGGGGTCAGATCTGCAAGTGAAGATCACATCGTGGATGCTGAGTGGGGAAGCTGTTGCAGGAATCCACAGGGCATAGAACTACATGGATTTAGATACATTTGCAAAGTGGAATCCACTAGACAAAGGTCCTTCTGTTGGATGTGAGGGTTGAGGGAAGAGGAAGAGGCCTCTGAGGGAGGAGGGGAGTAAAGGTAAGGATGTTAGCCATGGTCCACACCTTGCTTATTTCATTTCTTACAGCAGCACATACAGAGCTGCTGTTCTGTTTCCCTTTCATAATCTTCAGTGTTCCACAGCATGGATGTGCTGTAATTCACACACCTAGTCCCTTCTGGGTGGAAAATTATGTTGGTTCCAGTCTTTTACTATTACAAACTATGCTTCAGGGAACCTGTGGCCTCAAGGGATTTCTCATAATGGAATTTTGGGGTCAGAGGGGTTAGGAGACTTGCCAAATTCTCCCAGCCCATGAGTGGCAGAGCTGATACTTAAACCCTACCAGTAGGACTCAAGTCCATGGCCTTTCAGCTCTGCCATGCTGTGCCCTCCCAGGCTGAGTGACCTGGAGATCTGAACCTCAGGTTCTTCTTCTGTGGAGGGAGGGCTGCTCACTGCAGTGGTTGGAAAATCACTGCAGAGCTTCTTAAACATGCAGATTTCTGGGCCTTCTTAATAGGAATCTTTGGAGGCTAGGCTTGGAAACCTGAAGTTTAAAGTTTGTCCCTAATACTCGGGCATCCTGGCCTCGAGTCCTACACTGGGAAATATTGGTCTCTTCTTTAAGATTCTGTCCAGATCTAAAATCTCAGGATTCAAAATAGTCTGCAAAGATGCTGCCCCTCTGTGTCAGCTCCACCAGGGAGTGGTGAGAATGGGGGGCTGCATGGAGGGGTGAACTCTCCATTTTGTGGGACTTCTCTCTACCACCATTGTGTCCTGTGACAGCATGCTGGATACTAGACTCTCAACTGCCCGCATTTCCCACAATCCCAGGAATAGGGAGCTAGGAGGTTACACTGGGGGCTGTCATCCTACTCTGTACTGCCCCTCCCCCCACCAGAGAACAGCGCTGTGCTGTGCCCAAGCCACACTCCTACCTGTAATTAGCAGCTGGCCCGTTCAATGGCATATCAAGTCCTTTTGACCAGAAAACACTTTGCCACAAGTGGAAAAGAGCCCTGGGAAAGAGGCAGATCTTTCCCCTCTGCCTGGAGAGCCACTGATTGAGGTGCTCCTTTCTACGCTGTGCACACCTAGATCCACAATCCCCCAGCTGTGTGTCAGAATCACCGAGGGGAGCTTCAGAAATCCTGATGCCTGGGCACCCCCCAGAGGCTCTGATTGAACTGGCCCAGGGCAAATGTCCCTGAGTAATTCCAACACGGAGTCAGCTTGGGGTCATCATGCTAGGTCTTGTGCCTTCCCTCTTGGGAGCACATATAACTTCTCAGGTGTCCGAGGGGCTGGCCCAGGCCTGCATGGGTATGAGCATGGCCATGGGCCAGGGTCCCCGCCTGGGCAGCCAGATGACAGAATGGACTCTGGCTGTACCCAGAGCCTGTTGTTGGGGGAGGCGTGGCTGCTGCAGACCCCTCCCCAGCTCTGTGCCCACACCACCTGCTGACAGAGCTGGCACATAGCATGGCCTCTATGCCCATGACAAACAACCCCTTTCCTCTTTCTTCAGTCAGGAAGTGTGTGGCTGGCACTTGCATCGGTTCCTGTTGGCCCCTGACCAGCATGATGCCCCACGCTGTTGCTCATGATTTATGAAAAAAACAATTGTTAGATGAAAAAGGAGCTTTATCTCCAGAGGGCCTTGTGAAGTAGCAGTATTAGTTTGGAAGCATTAACCACCCTGTTACGGACACCCCCACCCTGATATGGTGTCAGAGCCGAGGAGAAAAACAATACAGACCAAGTGTGAGAACGCCTGAATCCTAGCCCTGCTTCCAGGGCTGATTATCTGGCACCATGAACATCTCTCTCCTCTTTCTAGGCCTGGCATCCTCACCTGTGAAACTGAGAGATGTACTACCCTCCGAGCTTCTCTACTCTGAGTACCCTATGAATCTCGGAAGGGTAATAACCAACACCACTGTTTCTTGGTCTGCCCCTCCCATCGGTGAAGAACTGGTTACAAATAGCGTAAGAATTCAAGTGGCATTTAAATTAAGAGTTAGAAATACTGATTTCCGTATGAAACATGCTCACACTTTGCCTTCCCAGTACACCAAGCTTAGCAGAGGGGCTGAGAGACGATACCCTCAAATGTGCATCTCTACTGCTCTGGAATGATGAGTTTCATAAGCAACAAGTGCCCCCAAGCCCCAGCTGTGCAGGGGATATACTGTTCTGAGGGGCTCCATGGCACACTGCTGCCCATTAGGAGTCAGTCTCTACGTTTGGCAGCTGTGGGGCTGGGTTGATGAGGCTGGTGAAGGGAGACAGATCCCTAGATGGAAGGGAAGTGCCCAACTGTCTGGATGTTTGTGTTCTAGAAGCCCCACAATGGGTTTTTCTAATGGCCTGACTGGCCCTGTGCCCTCGCTGTTCTTTGGCAGCTGAAGATGGGAATTCCACACCTGTGGACTCAGTGGACTCCAGGCTGCATGGGGGTGCTGACCCTAGGTTTATAAGGGTGGGTTAGAAAGAGCCTCATCAAACCAGCACTGAGTGTGGCTGTGGGTCTACTCTGGCATTGGTGTCCCAGTTTGCCCTGGTTTGATTCTTCTATTAGTTAAGGTGCTCTAAGCAGCCACAACAGAAAACCACACTGAGAATGGCTCCAATAAAGGACATGTAGTAATTATCTTACAGAACTTGAGAATCCAGGTTGGATAGATGCCAAGCCTGGCTGTTTCTTAGATTATTGACAACATCAAGGAGCCATAAAACTGTGCTTCACCCTTTAGCCGTCTTTGACATTAATGTCATCAGTTGGCTGGTAGCAAGATGGCTATAGCTGTTCCAGGCATCACATGAGGATATGATGATATCTAAAGGCAGAAGAGAGACTGTCTCTTTCTGTGACTTTTTCTTAAGAGGGAGAAGACCATGTCTGAGGCTCCGGTTCAGTCACATGTCCATTGGGATTACTTGATTGGTTTAGATTAATCATCTAAAGTCAGAAGATTTGGAGGTGGAAACCAAATGTCCACCATGGTTTCTAGAGTTATCTATTTTACTGCGTGGTAGTATACTCTATCTACTTTGCTGCTCAGTCTTATCTGCAGCTATTTACCAGTCACCTCCCTTTTCACCCTCCAGCTCCATTGCAAACCCCCTCTGCATTTCTTGCAGGTGGGCACCCCAACTGAGACTCTCCTGGGGCCAGGGATGACAGGAATCACATCTCGTCCATCATCTCTCTTGGCCTGATCCATCTACCTGCTAGGCTCTGGTTCCCATGTCCCCATTCCAGTGGAGTAGACATATGATGGTCCCATGCCTCTGGGAGACACAGGCAGCAGTGAGGCAGATCGGAACACAGGCAGAACCAGGCTTGGGCTGAACCTCAGGTTGAGTGAAGGTTTATAGATCATGATTCCCCTTCTGCCTTCCTTTATTTATTTTCTGACCACTGGATCAGTTGGAAGCAGAACTGGAGGGTACCATCATTTCAAGTCCCACCACAAGGTACTAGTGGAAGCTGTTAGCACTGTTCAGTTGCCTGCTCTCAGTAACTCCTTGCTCTGGGAGTGACCTGGTGCTGGGTTTGCAAGGAAAGGTGTAGATTCTGTGCTCATGAAGCTTTGCTTTGCTGGGAATCCTTCTACAGCTTGCAATCATGGGGAACACTGCAAGTCATCCTTTCGTTGAGGGAAGAAAGCAGGAATTGGAAAAATCAGATAATGTGTACCGGGAAGCCGCTACTCTCTGTAATATCATGGCCAGGGGTTGAGAGAACTGGATCCTTTCACCTTTCTCTTCCTTCCTTCCTTATATTGCAGGGCTCTCCTGGTGTGGATGCTCTATAGGAAAGGCAATGCACAGCTGGGGGGTCATGGAATGCAGGCGATGTTTGCCAAACCCCAAACCAGGGGATTCCTCATGAGGGCCAGGATGGGGGAAGGGACAGAGACAGAATGTGCAGCTAATTACTCTGCCAGGCCAGTGACCACTGCCCAGCTTCTCTAAGTCCTGTTTGATTTTTCAAAACGCATACACAGGCAAGAGAGCGTTTGGTTCACAGAACAGCTTCTGTGAGATAGGGAGGGAAGGTGGTATCATTTCTATTTTATTGCTGAGGAAACTGAGGTTCAGAAAAAACAAGCCGTTACCTTGCTGTGCAGAAAGCTAATGATGTGATCTTTTCATTTCTTTCCACACCTCAGCTTGGCTAAGCTGACTGCTCAAGGTCACACTAGTCATGTGCAATGGATTTGAATTCATGAGCACCCCTGGCAGTTCCTGCTGGCTGTGTGTATAGTGCTGAGGAGTAGCATAAAATTGAGGTGTTTCAGTGGACTGGAGCCAAGTGCGATTGGAGTCTAATTGACAATCTACTCTCCTTATAAGGTCAGTCACATCAGGGCAGATGGAACTGACTTGTGCCCACAAGTAGAATTATGGACCGCATACAAGAAAGAATCCCAGCACCTGTTCTGAGAGCCTGTCAGTGAGCAAGCCCATGGTTGGAGGAAGTTGTATTCTTCTGTGCATGCATGCATGTGAATGTGTGTATACACAAAGGGGCCCAGGCTGTGGGTAGGAGCCCAGATGGACCTGTGCACATGCCTGGTTGTGCCATGACTGGCTGTGTTGGTTGCCCAGATTCCAGGCAACACTTTCTATGTTCTGCAAAGCTTCAGGGGCCAGCTTCTGTTGCTCTTTTAAAAAATGAAATTGCCTTCCAGGTGCTTTGTTCACTTGTTTTTTCCCCACCACTTGACAGAGCTGCCTAAACTTTTCATTCAGGGACCCTAAAGAGGAGTGTATTATTTCACACTACCATGTTTAGCTTCTTCAAATCTAAACCCAAAGCTGGCACAGCTACTGATTAGCAGAAATCAAAAGCAAATGCTGGGCTTTTGATGGGAAAACTGCTACATTAGAGAGGGCTGGTTGTTTTACAATTGCAGGGTAAGGTCCATAATATTACCCACCACTGAATGGCCATTAGATTGCAAATTACTGGTCACTTTGCTGGATGGCTCAGTCATCCTGTAATCATGATCATAAGATCTCCCATAATGGTCAAGCCCAGGCACCTATCCGGAGTCTGGCTGCTGAGGAGCCAAATTGCTGGGCTGCATACATACTGGTTATCGCAGCAGGAAGAAAGGGAAGCTGCCCCAAAGTCCTGGGTGTGTGGCATTCTGTCCTAGTTCCTCATTAAGAAGCATAAGGGACTATCAGAATTACACTAGTATTTCCCACCCCCCAGGAGGAGGAGGGTCCCATTCAAGGAGGGTCTAACTTTATGTGGCTATCGGGCTCCATGGCATTTCCAGTACATGGTCTCTAGGGTCAGATGTGTCAGCTGGGATATGAACCCTGAGCTGACAAGTGGAGAAGGAGGATAATAGGTTTTCCCCCAGCCTTTTGCTATGGTGAACCGCGTATGTGTGCGTGTGTGTGTGTCTGATGATAGAGATGTGGCTGTTAGACACAGGAAGTTTCAAAAGCATTATATTCTTCTGTATTTTCAAGTTGGGTTGTGGCTTCATACCTTATATATATGTTATGTGTATACTCTTGTGGGGCAAATATGCAGAGAGAAAAAGAGAAGGCAAAGCTGATAGAGCAATGTGCCTTTAGGCCAGCACTTGGATTATCAGAGTCCTGCAGGGAAGAGATGGCATGCTCAGCTGGGGGAGTTGTGGGGTATTTAGGCACTACTGACAAAAGCGTGGGCAGGGTTAGTTACAGGAGCTAACTGGGATGGTAACAGAGTTAGCATTAGGAGCTAATAGCAGGAAGAGGCCTCATTCAGTCCTGGACCTGAAGGGGTCAAGGGGAGGGAATCGAGGCTGAGGGAAGAGCTTTGTGACGAAGCTATGGCTGTAGGTAACACAGGATGGGGGTCTGATGGAGGACCAGGGAGCTACATGCCGGGACTTCAGGCCTTCCGTTCTCATGGTACTGCCTCCTATGGGCCCAACCCAAACTAGAGGGCAAGGGAAGCTCTATGTACTTCCTACAAAGGGTAGAGCTGGTTAGGAAAAGCTGGGGGGGATCTAAATAGGTAAAGTGGACAATCTCTAGTGCTCTGTGCCACACAGATCTGTTAATGGGCTCTCTAGGCATTGGCCGGCCGATAGGGCCTCTTAGTCCTGCTGGGGCTGAAATTCCAAGGTCATGGTCCATCCCTACCCTGTGCTGCCTGGAAGTCAACCATGGGGTACCCACAGCCCTTCCTGCCATGGCTGCTCTTCTGGTTCCCGGGGCCAGTGGCTCCTTGGCCTCCCCCGCCACACTTCCTGCCCAGCCCTTTGGCTCCCACGGCTGTGGCTCATGGGCCTGTGGAGATGGTGTGAGATCCTCACTCAGGTTGCCCAGCAGAGCAGCTGTGGCAGCGAGTGCCCTGAGCATGGACCAGGGACTTGGTTGGAGCAGGGGTTGCTTCTCACGAAGAGCTGGGGGACAGGCAGTTGGGGGATGGAGCCAGCTGCAGGTGGGATAGACCTCCTGACACGCGTGGAGGCTGTGGGCTGGGCCCTTCTCTGTGCTTCACTTTTCTCTCCAATCTGGGAGCAGCGGCATCCTGCCAAATTTTGTAAGGAACTGCAGACCCTTCACCAAGCCTCCTTCCCAGCACAGGGGGATGCTAGCTTGGAAGGGAATAAGGTTGGCATTATTTTCAGCTCCCCCTAAAAAATGCCATTCTCTCTCCTGTGAGAGCTTTGTTTGCCAAATGGCCTTTAGCAAGGCCCAGCTAGTGCCAGGAACAGACGCAGAAAGCACTTCAGGGCTAGGTGTGTTCTCTCATGTAACCCTCATGACAACCTGTGAAGCAGGGGCTAAAGTTATCCCCAGCTCCTGGGTGAGGAAACTGAGGCACAGAGAGATGAGTGGCTTGCCTAGCTTGGCACAGATGGTAGGTGGTGGAGCTGGGGTGTGAACCTGGGCAGTCTGGCTCCAGTGTTATGCTGCCTCTTTTTCCTTCTTGGCTGACCAGTTCTTAGTAAGTGCCAAGAGACAGGATGTTCCTAAGTAGGAATGGAGTGTAGAACTGGACATAGCTTTGGGGTTCATTTAGCCCAGCCTCTCTGTTCTTACATGGGGGGAGACTGAGGGTCTACGAGGTCCAATGGTTGGGACTTGGGAGCCCTGACCTAATGTGAATTATTTACTTGGCAGTTCTGGAAACATTGGGGAACTCAAAAGTGGCTGGCTGTGCCTGGTGATACTCTGGCAATTTTCCTAGCGTTGTTTAGCAAGTACATGTCTTTGAAGCAAAGTTACTTTTATCCAAGAAGCAATATGACCTCAAATCTTGTTTTCATAAAACATCTCTGACGTTAGCGGCATGAAGCAAAGGCCTGAAGGTGTCTGTGCTGTCCTTGTGCTCCCGGAATCTGCTGTCTCTCATGTTGTTGGCTTTGGGGAGGTTTCACTGTGACTAACAGTCAAGTGTCACTTCTTGGGGGCACCCAGGGACCAGGTGAGCTGGGCACGCTGGGGGCACAGATGAGAGGAGAGACGCTCTTTCATCAATTTCCAGGAGGTTCGGGGGGCACTGGAAGCACCTTTGTCTGCAGAGGTCCTCAGCCCACCAAGCCAAGCTGCTCTTACAAAGAACAGAGTGTCTGGGGCCACGTGACCATAGGGGAGGCTGCCCAGGCCTCCGAGAGGGCTGCCAGCTTCTGAGCTGTTGATTCCATGACTCTGGGACCCAGAGCTGCAGAGAAAGGGCAGCATTCTTCCTGCGGAGGCTTGGTCCAAATGGCCCCATGGCTTTCTTTCCTCCGGGATCAGCAGGGCTACTGTTGGAAGGGACAATTGCAGTTGTTGTCCCGGCCTGGCCCAGTGCACCGCTGCCAGTGGCAGAGCTGGCTCTCTGGGCTCATCCTTGCTGCACCTGCCCTCCTTACCCTCAGGTGCCTGCGGGCTGTGCCATACGGGAGTTCTGCTTCTTCCCAGCCCCCGGCAGCTGAGGCCTGGGACAATGGATCTCCCCTTGTCCAATGCAGACAGCGCAGGGGCCAGTGAAGAGGGCTCTCTTCCCACACAGCCAACATATTTAACTTCCTGGGGACATTAGAGTTAAGATGGAGACACTCTATGTCTTAGAAGGAAGTTTGGTGCTGAATCAGGATACTCATTTGCTCTCCTTTTCCAGATAATGTACTTGGAAAGGGGTTAACATAGTAATATTTTCCTCTTCAATCCTTGTGGCTTAAATGATTAAAGGGACAGTATTTGTTATCTTGGGTGGAAGATGTCCTTATCTATTCTCTCTTACAGGTACTTTTTATAGTCCTCAGTCATGTCTGTTCTGTGAAGGCCATACGTGGCCTGGACAACTTCTCCTCTTGGTATTGGGGCAAATGTTTTCTCATGTTGCAAGTGGGAGACCTTGGGCCTGGGTTTAGTTATTGGAAGAGAAATAGAGAGAGAGTACGTACCACAGTCGCTTTGATTCGGGTACTTCAGCCTACTGGGTGTTTGGTCAAAGGGCCCAGGGATTCCTAAATCCCATCCCAAACCAGCAACCCTCCCTCTCAAATGATTTCTCACATCATCTCTGTCAGTCAAGGTCCAACAGGAGCAGATGATTTGCACGGAGGCTCTGGACTGGGCCTACCTCTGGGGTATGGCATACTCAAACTGAGTAATTTCAAGAGATTTTAACAAAGGGGTGACTTATAAAATTGTGGGCGGGGTGTAGGGAAACCAGTGCCAGTGACGGATGGCCCAGTGCCCTGGAGCAAGTAACTGCAGGAAGTCATAGTGTTCCTAGGCCCGAAGGCCAAGGTGGCCACAGTCACCGCAGACAGAGAGAGCTGCTGCACTAGAGCACAGCCTCCTGTCCACAGGCTCTGGCCTGTGGAAGGCAGAAGCGCCAACCACGCTCTGGCCAAGGGGCATCCAACTGTTGTCTCCTCCCACAGGCCATTGGCCATTTCCTCCCATTGGCTTAACCCAACGAGAAACCAGAGAGAGAGAGAGAGAGAGAGAGAGATAGCATGTGGATGACGTCTATCAATGCAGCCCATAAAAGTCAACTTCCTGAGACACAGAGCAGGAGAAAGGTGGGTGGAGAGTAGATATGGAGAGGTAGATGGAAAGTCTCCAGCACGTCTTAATGTCACTGCATTCCATCATAGCCCTACATCCTAACTAATATGGAAACCCAAACGGCCTCCATGCTTGTGTTTTGTGCCTCCCTCTCCCTTTCCATAGTTTTGACGACTAACTCTCATTTTATTTGTCTGGTAATGGTTTTAAAAAATATTTATAGTCTAGCATTTTATTAAACGTGGAAGAAAGTTGTTACATCTCTCAGAATTAGTGAATTTCAGCCTCTAATTGAATGGTTCTCAACTGGAAGCAATTTGGCCCCCTCCCCAGGAAACATTTGGTGATCTGGAGACATTTTGGTTGTGTCACAAGTCAAGGAGGAGTGCCCAGATTGCTGCTAACCATCCCACGATGGCCATTGCTTGTTTAAAAAGTAAATAAAAGTGAATACATATTAAAGTCATTCAAGCTATAATGCAACCAAATTAAGACTTAGTGATGGAGGGAAGGATGGAAGGGTTAATTATTAATCCTGATTTTTAAAGGAACTTGTCATTACTTCCTCATCTTTTCATCAAGTCTGTTCACAGCTTGCCCAAGGAAGCTCCTTCTCTGCCTGCCCCTCCTCTCCAGCATAACAATAAAGATCCTTCCATAACAATAAAGAACTTTTTTCTTTTTATGGTTCTATATGGTATCATATGGATAATTCTCAATCTACTGGGCTAAAAGTATATGTTTTAACAAGGCTTCTGAATCTATTTCTAACCAGAAAGAATGTTCCAGTAAAAAACAGCAACAGAACAAAACTTGTTTGAAAATTTAAACATGAAAGGCCAAACAGGCAGGGAAATGACCTGAAAATGGGATACAGGAAGGAAGGGAAAAAAGGAGCAAAGTAACAAAGTGGTGCAAAACGTCAGTAGTGGTGAGCTTGAGAGACCCTGGGCTAGATGGAGACAGGAAGGTTTTGGCTCCATTAAAGGGAAGCAGAGAGAGCAGGTGAAAAGGAGAAAAGGGTTTTTATGTGTTTTGGTTTGGTTTGCTTGTTTTCACTGGGTGGGAGGAGTCTATCAGAAAGGAAGTTTCCACACTGTCTTAGGGGAGGATGGTCCCCTGTTGGGGCCCAGCTGGGCTCTTGGGCTCACTCTCTGACCATCTTGGCAATCAGCTGGCCTGCATGTTTAAGCATCTGGAAAGCGGGATTGAAAAGCTCCTGGAGGAACATCTCGGCCCACGTAGATGCCCTCTGAGTTTCCCTGCCCTTTGTGGCTGCTGGAAGTGGTACAACAGACTCTAAAGAGCTATTTCAAGATGGTTCAGCCAGACCCAAAGGTCTGGCAGAGTTCTTGCCTTTCCCAGGCTTTGGGGTTCTCTGCTTTTCAGCTCTGAGCTCTCAGAATGTTAGTAAGTAGGGACTTACAAAGTCCTGAAATAGTTCTCAGGACACAAAGGAAATGCCCCCGCTCAAAGTAAACGAATGTAGTCAGCTGTCCTTGGTGAACTTGTTGAGTAAACCTGGTTGTTGCTCCTTTTTCCCCTTCCTTCCTGTATCCCATTTTCAGGTCATTTCCCTGCCTGTTTGGGCCCCTGCTGGAGAGGAGGGGCAGGCAGAGAAGGAGCTTCCTTGGGTACGCTGTGAACAGACTTGATGAAAAGATGAGGAAGTAATGACAAGTTCCTTTAAAAATCAGGATTAATAATTAACCATTCCATCCTTCCCTCCATCAGCAAGTCTTAATTTGGTTGTATTATAGCTTGAATGACTTTAATATGCATTCACTTTTATTTACTTTTTAAACAAGCAATGAATTTACATTGCTCAAAAGCAAAATAACAAAGGATTTGGATAAATGGGGGACAGTCTCTCTCCCACCCCCACCTCCAGCCATCCCCTCCCAAAAGGCAATATCTACCTAGAGATTTTCTATGGATGTACAAACAAATATGTACAGGCATGTTTCTTTTATCTTTTCACCCCATACAAACAGTAGAATATTGCTTTTTTACTCAACAATGTAGCTTGAAGATCCTTCCATAACAATAAAGAACTTTTTTCTTTTTATGGTTCTATGGTATCGTATGGATAATTCTCAATCTACTGGGCTAAAAGTATATGTTTTAACAAGGCTTCTGAATCTATTTCTAACCAGAAAGAATGTTCCAGTAAAAAACAGCAACAGAACAAAACTTGTTTGAAAATTTAAACATGAAAGGCCACTTGCCTCTATCATTTGGAAAAGCTTTAATTCTCTTATATTATGAGACGTTCAGATTTTTTTCTGCATTTACCCCTTAACTTAAAACCTCTTCCGAATAGCTGTTCAGACCTGAGGCGTGTCCCAAAGGTTTGGATACTACTTAAATCTTGTCTGCTTGATTAAATTACTGAATGTTTATAATCTTTTCTTATGGAAAGCCAGCCTGAGCCAGCCAATGATATTAACACCAGAAAAGCCTGGCTTGGCTTGGGACAGGACTGCACCTCTCTGTTCCCCCAGCTTTTCCATTAAAAAGAAAAAGAAAAAGAAAAAGAAAAAAATCTGGGTAGTATCCTGGAGCAGCTTTGAAGCTCTGTGCTGAGCAGGACCAACTCAGATTCAGAAATACCAGCCTATTTATCTGTACTATATTTCGGTGGGACAGCCAGGACCCGTGTGAACGCTGAACACATTTTAAGTAAAGAAGGAGCTTGCTGCATTCAGAAGCTGAAGAGAAGAGGGCAGGCAGAGGAGCCGTCGGGTGGACAGCGTGCTGGGGCCGCGGGGCTTTGAGATGCTTTGCAGGGTTGTCACTTGATGTCGAACACGTTATTCTCAGAGGACACTAAAGAGAAGCACAGGTACCCTGGGCTCCAGGGGGATTCATTATTCAAGGCACAAAATTCCCTACTCTGGTCTGCAACACATTATAATTCAAATGAGCCCAGCACAATAGAAGAAAATATGCAAGCAGATTTCTCCCTGTCGTGTTTTTTCCCCTCCTCTCTGAAGCCCTGTAATTACAGCAGGCAGGTGGAGCATCTGGGGTGTGGGGGAGTCCACTGTATTTTTACCTTCCCAGGAACGCGACTTGCCTACCGCATCAATATATTTTATTTTTAATTAAGCGCTACTGCAAAATCTGAATCTCTGCGCGAAAGCCTGATTCACAACTTTTTTCTCCCTGCCATTCCCTTAGATGCTGCTGTTATTACGGCCTCAAATTTCGCTTCTTAAAATTTGCTTAGTAAATTAGTTCTGCCCTTGGGCGAGCTCGGCCGCCCCTAGGTCCCCGATCGCGGTCCTTACCCTCTTGTTCCCCCAGGCAGTCCCGGGCCAGTTTCTCCGCGCGCCCTGCCGCGCCACGTGCCCCAGCGCGGGGCCCGGCAGGTAAGCCCCTTCCCCACCCTCTCCCACCCCCGCGGCGACCCCGGGGACCCCGGCATGGCCCGGCCTTCACGCGCTCAGGCGCGGGAGCCCCATCTGGAGGAGGGGGAGCCGAGACCCCTAGGCCGGCCCAGGCGGGCGTGCGGGAATCTACCACCGTGCGGTCGGCCAGGCCGGGGAGGGGTGGGGGTGACGGGGCAGGCGTCCGGGCTGGCGTGGGAGGATCCCCGCCACCCCACCCCGCCACCGGTCACCTGGGCGTTAGAGCCGGGGCGGCCCCAGGGCCTCGGTGGAGCGTAGCTTTTCCGATCCGGGCCCCCGGGAGCCCCCGGCGGCGCGGGAACTCGCTTCCCGGCACGACCATGCCCAGAGACCCCCGACGGACGCCCCGAGGGATGGGGGCTCCGGGACTCCGGAGGGGAGAATGAAGCGCCTCCGCGCCCCGGCGCCTCTGGGAAGCGGGCCTCTGCGGGACGCCAGCGAGCCGGTCGCGGGGCGCCTCCCGAATTCCGGCCGGGGGAACCCAGCCCCCCTCTCCAGGAACCGGAACCTGGAGGCCAATGGGTTCCCAGCAGCCGCGGGGCCCTGCTTAGGCCCGCAGGCCGCGCGGAGGAGTCTCCGGGCCGGCGCGCGGCCAGCCAGGCTGTCAGCGGGCATTCCTGCCTCCGGGGGGGGCAATCTGAGGCGCGGTCGGGGTTGGCCGGGACGGTGGCGGGAGCCTGAGAGGTGGCGGCCGAAGGGCTGGTGCCTCTGCCAGCTTGCACAGAGAAGCAGCCACCTTTGGTCCCTAGAGAATCTTAAGGGGAGGAGAGTCAGAAGGGTGTTTTTAGGAAGGTTCATGGAGAGAAATCTATCTCCCGAAAACAAATACCCACATGTGGCCAAAAGAGGGGCCAAGCCTGGAATGAGTGTCGCATCCTTTCTGTGCTGGGAGCTTCCTCAGGCGCAGGCTGCGTCTGTCCCCACCCCTAGTTTCCTGGGTATCCCTTCAGAGCATCTGTACTGGGGCCCTAGGTCTCCCTAAGGAAGGGTGGGGAGAGCTGGGGGCCGACTGCTGGTTTGGCCTCCGGGAAAGACAGACCTCCTTAGGGCCAGCAGGGTGCTGACAGGCAAGGCGTTCCCTGGGCAGGTCCCAGCTCCCTCTACGGAGGGTGAGAGGATGAGGGTCGATTCTATGACTCAGTCCCACCTTCCCACTCTTAGTCGCCCCAGGGACTAGGACTGGGGCTCTGTGACTCCTCCTTCACAACTTCTATTGTATTTCTCTCATCACAAAAGCAGTACATGTTCATTGTGCTAATAAAAAAATTAAATTTTGTACCAGCAAATTAACAAAAAATGCAAACACTCAAAAGGAAGAAAATACAAATCAAACAAACTCATATTACCTAGAGTCAAACCCCTCTTTTATACCTACAGCAAAAACACTGGTATTCTGTGGAACACCTGACTTTTTCTTTTCAAAACAATTATCTTTTCACGCGAGCATCCTTACTGTGGATACACTTCAGTAGGTGGACTCCTTAATTACTCCAGAGCACTTGCACTGCAGGGACATAGTGTTGATATTTTCAACCCACTCCTTTACTGGGCTTTTAGGGTGTTGCTGCGTTTTTTACTTCTGTCCACACTGGGTCATTCCCCTGCTGGGTCACTATGAATGTCTTCAATTATTTCCTTAAGATTCGTTCCTTAAAACAGCTGGGTTAACTATTCTGCAGTTTTAAAAAGTTTTACTACATTTTGTCAAATTGACCTTCAGAAAGGTTATGTCAATTCATACTCCCACCTGCAGGGAATGCAAAATCTGCTGCCAGAATTCATCATCATCAGTCATGACTACTAGTCCCCTTTTATTTTTTCATCTTCGCCTATTTTTTAATTGGAGTATTCATCTTTTTTTTCACTTGTTTGTAGTATTTTATTATTCAGTCTATTAATTCATTATCATATGTTTTGCAAGTTTTCCCAATTTGTCAATTGCTTTTCACATTTAAATTTACATTAAAAATGTTTGTGTAGTTGGAATTCTTAATGTTTTAATTTATGGCTTTTGCCTTTGGTGTCATTCTATAAAGTTCTTCCCTACATGAGGATTTTCTAACTATTCACCTGCAAGTTATGTTAGTTCTTGTAGTGTTTGATTTTAATTTTTAGTTCATATGGTATTTAATTGGGCTTATGGTATAAAATAGGAATCTAAGTTTCCTCCTTGCCCTACTCCTTCTTCCCTCATTGTTGGTGCCAAATCCTTTGGTGCTGGCACTCACTCCAGCCAATTCCTAGATAAGCAGAGCCAGAGGGAAGATCTGGTGGCAGAGAAAAGGATCCTGCCTGTAGGAAGCACAGAGGCTTAAGGTGAGGGAAACTTCTGAAAGCAAGAACAGGACCTGTTTTGTAGCCATATCTGATTGGAATCACAAGAGATCTGGATGAAGTCCAGTTTCTGCACTTTCACCCTGTGGACTCTGGAGCAAGTTACATATTAAACCTCAGTTTTGCATCTGTAAATGGATTTACTAACAGCCCCTATCTCAGGATGGATGTAATCTGTTTGACACATAGCAAGCACTCAGTAGTAGTAGTAGGTGGAGAGAAGATGGGGAAGTTGAATGCAACTGCATGTGATATGGAGATGTTAGAAATACAAACTATCAATAATTATAGAACTAGAAATAATGAGTCTAGGTGCTATACAGTTTGAATTCAAGAGAGTTTATCCAGACCAGTTGGGAAGGTTTCCCAGTGGGGGGAGAAAAGCCCTTATATTCTTACAACCTGTGTCTACTGGAGTCTGCATTTAAACTAAACTCAGCCATTTTAGAGGTATCCAATACCATTCTTCTCCCAGACCTATTCCAAGGCTTTCTAATGGACCTGCCTGGGTTGAAAAGAATCTGCAGAACAAGTTGGCATTTGGAGAGCTCACAGGATAGAGAGCATAGGGCTCCAGGCTCCAAGTAGCCAGCCATCTCACTCCTGGCTCACTCCCAGCTGGGGATTGCTGCAAAGAGAAGTAGTCCCTGGACATGAGCCAGGGGCACCAGTCAGCTTAACCAAAGGAATCAATGAACACTGTGTTTTCCCTCTGCAAATGGGGAAAATAACATGGTGAGAAGGCATATGCCTTGTCCAGAATCACAAATCCCAGGGGCAGAGAAAGCAAAGAGAGATGCTGCCTCCAAAGCTATTTCTCATCTTGGAGGTGCCCGGAGCCTGGCCCTGGTTAGCAAAGGGGATGGGAATGCTGCTCTTGAGATCCCGGGCAGTGGAGGCCCCACATATTTTTATGAGGTATGAACTATGAATCGCCATTCAAAAGGCTGAAGATGCCCGTTCTCAGAAAAAAACAAATATTTTAGGAATCCTTTGTTACTAGGAAAAATGCCTGATTGGTTTTTAGGGGAGTGAAACTCAACTTGATGCCCTGTATTTAGGGCTTTACTTTGATTCTGAATTTTGCTCTAGTAGAACAGTGGTTCTTAATTCTGGCTACACATTGGGATTAGCTATGGAGCTCTTGAAAATACGGATGCCCAGGTTCCACTTCCAGAAGGCTGGATTAAATTGGCCTATGGCAGGGCTGAGATGACAGTATTGTTAAAGAGCTCATTTGTGATTCTAATATGTTGTTTAGGGTTGAGAAGAAACCCCTTTTTTCATTGCTGTGTTATCTCCTTTTCCAGCTGGTGAGAATGAGATTACAAGCCAAAATTATCGTAGCAAAATGTTTCTTGAACTTTAAGGAATTATCTGACAGTCTTGTTAATGCAGACTCTGATTCAGGAGGTCTGAGGTGGGACCTGAGATTCTGTATTTCTAACAAGCTGATGCTACTAGTCTGAAGATTACCTCTGAGTACTACAAGTCTAGAGGTGGTCCTCCTGTGTCAATGAGCATAAAAACTGCCTGATAAGCCTACTGCCCAGCAGATTCCAGGACTGATTCAGAGTGTCAGGGATGAGGTCCAGGAATCTGCATTTTTAACAAGATGAATTTGCACACTTGATAGTTCAAGGGCCACAGTTGGAGAATGCGGTCAGCCTGCCCATGGTTTTCTGAGGCATTTGTCTTTTTAACACATCCTGGAGTCAGTGCTTGGCTGGAAGATCATACAGTCAATTGGCCTGGAATTGAAACTGAGAGCCCATGATGCCTGCCTTCCAGGCCTGAACTGCTGCTCACTGACTCTGAGATCCCTTAACATTCAGGCCAAATCCCATTACCACAGGAGACTTAGAAGTGATTGCATTTTCTTGGAATAAAGAAGCCATCTGTTTAGGTTTGGGTTTTTATTGTAAAGTTATTTGACCTGTCCCCCTCAGAACGGTGACTAACGCATTGGAGCACAGATTCCAGGAGAATGAAAAGCAAAAGGCCTTAAAGATGCCTTCTACTCAAGGAGAAACCTCAAACAGACAAGTGAAAAAGGGTATAAAAGATCAATGCTGTATGTGATCTTACAGACATCAAATATGAAGTCTCTACCAAATTAATATGCTTTGTTTTCTTCACTGAGACAACTGTGAGGTAGGGTAAACCCAGGACCTGCAATAGGAGTCTGAAAGGAAATCAACAAAGCCCTCCTTTTCTCTCATTTGGTTACTCCTATGCCCATCATTTTTCAAGTTCTAATTGCTTGAAGATGATTCTGGGCCCCAATTTTTCTCCTGGTTCTCCTCTCTTATTTCTCCTTGTTTGTGCCATTGTGCTGCTTATTAGCAACTCCACTAGATGGAAAATGGAAATGGACCTCATATGAGGCAGGATAACATCTGTGAGTGAATAGGTCTGCTTAGAGGTTCAATGCGGAGAAAGAGAGAATTGTTATTGCTGGTCCTACAGAATGCACCTCACTGTGCTATCTAGGCCTGCTTTTATACTGCAAATTCAAGCCTTATAAGAAGAATAGAATGCTTTCCTCATAGTTCAACAACCTGCAACAAAAATTTGGCAGAAAAACGAGAACTGGGAAAATACTTAATTCTTTAATTCATTCAAATGCACTTATTACTTTATATGCTTCCTATTCTTATGGGCATCTGGTAAAGCTGTTGTAAGATGGGGACATAAATTTATTACCACATATGTGTGACTTGCATGTTTAAAGAAAGTTTTCCTTTTTTGTCTATTTCTTCCAGCTAGTTATAATATATTATATAACTTAAACTACCTTCTATTCCTGTTACTTGGTATAATAAATATCTCGATGAAATTTCTTACAGAGTTTGATTACTCAGTCAAAACCTAAGTATCCTGCTGGGTGACACTGTTCTATGCTCTGGTTGAATTGAATATTTACTAATCCAGCCAGAGAAGAAAGAGACAGGTAATTGGAATTGAGCAAACACACTGAGCCCCTCAAAAAAGACTCATGAGAAGTGTAAAATTTCTCATCAAACATCTATCTGTCTACTTTCTCCTTTCCTTACAATAGTCATTGCAGCTGTAGGAAATAGCTCTAGGGGCCTGGTCTGCATTAAGGGAAAAATGCTCTTCCTCATTCAAGTGATCTGGAAATGAATTTAAACAGACACAATTTGCCAATGGTCAGTGTTAGGTCAATAACTCTAATAGCCAATTCAAATTTTCTTTTAAGAAAATAGAATATCCCCATCCACCACCCTGCCCCTCACGGTGTGACACCACTAGGTTTTTTTGATTGTCTGAGGGTAGAAAATAGGGAGGTTGGTTGGGCCAATTTTCATGTAAGCTGCATAAATTAACAGCAACCATTTTCTCTCATTCGTCTTCATAACCCAAGATGCCAGACCTTACCTGGGACCGCACCAGGGAGCAGTCATTAGGAGGGCTGCAGTGGCGGGACTGACCACCTTGGTTGGGGCATGGTCAGGATGCTCTAGAGTGGACATCCTGTGAAAATCACGTGGATTTTGCTCAGGGCTGTATCCACAGTGCATAACACAGTGCTTGGTTCTGGGTGGTCCTATAGATTGGCAGTCTGGGCTTAAATGCTATCAGGCAACCAGTAACTTTTTATTTATGGGTTTTAGAGCTGGAAGGAGCCTTTGAGAGAATAGAGATCCCTATACATTTCCTATCCAGCTGCAATTCCCCCATTCTCCTTCCACACAGAGTCATGATTCTGTTCAGTTGTCCTCTCTCTACCACACCCTCAGAAAGGCTGAAAAAGCCCTTCTTGAGGGCTCTCCTTTCCAGTGCTTGTTTCAGAAATGGGCACGAATGACTCAGTGATGGCCAGTGCTTTGTGTTCTGGGAGACTCCCTTTCCTCTTCCTCTGGACACTTTGCGTCTGACTGATGCCTCGAATTATGGCAAGGATGAACCTGATCCTCAGTCTGCAAGAATAGAAAGGTAGAAAGAGCCCAGCCTCTTGATGTCATCAACCACTGAATCAATTAACCCATGTGTTGGTTAATGTTTTGTGTCAACTTGACTGGGATTAGGGATGCCTAGATAGCTAGTAAGACATTATTTCTTGCTGTGTCTGTGAGGATGTTTCCAGGAGAGATTAGCATTTGAATCTGTGCACTGAGTGGAGATCTCCCTCTCCAGGGTGGATGGGCCTCATCCAATCTGTTGAAGGCCTCAGTAGAATAAAAGGGGGAGGAAGGGTATATTTGCTCTCTTGCTTGAGCTGGGACATCCATCATCTTCTGCCCTCAGGCATGGGTGCCCTCTTTTCCCTGGCCTTCAGACTTTGGCTAGGATTTACACTGTTGGCTCCCCTAGCTCTCATGCCTTTGGGTTTGAATTGGACCTATACCACTGGCTTCTCTGAGCCTCTAGCTAGCAGATGTCAGATCCTAGGACTTCTTTGCCTCCGTAATCATGTGAGCAAATCCCTTCTAATAATCTCCTTCCATCTCTCTATCTCTACCTCTATCATCTCCATCTCCATCTCCATCTCCATCTCCATCTCTCTATCTCTTATCCATTTTTATTTTCAACTCTGTCTCATCTCCTGTTGGTTCCATTTCTTAGGAAAACCTTGACTAACACAACCCCTACTTATAAAACCTCAGCTTTCTGTTTTCAGGATAATACATTTCCTTATTTGGACATGCTGAATCAAATTGGCCCCTCATATATATGAATAAGAAGAACTAAAACACTTTGCCCCTTTTACTTGGGAGCTCTGGACAGGGAGACTTGATTTGCTGGATAACTGTGGGCAAGAAAGACAAATTTTACCTCTTCAGGTTAAGACTTGCCATTAGGAAGGTAAAGGAGACCACAGGATATTGTCCAAGTTCTTTGCCAAGACTTTGGTTGGAAGATTTAATGGAAACCACAAGCAGAGGATAGAGTGAGGGTATCAATGGGGATAAGGGGTGAGGAGATTGGCTTATTCTTTCTGTTCTAAGAGACATTTCTCATATCAGGCCATTTCCCCACCTGCAAGCCCTTCTGTTTGCCTCAGTGTTATCCCCGATCTATCCATTCTATGGGGCTGGGTCAAGCTGGACCTCCTCTACCAAGTCTTCTCTAACCACTGCAGCATGCATCAGTAACTTTCTTGGAAATCACTCATTTCCTGAACTCCTTACTCATTCACTAAGCATTTCATGTTATTATGGAATATTTCTTCTGGTGTTTCACTCATTTTTCCCCTAATTTTATCTTTAGGGAGCAGGTCAGCAGAGAATAAAGGACATAGACTTTCAGGACCCATTGACTTGGTTTGAATCTTGCTCTGGGACTCCTGCTTTGCAGAACAACAAAGGCAACGTGGCAGCTGCTTCTGACTCTCACCCTGGAGTAGCCTTCTCTGGTGCGCTCAGGGCCACTGGGGAATGCAATTGTCGCAGGTGTGAATAAACACACCATATTCGTTTTCTGTGGCTGCTGTGATAAATTGCCACAAGCCTGGACCCTTAAAAATATACACATTTATTACCTTATGATTCTGGACGTCAGAAGTCTAATGGGTCAGAAAGGCTGGTGTTTTTAAGAGGCTTCAGGGAGAAATCCATTTCCTTGCCTTTTCTAGCTTCTGGAGGCTGCCTCCATTTCTTAGCTCATGGCCCCATATCACTCCAGCTTCTGTTTGCTTTCTCCTATCTCTGTCTCTTTCTCTCTGACCTTCCTACTTACCTCCTATAAGGGCTTGTAAGACAACATTGTGCCTGCCAAGATAATCTAGGGGGAATCTCCCCATCTCAATATTCTTAACTTAGTCATGTCTGCAAAGTTCCTTTGGCCATTTGAGGCATCACATTCACAGGGATTAGGGCATGGGCATCTTTAGAGGGAGGGAGGCATCATTCTGCCTACCACATACATACTCTTTGGAGGCTAATTTCCACATCTGTAAAACTGAGGTCCTACTGTCTCCCTCAGAGGGCTATTGGATGACTGAATGAAGTAATGTGTGTGTGTAAATTTCCAGCCCCATGTCTGGCACAGTGGAGGTGGTCGATTCTGGTCAGTGTTCCCTTTTGAGTGGGTTGCTGGAAGCCAGAGGCCAAGTGCTGTGACGTCTACATCTTTCTTACCCTTTAGTTTCTAGCTCATGCTGGGTCCTGAGAAGGAAATCAATAAATGTAATAAATAATTACCTTGATCAATGGCAATGCCTTACATATAATAAGGGCTCTAAAATGATTTGTTGATTGTTATTTTGTTATCAACGGGTGGCGTGGGGAACATCTGATTGAATGCTATTATTTATGAGATCTAAAATATAAATTTGGGTTCTTCTGCTACACTTTTACCTAATTACCCTAAACACTAGTGGCAGAGTGGAATTAGTTCACAATACAATTTAAGAAAAAAAATCTTGCAGTCATGGACTTTTCTCCTTAGTCTGGAAACTTCTTGGTTTCCTAGGGTACAGCTGACTGCTCTCTCTACAACTGAAAAATCTCCCAAAGGGCCCTGTCCGGTTAGGCCCCACAAAGCCAGTCTTATTATTTAGAGAGCACACAATGCCCCTTCACATGGGGCACAGAGAGGAAGGAATTTTTTTAAGCCAATTCCAGTCCCCCAGAGCTGCAAACTGCCCTCAGGGCAAAGACGCCTGCAGAGTAATTGGGAGGCGTCTGGCAGTTGAGAGGCCCACGTAAGTTAAAGCTGTATTTCTTTCTATCTTGAGGGATGCCACGCCACTTTTTAAGTATTACCCTCCCCCCCCACCCCCCGGACAAACCCATATGTCAAAATAAACAATTAAATAATATGCAAAGACAAAATCAGGGAAACTGCAGTCTCTACCTGACAAGATAATACCAGGAAACAGCAGCCTGTCTGCTGCTGTGAAGGTGAGGAGACAGGTCCTGCAGATTCTGCAAGAGGACTGAGTCAGGGAGGAGGTGCTGCCTGTTTAGGATATGCTTCAGGCCCCATGAACTTGTTAGGTGCATGCTTTTTCAAGATAACAAGGGGGAGAATGACCTTATTTGAATATCATCCCTCTAGCAAACCATTGTGTGGCTGCCCCAGAATTCCCAATACAGTTGTGGGTAATGTTTCTAGAGAATGGGGTGAGAGGAAGCAGAGAAACCACACCCTAGGCTTGTGAGAGGGAGGATCTTGAGAGGAGGGGAGACCATTAGGTGGGGGCATTTCTGCCTTTAGAGCTGGATGGGGATCCAGGGAGAGGATTCTGTACACTGCCACCCCTGAAGTCCCCCTGGGCTTTCATGCACATGCCTTGGCCACCAAGGGCTGGCCAGGTAAACATACATGGTCGGAGCATTCTGAACTGCTACTAGCATACGGGGCTTGAACTTGTCTAATGGACATTTTGGGGATAAAAGGGAAGCATTATTTGTCCAATATTGACCAGAGCATAGAATTCATGATCCCAAGTGATGGCATGGACAGAAACCATGGAAGAATGGTCCTGACATCTTGTTTTCTTGCTGGACAGAGCAGGTCTGCAGAGTCTGGGGAGTTGGATTGGCTTAGGTGGTATATTTCAGAGGCCAGAGCAAACACCAGCAGTAATGCCCAGGAATGTAGTCACTGGTGCCCAGGGCAAGCAGCCCAGACCTGGCATTGGGGTGCCAAGGGTATACCAGGCCATAGAAGGGTGAGTCAGATGGATATGCAAGTGCCTCTAGACCCCAGGGAGCTCATGAGCACAGGGTGAGGACTGAGGTTAGCAAGTGTGGCCTGAAAGAAACTTCTGGGCATCCATATGCAGGGGACCCTCTGATCCACATCTAAGGGCTCCTTGGAACCTCTGCATCTAGGGTACCTGCATCTTAGGCTGAAGGACATAGCTCAGGAGTAGAGGACTGGAAATGCTTTGAGCAGATTGTCCCCTCTGAAAAACTGAGCTATACTCAGTCTTTAAGATTGACATTTGGAAATGCAGCAGGCTAACCAAGGGGACATTCTTTGGGTCCTTTTGCAACAAAACAAAGAGTGGTCTTTGAATCTGGCTTTGTCTAATAATTCCTATATCAGGCCAGCCCCACCCAAAAGAGGGCTTTTAGGACATTCTCCCAGGCAGTGGGCTTTCTACACTTTTCTTGGGTAGGATGGAAGTAAATCCCACTCTGAGAAGCCCTCTGGGGGTCTCAACAATGGATAAGAAATGAGGGAAGCTTAAGTGCTCATGCATTGTGACAGAGGAGGCTCGCCAGATTTAACAGATAAAAATACAGGATGCTCAGTTAAATCTGAATTTCAGAAAAGCAATGAATAAATTTCTTCATGTACACATATCCCAAATATTGTATGGGACATACTTACACTGAAAATTATCTGTTCCTTCTCTGAAATTCAAGTTTCATTGGGTATCCTGTATGTTACCCGGCCAACCTATTACTGAGGCCCACAGAGAACAGCCAGTCTGAGACAAGCCCAGGTTCCAGGCCAAAGCAAGGCAGGCAGGTGTCTTTTCTTGACACAACCTCTACTACAAATGTCCATGTTTAAGACCAGATCTTGAGTCTGCAGAATAAACATAGTATTGAATCAAATATCCCTTGCCATTAAACGTTCTTTGGATTTAGTCTGCAATCCACTCATTGAAGTGCCCCCCACCAATGAGCCTCAAACAACTTGGTAAATACACACAATCACAGCTGCTGTGGAGACACAGATGAGCCCAATGCTACACAGCAAACAGAATCTCATCATTTAATGGCTTTCAGAAAGCTTGCTGATCTCTCTCTTTTTCATCTGTTTGAACTCTCTACAGAGAAACCCACTGAGGGAGAAAATCAGGACTGCTCTCACTGGGCCAGAAATTCCACACTCAAATGACCCAGGGGGTAGCAAGCTGCCTTGACAATCTGTCAGTTTCTGGATAGGGCTGCTTGTCAATCACTCTTTCCTGCTACATTGAAGAAACTCCTTTTCTTCACATCATACTTTATTTGCTCACGATGCAGTTTAAACTCAGCTTCTGGAGTGTCTGTAGGGAATGGGGCACCACCCTGTTCCCTTGATCGTGGGGAAACCATTAAGTCAGCCGAAGGATCTAGCTTCTTTCCTTCCCATCTAAGACTGAATCTCTAGGCCCTTTCCCAATCCTTCCTACTCCTTTTATGCTCTGATCTTGTTTTGGCTGTAGCCACATTTATTTCTTTCTGTTCCTTGAATGTGTTTTGCTCATTTCACCCAAAGGGTGTCTGGCATGCTCTTTCCCCAGACCTCCCTATAACTGCTGCCCGGCTCCTCCCTGGCCTCCCCATCAAATCTCTGTCTACTGCCTCTTTGGCTTTTAAAAGACCCTCATAGCACTTACCACTACTGTTATTTGCCAGTTTATGTATTTGTTCATTTATTTACTATGTCTCCTTCTTCTGGAATGGAAACCCCCCACTCTTAGGATAGTGCCTGGTGCATAGAAAGTGTTCCACAAATGTTGAGAAGGAGAGAATGATTCTCCAGGAAGGCCCTGGGGGACAATGGAGAACTCTACCACAATTCTTTTCCTCCCTCTGGGCTTCCGCAAGTCTCCCCTTACTTTCTCTTGCCTTTTACCGCACCCACAAGGCAGAGAGGAACCCCAGGAGGGCCATGCTCCCAGTGTTTTACATACGGAGATAAGAAAACAACTGAAACTTCTCCCCTCTATGGAGATAAAAACAAAGTAGTATTTTATTCAAGAAGAATGTGTGTAATAACAGTAATCTGAATATAATGATATCTATGAGGTCCTTGGCAAAGCCACCCAGGAAAAGAAAAACAATAGATGGGAAAGCATCTGTGACTCATAACAGCACCTTTCAGCATCAAACTGCCCTGGAATCAGATTCAGATAAACTGGTTTCATCAACTCTAGACTCAGCTGTACGTGTCCCTTTTTATTCCTAGCGCCAATTGCACATTCTCCAGATAATAGCAAGGTATTGGCTCTCCTTCAAAACACTTAACGGCACAGGGGAGGAATGAAAAGGATTCCTTGTCAGCTTCTTAAGGTCCAAACACAAAACTAGCTCCCTTCCAGGGCCTGCTCAGTGGGCTGCCTTCCCCCTCTGGTCATCAACAAAAAACCTGCTTGCTGGACCAGTGTCCTTCCAAGGTGGCCTGTGGGCCACTGCATCAGAATTATTTAAACACTTATTAAAATGCAGACTTGGGGAATTAACAGAGACCTTGTGACTCTTATCTCCAGGTTAGAGCCCCGGAATCTGTATTTTCAATGACTTCACACCCCAAGGACCCTTTGGCCCCTGGATTTGTCCAGTCATATGGTCCTCACCTCATCCCGCTGCCTCCTGTGTCATCACTTGGTGTCCAAGCGTAAGTGTCCCTTTTTCTCAATGCAATTCTAAGGGCAAGGGGTACACTTGACATTTCTTTTTTGTCCCTGTTAATGACTAGTTCATGGCAAGTGAGAAAAAAAATTATTGAATGAAGGACCTGAGATCATTTCCCTTTGCTTAGAACTTAATCAAAGAAACTTTGCCCAGAACATGGGATCATGAATTTGCCAATTTGATGTTTAAGACAAATTGATTTCTCTGTGTGTGTGTTGCTCTCCTAAAAATGTTTTGAGACAAAGACCCCCTCTTTGTCCAGAGAAGGATACAAGGGACACCCTGCAGGGCAAAATTGTTTAACCCAAATGGTAGAGGCAGTGTTTGCCCTTCTGTGGAACCCTTGTCTGAAAAGGTTCATGAAGATCAGGGTAAGGGCGGTCCTAGGGGAATAGGTGCACATGTGCATGCTGTGGCTGAGGGAGCACTGGCAGTGCCCACCCAACCACTTGTACCTGGCACCATGGCTTGACTTCATGCACACAAATTGAGTCAGTTCTTTTGAAGCCCAGAGCCCATCTCGATCTATCAGAGTGTGTACCCCAGAGAGCAGAGCACCCAAGGGCAGGGGAGCCTGGGCAGATGGGCTTTGAAGGAGTTAGCGATCTGAGGTTGTGACAGTGCTGAGAGGGCAGTCCCATGGGGTGTGCTGGGCTCCTGGTCGGCATCAAGCAGCAGGAGAGGAAAAGCCCCCGGGGCAGTGGTCCGGGGCACCGAGGACAAGCAGCACCTCTTCCTTGGTCTTCTCAGAGTTGCTCCTGAGGCAAAATCCATGGGAGGCTGCATCATTAATGTCAAGACTGGGAGTGGCAGGGATGAGAGGGAGAGAAATGGAAGTTGGAGTGTTTGGAGCTGTATCTAACCTAACTCGACCTCCCTCTGGAATTAGGACTCTGATCTGTGACCTTCATGACATCCTGTTTGAGCCATCCCAGGTCGAGGATGCCACTCCCTCAGTCAATGCAGGGGTTAGAACGTACTTTCCTGGACTGAGCCACCATTTACCTCCTTGAGGCTTTCTTCCCTTTGCTTATAATCCTTCTCCCTCTTCCCTTTTCTAGACTCTGCTTCCTGAAAGATGTTTAAGTATTGAGGAGAGCTCTTATGTCCTCCTCAGCTGTCTATCCTGCATGTCGAACTTCCTGCGTTACCTCCACTCCTGCCGTTACGCGTGGTGTCCTGCCTCCTCCTTCTGCCCATTGACTTTCTGATATCAAGCTGCCTCTGTCCCAGTGAGGCCCTCCCTGTTCCTGTCCCTGCCTCTGTCAATGGCACTTCCATCTTTGCAGTCACACAGCTTTGAACCATTGGCTCAGCCCTGCCTCTTCCATCTTTCCTACCTTCAAGTTGTTGGGAGTTGGGGGCGGTATGGAGGTTTCATTTCTACATGTCTTGGGACAGTTTTTGTGCTGGATGCAGAAAGTGAAAATGCATGTGGTGTCAACTTGAGGCAGGTCGTGCTTCAGCTGGACCCTCCAGGAGAGGCTGCACTCACACCCCGCGGCCACCACAGCTGCGGGGACGTGACAGGGGCACCGAAAGAGGCCGCTATGCGAGGTCCTCACCTGCTGCAAACTTTGTAAAGACATGTACTCTGTTTATTTTTTTCCAAACCTTTTCCCAAAGTTAGTTGCCATTTCTAAAAATCATACATGGTATTTGGACCAGTAGGACACACTTGTATGAATCTGCCTTTGAAACGGGCATGTTCATGATGATAGTATATATGTTTTATTTCAAAATACTGCTCTAAAGAAAGTGTTGTCAATATGAAGTTTAATGTTGTTTTACTTCTCTTAAATACAAACACATTTGTTATGAAATGAGGGAGCATCTGAGTACATCCTTATGAGCCCTAGTTCCTTGTTACTCAAAGGGTGGTCCACAGACCATCACCATCGCTGTCAGAAGGATCTCAGGCCCCATCCCAGATCTACTGAATTGGGACCTGCATTTTGATAAGACTCAGAGGCAAGTTAAAGTTTGAGAAGCTCTCTTCTAGCAGGTAGATCTGAGCATTGCAAAAGCATTGTTTTATTAGAAATTATTTTCCTTGCCTTTCCCCTCTTTATTACATTAGGACGTCACATTAGCCTTCTAATTATATGTAAAAGGTGAGTTATGTTGTCAATAAATTTCACCTCAAGAAAGTAAAATGGGAGTTATTAAGTATCTTTTAATGAAAGTAGGTGTTGGTCTGGTAGGGTTGAGAATGCTACTTCAGAATCCCTGGAATTCAATAATTGGCTGTGATGAACTTTGGAGCATCTAAATGAGAGTAAGGCATCAGTGTCAAATTTCTCTGAACTTGGCCATTTACATAGTCTAATGACTCCTAAATCTTTATCTCCAGCTACATTGTCTTACCCTCAGAGCACAGTAGATATATCCCGCTTTCTAAAAATACATTTACCAGATGACAGAGTAAGTGCCCTGCCATCTTCTGTGGGGTCAGGCCACACTCTCTTATTTATTCTGCAAATGTTTTTTTTTTTTTGAGAGGGCATCTCTCCTATTTATTGGTCAAATGGTCGTTAACAACAATAAAATTCTGTATAGGGGACTCAATGCACAATCATTAATCAACCCCAAGCCTAACTCTCAACAGTCTCCAATGTTCTGAAGCACAACGAACAAGTTCTTACATGGTGAGTAAGTTCTTACATGGTGAACAGTGCAAGGGCAGTCATATTACAGAAACTTTCGGTTTTGATCGCGCATCATGAACTATAAACAATCAAGTCAGATATGATTATTCATTTGATTTTTATACTTGATTTATATGTGAATCCCACATTTCTCCCTTATTTTTTTTTAAATAAAATGCTGAATTTTAGTAGATGCAAGATAAAGATAGAAAGCATAATTTAGTGCTGTAAGAGGGAAGTGTAGATGATCAGGTCTGTGCCTATAGACTAAGTATTAATCCAAGCTAGACAAGGGCAACAAAACATCCACGGATGCAGAAGATTTCTCTCAAAACAGGGGGGGTGAGGTTCTAAGCCTCACCTCTGTTGATCCCCAATTTCTCACCTGATGGCCCCCCTGCGACTGTGCCTGTCTTAGGTTGTTCCTTCCTTGAGGAATCTTACCTGTCTCAGGCTAACCAGCCATCTTCTGGGGCCATACAGGGAAATGTTAAGTTGGTAAGTGAGAGAGAAGCAATATTCTTTGAAAAGGTTAGCTTTTTACTTTGTAGATTTATGCCCTGTGGCTTCTACGCCCAGCATTTGTCTTGAGGTATCTTTACCACTTCTACAAATGTTTTTTGAGCCCCTTTCTGTGTGTGATACAGTGTCACAGGGCCGTGAGTAATAATAGTAAGACAAGGCCTGCCTTTGTGCAGCTTACAGCAGTCTAGTAGGAGAGCTCAGAGGCCCACAATAACTGTATAAAGAATTGGAAAGTGCTAGGTGCCCTGAGAGAGGTATAGATAATGCAAGACATGGTGAGACTGGAGAGGGACAGAGAGTACTTCCGTGTGGAACGATGTTGAAAGGTTGCTCACGGCCTGCTGGGCCACCTCTGTTGCCGAGAAAGCTGTGGTCTCACTCTGAGGCTCTCGGCTCCCCAGGTAGCTATTCCGGCCTTCTGTGCTCTCCTCAAAGCGGGCTGCTGCACTGGCTCATGCCCCCCGACCTCATCAGTTGCGTCCTTCTTCTCAGAGTACATAAGTCACTGGGGGAACTCCTCTCCTCCCCACCATGTGCTCCCTGCGCTCCTGCTTGACCACGTCTCCTCAGCTCTGGCGACGGTGACGGCTGTTCCTCCCGGGTTAGCCTCTCTGCGTCCCATCCCTACTTCCCACCACCTCCTCAGACACCTCTCTACCACATGGATCGCTCTCTCCCTCCCTGTGCGGTCATTATCACCCTCTCTACTGAGTCCTTCATTGTGACCTTTAATGCTTCAGTGTCTCCCAATATTATCATCACTCAAGCTACTGGCCTCTCCTCTCCTTCATAACCAGACTTCTTCAAAAACGCGATGTGTCTGCACTCTCTTCATCCACATCCTTAGCTCCTACTCATTCTTCAACCCACTGCAACCAGCTACTGACCTCACCAGCCACAGAAGCCCCTTTACCCATATCACCAACTCCCTGCATGCTACTGACTTCAACAAGCTCTTCTCTGTCTTCATGTCCTTTGAACTGTCAGCAGCGTTTGATGCTGTCAACCAGTCCTTGGCACAGCCCTTCCCTTGGTCTCTGTGACATCACACCCGGATCATCTTCCCCTACCTCTCAGACCTCTCCTTACCAACCTTCACGACTAGCTTCTCATTTCTTAAATGCTGGTGCCCCTTGGGGTCAGCCCAAGGCCGTCTTGCTCTCAATAAACATTTCCTCTGGACCCGCCCATATACATCCTTTAATGACTCCTTAATCTACAGCTCCAGCTCAGTGTTCTCCTTTGGACAGACTTCTCAACAACTCTGTTTGGATATCCCAAAGTACCTCAAACTCAGAACATCAAAAACCAAATTTATTCACTCTCTCTCACTCCACCTGTTCTTCATCTCTTGGCCCCTATATCATTGACTGGCATTACCACTTACCCATTTTCCCAGGCTAGACATTGGCATATCATCTTTGACTCTTCCCACATCCCCGTACCAACTCAGCCACCCTCACATCCATGCTTTGCCCTATAACCAGAGTCGTCTAACATGTGAACATGATTACTTCACCACTCTGCTTAAAACATACTCATGGCTCCCTCACAACCCTCAAGAGAAAGTCCAGCCACAAGGAACTTCTAGTGCTTCACTTCTTTCTCATATGTAGACAAGCTTGATTTTTCTAATTATAAGCTTATTGTAGTTACTCTCCCCTCCACAGCTTTTAGAAGCACTGATGGGTCCCCCATTACCAATAGGACCAAACCAAATATTTTAAACCAAATGAATAAGAACAGATTTCTAACAGACTCTGTTAAAAAAGACATGGAACATTCAGAATGGCTGGGACACTGTTTGGCATGGCTGGAGCACAGGTATCCTGCAGGGAGGAAAGAGGGGTATCTGGAGAGATGCACTGAGCCAGCCCATAAAGGGCCCAGGAGGCCAAAAGAAGGAGTTTAAACTCATCCCAAGAGCAATGGAAAACCTGTCTTTGCAAAGTTTGCAGCAGGTGAGGACCTCGTATAGCGGCCTCTTTTGGTGCCCCGATCATGACCCCTCAGCTGTGGTGGCAGAGGGGTGTGAGTGCAGCCTCTTCTGGAAGGCCCAGCCTGAAGTGTGGCCTGCCTCAAGCTGACACCACATACATTTTCACATCTGCCTCCCCACGGTCTGTGATGCACCTAAACATGCCGGAGACGGCCTGTGCAGTGGTGCCCTCGGGCAGCGACCGCACTCTGCATCACTTGGCGGTATTATCGAGGACCAGCCGCATGCCGGGAACTCTTCCAGCCCGGAGAGCATGGAGTGAACAGAGCAAAGCAGGTGGTGTACGTCTAGCCCACAGACTAAAGTGTGGTAGGGGGTTGAGAAGGGTTGAGATGGGCTGTGATATTCCGGCCTGCACCATCAGGAGGTAGTGACAGTTGAGTAGGGATCTGACCGAGTGACTGAATGAGCCATGCAGATAATGTATCAGGATATGAATGAGGTTTTTATTTAATTTAATAATGCAGAATCCTTCAGTAACCCTGAAAGGCAGATATGGAAGATCCCAGGTGGTACAGCAGGTAACACAGCTCTGAGGCCACTGTGTTTCCACACCACCCCTCCTATTTCCATCCTCAACTATATCACTCTGTCCTCCTCTTTCTCATTCCACTTGGTTACATGATCATTTCTTCAACTTTCTCTTCATTCTCCTTAAAAAGTGGACAAAGGGGAAGGGGTGAAGAAAACCGGTAGCTTGATGTACACATACTGTCACCGAGGATGTTGGCTCTAACCTGTAACACATATCTCACTTGTGCCTGTTTCTCTGCATCTCTCCTGCCACCTCCCTGCTCCTGGCATCACCATGTCTGGATAGCAGAGGCTCCCAACTGCTCTCTTTGCTTCCAGTTCATTCTCTGAGCAGCAGCTAGCGTGATCTTTCAAAAATGTAAGTTGGACCATGTTGGTCTGCACTTAAGACCCTCCAGTGGCTTCCCATTTGCACTCAGAACAAAACTCAAGCTTCTCACCGTGACTCTAGCCCACCATGATCCAAGCTCACCTGGTTGCTTGCCCCCTCTCGCTCCCAGGTCTGTGTCAGTTCCTCTAACACATCATGCTCTATGCCCTGTTCATTCTGATCTAAGCACACCCACCCACTGAGTTGTAGCTAAGTTGTCTTGATTTTGAGTCTTCAAATTAAATATTGCTTGTGCACATGGGCCTCCTCTAGGCACCCAGACTAAGTTAGCTCTCTTCTGTTACTCCCTCTCAGCTTCCACAGCCTCTGATAGACCTAGAAGCTCTGGTAGGCAGGCTTCACCATGGCCCCAATGATCCCACTTCTGGTTTTCACACCCTGTATAATTCACTCCCTGTTCTCATTATCTGAGCCTAGTGATTTGACTTGAATCAGTAGAATATAGCAAAGGTAATGGGAGGTCACTTCTGCAATGAAGTTTCAAAAGTTTGTGGCCTTTGTGTTGCACTCTTGGCTTGCCCACTTTGGTGAAGCAGCTTTCCTTACGGGGCAGGCCCAGGTGGCAAAAACTGAGGGTGGCCTCTTGTCAACATCCATGCAGGCACTTGGGCCCCCAGTCCACAGCCCTGAGAAGCTGAAGGCCTGGAACTGAGCTTGGAGAAGGCCCTTCCTTGCACAAGCCTTCAGAGGAGACCACAGACTCTTGGCTGGCACCCGGACTGCAGCCTTGTGAGAGACTGTGAAGCAGAGGACGCAGCTCAGTGTTTGGTTTTTAGCCCACATAAGGGTGAGATAGTGAATGTGTATTGTTTGAAGCTCCTAAGTTTTGGAGTAATTTGTTACACCACGATAGATAACTACTTTGCTGTCTGAGGATTCATTCTTAAGTATTTGCTGAATGACTGAATGGATGTTCAGGCCTCCGTTGTGGCCTGAACATCCTGAGCAGGGTTGGGGAAGTAAGTGTCCAGAAGTCCCAAGATCAAGCCTATAATCTTTGTAGTTCTCAGCATTCACAGGGCTTTTCTCCCAGGCAGCATAGCAACCTATGAATAGTAGGCCTGTTGGCTTCCTGAAAAGCTAGTTTTAAGCAATTGAACTTCCGTTTGACTTTTGACCTTTCTCAAGACTACTTCTTCACCCTTTTAGGATCCAGTATTCTCCTAATAAGATGAATTTCAAAACCCAGCATGCATTGGTTCTGACAACACATGAGTTCTCCACCTGCACAAGCAGCCCCACCCTCTTTCCTGGTTATCAGCGATGCCACCGTCATGTGATAATGGCACCAAAATGAATAATGTATAGTTTATGAGTACACTTTATGAATATACAGTATGCCACTTGAAGTAACATAAATGTTTCCTAATAGAATTAATACACTTTCCCAGCAGTTCAGCTTGAGGCAATTATTGCACTTCCTGGGAGATACAAATTACTTTGCCCTCAGCCTCATGCCAAAAAACCCCCCAAAGATTCACACTAATTACCCAGATATACACTGCCTGCCATAGCTTATTGACTAATTAAAAATCAGTTTAAAACTTCAGCAAAATATCTTAAAACTTAGGCATCGCATTTAGCAAGGAAACCAGTTTTGTTTATCTTGCCATCTTGGTCTGCCTCATTGACAAAGTCGCGGCATGGTTTGCAAGTAAGGACTGAGCAGGCTTATTATAATGATCAACGGTAAAAGAGCAGCATTCCAGCACACCGTAGAGCATTCCCATCTCTCATTTCTGTGATTCTATTAAGAACAATTACCTGTATTATGTATTATATGACCCAAAAAAAGAATGCAAGTGTGTATGTAATGGTCACTGCTAATGTGGTCTGCTAAGCTCGGGGTACAGCTGTCACCAGCTCCTTTCTTTCACACTTCTAACATGCGGTCTTTCTGTGCTCTGTGCCCTTTACATTCTGATCCGAGCACATGTAACCCACTAAATCCATGCTGTACCTACACGTGTTCTTTCTGCCTCAAAGATAAGTTCTGGGCAAAAGCCAAATCCTCAGGAATCATTCCTCACTCCATCTTTGCTATTTACAAACCACTGCTAGAGGCCTAACTTCTTTACAAAGCTTAAGGAGCCCAAGTCTGCCTGAATCTTGTTTTTAATCACCTCGATTATTCCAGGAGTTGGCCTACTACCACAAACCTTTGTTCTGGATTTTCTAGCATAGTCTAATCTTACAGAGAAAGTGCGTCCAAATTTCGAACAACTGATTCATAATTAAGTACGACAGTGGAGGTTGCTGTTATGGGTGGTGTGGAGCAAACCTGTAGGAGTATTGGGGTCACAGCAGGGGCAGTCCTTGTGAAGCTGTTGGACTGTCATTCATCTGGTTGCAACCACGGAAGATCCAGCCAGGAGTGGCTTGAGCAATTAGGGAATTATTTTTCTCACAAAAGAAGACTTCCACAGGCAAGAAAGGGGCTGGTGTTGTGGCTCAGTGATGGCATCAAAGACCCAGGTTCTTTTGTTCTCCTGTTCCATCCTTTGCATGTGGCTGACTGCCTCATGCTATGAAAGTGACTGCTGTAGAGGAAGTTAGCGGGGCCGCACCAGCTGTGTCTAACTCTTCCAGCAGGAAAGCCCAAGCTCTGCCCCAAATCCTCATCAGACTTCAGCATAGGTCTCACTAGCTAAAATGGTGTCACACTGGCCACACTGGCAACAAGGGAGGCCTGAAAACAGTATTTAGCTGGGCACAGTGCTCTCCCTAATGACGCAGGGTTCCGTTAGCAAGGGGTAAATGGACACTGCAGGGGGAAGGAATGAGCCTGTTGTAATTGGGGAAGCTCTGAGAGAAGAGCAGATACCTAAGCTGGAATGTGAGGATGAGTAAGATCTAAGTAGGAGGAAGGATAGGCAAAGGGACCTTGGGTGAAGTTATAGTAAGAGTAACTTTGGGAGAGGCAGTCATAGTGGTGTGTCTAGGAGACTGAGAACCCTGCTCCAAGAAAATTGTATTCTCTTGTCAAAAGCCAGCCCAGTGAGATGTGTGCAGTTCCTGGAGTAGCCTCCCGTGCCACCTAGAGCTCCCCACTCATGCGCCCTCCAGTCCCTCATTGGTCAGATTCAAGAGCACTTTCTGATCAGGGAGAAGGAAATCTCAAGGGGAGTCTATCCCCTGCACTTTGATCTTCCCCCTCAGCCAGTCATTCTCAGCATTGGCTGCACATTGGAATAATGTGGGGGAAGTCTCAAAAATCCCAATGCCAGGCCATTCCTAATGAAGTCAGACCCCAGGGGCGTGGCCAGTGGTGTACTGCTAAGACTAGTAACTGGCTTTATAGAAAAAGAATACCCATGTGCATATAAACGTAAATTTATTATAAATTTTACTGATATGAAGGATGTGTAGCCTACAACTGACAAATGATAACACAACACTCTCTGTTATACAATGTTCTTCAGTGCATGGATTCTTAGATAAAGTTTTCCTGTTTTTTTGCTGAATTCTCTTGTCTGTAGTTAACCAATCGCTGTGATTCAACCATGATTTCACATATGTTTGCTTGCTTACTGTGCAAATTTGGCCGCTGACTCACATGTGTAGTTCCAACATGAATGCTGGCTGGTATTTTCATTCATCAAATTAATTGACATGGACAAATAAGATGAACTTGAAACAACAAAGATTCATGTTGGAAGTTCACTTGTTCATCAAGAGCACAAGAGACTTCTTTGATGATGGGATCATAGTTTTTAAATACCAAAGGGACATTTCCTCAATTTTCTGTGCCATTTACTATGTAATTGTTACAGGTATGATATACTTTTAAGTTCATTTTGTATTATTAACAATTTCTCTTTCTTAACGAGCAAGATGTTAGATATCAAGATGAATACAGGGGTCATCAAAGTTTTTCAATAAAGATCCAGAGAGTAAATAATTTACACTCTGTGGACCACAAATGGTCCCTTTCTTTTCCTCCTTCTACCCCCCTTTCCACAATTCTTTAAAAACTTCTGGGTCATACAGAAACAGACTGTAGGCCAGATTTGGCCAGTATGCTGTAGTTTGCTGACTCCAATCAAGACAATGAACACAATAAATGAAGCCCTAATTTTTAGTGTTTGCTAATTTCTGTGGTGTAAATATCCCATAAGCCATTAATATGGAGACACTGAGCTTGGAATTGTGAAGAGAGGCACAGCAGTCAGTCATTCCATAGTGTTCCCTCTGTCCAGATGCTGTAGATGACCTCAAGAGCACAGACAGAATTAAAGTAGTTAGAAAGTGATGCATTTTAAATATTTATTACCTTTATTTTTAATAAGACATTTAATTGTATCACCTACCTAATTTTGGATAATGGTGGTGTTTAACAACTGGCTCTGAAAATTTAACAATCTCTTGTGACCCGGGAAGGCCTGTCTCTAGCACATCACGAGATGGGACCTAGGCATCTGTATATTGTATTATTATTTTTTTGGTATTTTAAAAATAGATTTTGTTCTTTGGAACAGTTCTACATATAGAAACTGAGCAGAAGGGGTACAGCAATTTCTCACAGACCCTCTGCCCCCCACATGCACAGTCTTCCCTTTACCATCGCCGCCCCGCCCCAGAGAGGTGCATTCACAGCTGATAAGCCGACCCGGAGACAGCGTCACCCGAGCCTATAGTCCACACTGGGCTTCACTCTTGGTGTTGTACGATCTATGGGTTTGGACAAATTTAAAATGACACATATCCACCATTACAGTATCCTACAGACTAGTTTCACCACCCTAAAAATTCTCTGTAATTCCCTATTCATCTTTCCCTCCCTCCCCCACAACCTCTGGCAACCAGTGATTTATTTTTACTGTCTCCTCAGTTGTGCCTTTTCTGGAATGTCATATAGTTGGGCTCATATGGTGTGTAGCCTTTTCAGATTGGCGTCTTTCACTTAGTGAACTCTCACTGCTTATCCCAGTAACCAGCTCCCGGCCGTGTCCCACCCGAGCCCCTGTTGCCCCGCCAGCCTGGCCAAGCCTCTGTGGTCACCTGCTCTAATAACCGCCGTGGCTACTCCTCTGCCTGAGTCAGTCAACAGACTCAATCTTGCTTATTTATTTGCAGCTCCTGGATTGCATTCTCCACCCTTCCTTCTGGAACTAGTGCCTGGCACATAGTTAGTACAGAATTGACACTGGAAGGATGAGCTTTCCCGGGGCAATCCAGGTTCCAGCAGGGCTCCATGGGCAGGTGAGGCCAGCTCGTGGAGAACTTTCGTCATTTAGCTGTTTGTTCTCAGGTCCATCACCTGCCTTTTCCCATTCTGAACCTTGAGATACTGAGCCCTGGTGGGCTTCCATGTTACTTCTGAGTGGCATGGTCTGGGCAAGACTGGAGAGTAACAGGAGAGAAGGGACCAACATATTTCTTGCTTTTCTTCCTGCTTTGGGCACCATGGCCGCCATGTCCTCTTCCAGGCTTCAGCCCTGCTTAGCAGTATCTGCTGTGATGTTAGCCCCACCAGGCAGCCCTGGCTCCTGGGCCCCTCCCTTGGTCCCTCCAGCCCCAGGCCCTGGCTTCCTACTGGCGCTCATCTTTGGATGGCCTTACCTACCCTGCACCTTTTCACCTCTTCCAACAGCTTTGTAACAACTCCTCTGTGTTAAATTCCTTCTCTTGAGCTCTTTTTTTAACAGGACTTTGTCAGATCCATGGCTTGCTGAGGTGAAGCAGGGCACAAGAAAGGAGGGTGCACCCTGCCTCTCTCTCCTGCTCCCTGAGCACCCATAGCAGTGTGTCCCCCAGTCTCTCCCCACCAAGGGAGCCTGGAGGTTTGGTCAGCAGGGCCAGAGTGGGTAAGTGGATGGGTGGGGACAGTGCAGTGTAGCGGAGAATATCTGGCTCACAGAGAATACATCACTTAGAACTTCCAGAGTTGTCTGAGAAGGGACTCAACCTAAATCATGTGTGGTCACTCTAGGCACTGGCACTGACTCATTTCAGGATTCTGCTTTTCATCAGACTCTCCTACACTAATTCAGCCCTGCCCAGTACTACTGAGGAGAAGCAAAATACAGAGGATTTTGTTTGTGTTAACTTTGTCCTTCCACTACTGCTTACAAGCTCTTTGACATTGAAAATCGCAAACTGTCTGTGAGGCTCTCTCACCCATATAATCTGGAGGTTGCATTTGATGTTTTCTGTGGTGTCTTCTGGCTTAAAGGTTTTATGATGTCTGAGGGCTTTGGCGTCCTTGCTCTGTAGGGCATTTAGTGTTCTGGCTCCTTCCAAATAGGCGAGCAACCCTCCCTTGCCTGCCACCATCTGTGGAGCCTGGAGAAGAGCAAAGGCAACAGTATCCTGTCCGTCCAAGGAGCCAGGCTATTAGCATCTTACTGACTTTGTCTCTGCTGTTGATTGTTAGGGTTTGTAGTGAAATGCTTTCAAATACGTTTGAATCAAAGTGTTACCCAGGCCATAGGAGCACTGATTTTGAAGATATGTTTGCATTCTAGTCTGGGTTCTAGAGAGAACCCATAGGAAGAAAAACACCCAGCAACTCTGCTTACTATTTGGTTGGAGGGCGCTGAAGAGAGTTGTTGAAGGGAGCTTGCTTTTGTGCGCATTTCAGAGATTTAATTTTATTAGCTGATGCAAATGATCTGTTTCACAAATGTAAAACAAAAGGACAAGAAAATAATCCCTGTGTCAACATCAGGGTGTCTGACTTAAAATCCCATTCAAATAACTCCCTAAAAATGATCAGACACTGAATACATTATTTTTCTGACTTTGACAAAACCAGTCTGCACAAAGCAGCAGCCCCATGAGGTTATGGATAAACCAACCAAGTTAAAACTTCAGCATTTTCATGTCAGTCACAGATTTTCTTAAGGGCCAAGTCACTATTTAAGGACTAATGTGTTTGGAGAGGGGGAAAAAAAATCTCACTGTGTCATTAGGCAGAAACCCCTTTATACACAGGGATTGGATCAGTTTGACCCTGATTGCGCCGCCTGCTTTATTGTCCAACTTCAAACACGGGGCCCTGGGCATCATCTTAAGGAAGGGCTGATTGAACTGTCGGCCTGACACTTGTCAGCTGTGGATAATACGGGTTTCAGTCTGTCATGCTCACACATAAATGAACCATGACAGAGATAGACTGTTGAATAGAAACAAGCAGTTTTACTGTGGATAACCTTTCTTGAATAAATGCAACAAATAATAAAGTCTGAAAAAGGGGACATGTACCTTAGGAAAGCACTGATGTTCAGAACCAAATGGTTATTATCTTCTGGGGCCATCAAAAATTGCCCATTTTTCAAAGCATGTGATTGAGACGAAAGGGAAAAGCGCTATGATTATAATAAAAATGATGGCAGTGGATCCATGCAGTCTTCAATATCATATCACATAACAAAACCCAGGTACAGCTCACCAGGCTCAAAAAAGGAGGCATTGTTTATGTACCAAATGAAATCCACAATTGTTCTTAGAAAATGGTGGTACACGTCGTAATTAAAACAGCAGGAAAAGAGTCTGAAACTCTGTATGTCTCTACAATATTTCTTTTTCTTTGTTAAAAAAGAACTCCCAGTAGAAATTGTGGAAACTACATTTCAATCAAGACAGTCAAAAGAATGATTTGAATTTACAGGCCTGTAATTGGAACAAATTGGAAACAAAAGAAGAGCTCATTTCAGCCACGTGACGTGGCCACAGTGCTGCTGTTACAGTATGCCAGGAAAAAAATCATGTTTCTTTAAAGCAAAGCTAACCACTGCAGGCTCCAAGCAATTTGCATAAATGTCTCTACCATGATTTTTTCTTTATTTATGGGCCCTAAGTTTCTAATTAAATACTAATTAATACTATCACCAGAATTGTCTCCCATCCCCAGCTCTTCATAGCTTTGTCACTTTGATTAATGCACAGTCATTTATTAACTTATTTAACAAGCCAGGGTGCCTCATGACAAACTAGATTAAATTATCCTCATAACAGTCTCATTACTGAAAAAAAAGGGAGTTTTAAACTTAATAAAAATTATCCTCAATAATGTTAAAGCTTTTTCACCGCACCCTTAAAAGATAGAAATAGGTTTCTTGTTTGATTTATAATATATGGAGTTGTATAAAGCATCCATTAATAAAATTTATAAGTTCATTTAAGCTTGCACATTACAGTACTGCTGTAGCCTTGGGTGCTTATTATTTAACTTTTGCTGTAGTTATGAAGATAATTAATGTCCTGACCAGACAGGGACTAAAATACCCACTAGAATGAGATAATTAGAGACATAAATAATGTTTAGGTCCTTGTGTGCTGCTTTTTAAATTAATTGTTTTGCTTTTCACCTAAACTTGAGAAAGAGGAAAATAAGAGTTTACCCAAGAACCTTGCAACGAAGGTGAGCTGTTTGTTTCACTTGGTGGACCCGGAAATGCTAGGGAACCTCACAGGGCCGGGGCTGGAGGAGGAGGTGGGTGTGCCCGGGAATGCAGAGCTTTCTGGGGAAATGTTGGGCCCTCGTTGCTGTCTGGCTCCCTCTCGTGGCCCCGTCCTGGAGGCAAGCGCACCTGGCAGCCAGGCCTGCTTTCTTCTTGGTGGACTGGGGAAGCCAAGGCTGGTGAGTCAGAAAGGAGAACTGAAGGAAGTCGCTTCATTACGTGGCGGAGTAAGCTTCTCATCTTAGTCAGACTCGGAGGAGAAGGAGAGCCCCAAGGGGCCTGAACAAGCCTATGGCAGCAAATCTTTCATGCTGACAAGGCAGAACACAGGAAGCTGTGGTTCAGGCCCTGCTGGTCTCTAAACAAACATGTATAAATACATTAAAACAGGCGGGGTGCTGATCTTCGGGGGCCTGTTTGCTGCAATAGGTATTTAGCATGTTCTGTGGGCATGCTCTCTTCCTAAAGTTTCTGTTTCTTGCTAAAATAGCGTCCTAGTTAAGGTCCCTGGGTATTCTGGTGCAGCGCCAGTAGAAATGCATCTACTGATAGAAAAGTGTTTGCTAGTTCAGCTTCCTTTGGTGTGTGGTATCCCAAGTCTTTGCACGGAGCTGTTGGAAAGGGGCAGTAGCTCCTTGGCCACGAAGAGATTGCTGACACCCTGTCTGGAAAACACTTGACCATTTACAAAGTCCTTTGACGTATATCATCCTTAGTCCCCCCAAATCCTGTGATGCCAGACGGAGAGACTGTTACTATGGTTGCTGAGGGGTCAGAGGGTTCTCTGGATTCACGGACTGGCCAGCTGGTCACTTCTGCTCTGGGAAGAGCACCCAGCTCCTTTTCTTTTGGTTTCTCATATCCTTCATGCATTTCTGTATTTCTGCATCTCACCTCCATTTCTTCTCTCTCATGCCCTCCTTCTCCCTCTCACCTTTCCCTTTTAGCCTTGATTCAGAGCAGAGATAACAATAGCTCTACTTGTTCACGTACAAAAATAGCTCACTTTTCGTAGCTGCACAGGGGCTGGTGCCTTGGAAATTCTGTGAGCGGAAGAACAGTTCAGAGAATTTTCTTTGGATTTAGATTGCTTCCTGGTCATCTCCAAGTCACACCCTGTCCCCAGGAGGTAAGTAGATGGCAGATGTCTTTATTATTTATAACTCTTGTTTAGCATTGATTAAGATTTCCATCTTTGCAAGGCTATTACTAGAACCTATTAGTAGATGTGGCTTTAGCCAAAAGTAGATCAACATTAGGCCAAATCTGAGCTCCCTTATTTCTTGGTTTCATCCCGGCAGCTTTATCTGAGTTCTGTGCAGTCCCTGACTTGCCCAGTATTCACTTTGGGCAAGCAGGCCAAATTAAATTAAGTGGGGCCTCTCAGAACTGTATGAGGAGATGTCATAAAGTAAAAGCATGGTGAGGGAGGAGCTTGTGGGCAGCCCAGGAAGGTGAAAGCCCAGTGGGTCTTATTCCTGTCAGGCCTTCCCATTTAAGTCCCCACTGGCTCGACTCTGATGACCTGGGGAGTGAGGGGCAGAGGCAGAGCCGTGGCAGATGGAGAGGGGCTGTGGATTAAAGATGTGTGTTGCGAAGAACAGAGAAGTAACGGTTTTCCTGTGGTTCTCAAATTTTAATGGGCAAGGCAGCATGTAAATGCAGATTCCCTGGCTCCAGCTTCAGGGTTTCTGAATCAATCTGTCTGAGGCCCAGGAATCTGCATTTTGAATAGACCTATAAGTGACTTTGATCAGTGGGCAGGGGGCCAACCTACGGACCACTGGCTATGAAACATTGGACTAGGAAGGGGAGAAAGAGAAGACGGGACTGACAGGAGGTGAGGGCGTTGGTCCAAATCACCTCTGCCCCCTGAGAAAGTTCCACAGCTTCCACTGTTCTTCTGGAGACCCTGCTTCCCTGGAGATGCATCTCCAGGTGGCAAGCAGAGGTGGGGGAGGGGCAGAGAGGAGAGACTGGCCGCAGGCAGCCTCCCTGGCTCTGGCCAGCACCTCTCCTTAGCACTTCCCAGGGTGGCAGGGCTAAGTCTGCATCCGTGTTGCACCCACTGAGCTGCGCCTTTAAGATCTGTTGCTCTCCTGTCCACCTCTTCCCTCGAATATCCAAGGAGTCCCGGGAGCATGTCTGAAGGAAGCCAGGGTGGAGAGGTGTCCCAAGGCAGGATGCTCCAAGCATCTGGGTAAAGAGGAGACTGGAGGGACCCTATTGCCTGCCTCCAGAGAACTTCCTAGAATAAGCAAAGTATGAAATGGGCTTTATTTAAGCCACCTCAGGTACCCATGGCCTAATCTGAGCTGGGGTCACTGTGGAGTTTCTGGCTTCTGAAGGCCCCATCTATCGTTTGAGTCACAGTGTGAAGACAAGTGATCTTCACATGGCTTCAGAACTAAGCGTGTGCTCTGCTGGGATCTCCTGACCTGTTGGGTTTTCTCTGTGTGCTCATCATGCCTTTGTCACCACGCAGCCAGAGGTGTGGAGATGCCACATGAGTGCACAATTCAGCTTAACAAACACTCATGAGTCACAGGCAAGTGCCAGGCACTGTGCTGGTGCTGGTGATACAAAGATGAAGGACACTTTCTTGCCAATTGGCAGGACTTCACCTCTGGGGCTTTCTGTGACACTACCCTGAGGAGAAAGTGTGACCTGTGACCCAGTTGGCCCCCAGCTCCAGGCAGATCCTGGCAGAGAACAGGACTGTCACACCAGATGGTCCAGGGTTGGTTTCTCAGGTGGATGTGACAGAGTGACAAGAGTGGCAGGGCTTAGGGCCGTGGTTCCCAGACTGGGGTGTGCACACCCCCAGGGCTGCGTGAGGAGACCCCTTGGAACAGGCAGAGAATACCGAAGCCCTTACTATGTTGGCCTTTTCAAATCTTGTCATTTATATCTTTCTATTTTTGTGTTATGTTTTAAAATGAAGAAATGCCAGTCTAGCAGTAAAATTTATGCCATTTATGAGTGATGAATACATAAATAAATAAATGTCAGTGATACGTGCTCAGTTATTTTTCTTACTTTGCTGTTGGATGTGATTATGACATATACTCGTAGGCCACTGGTTTAAAGTATTGTCAGAAGAGTGGCTTCAGTCTGGGCACTACAGCCTAGCTTGGAGGAGAAGGCAACAAGACCATGAGGAGGCTGAGAGAAGGGAAGGAAATGGACAGAATGGGGAGCAGTCTCAAGGTGACTGACAGTCAGGGTCAGTGGATTAAGGAACAGGTCTTGGGATAGGATGGCGTGATCAGAGAGCAGGGCCAAGAGTGAAGGTATGTAGGTGGGGGGTGCTGGGTGACTCCAGAGTTAGACACGTGATCAGCACCAGGAGGGTGAGAGGCGGCGTGAGGGCCAGTGGGCAGTGCTGTCCCCACGGGTACTAAGTGCTCAAGCTGATGGCAAGCTCTAGGACAGAAGAGACCACCTGAGCCTCCAAGATGTCACTGGGAGGCCGAGGGGTAGTGGACAACCAGGTGGCACAGGGAGGGAAGGAAAGATTTGCATGAATGCAGAAGAGTAACAGACTCTCGGAGGGTAAAAGCAGATGCAGATCCTCACCTCCAGACCCTGGGAGTCCGGGAGGAGTGGCATGGGACATTGGCACCAGGCAGGAGAACCAGGCTCTAAAGGAAGCTCCCACCCCCAGGCCGCAGTTGAGGAGGGCCTGCTCACCATGGAACAGAAGTTCCAGGGGGCACCAAGCTCTGCCATGGGGGATGCAGTGGGCACAGGTGTCAGAGGAGAAGCTGAGAGCAGGTGGGGGCGAGCCCGTGGGGGAAGAGGGCACATGGCCTGCGCTGGCCAAAGCCTGCCCTTGTTCCCCTACTTCAAATGCTCTGTTTGGTGGGTTGTGGAATAAACTTTGTAAGCACAGCTGGCATTTTTTTAAAAAAGGAACATACAAGTATCTTGTAAATTCAAAAACACAACATGTTGTCTGTGAGCAGGCACAGTGACAGCCATAAACCACCATGTACTGTGTCCACTGAAACCCATAACTGAAACCCACAACCTTTTCTTTAGTCTTTTTTTCCCAGTGATTTCTCTGAGGTTATCGATGAGAAACACAGCTGTGAGCTTCCTGTAACAGTCCATTAATAGCGATAGTGCACCACTTTAGGAACGAGAACATGCCGCCTCCACGCCACTCCACCTGCTCTGCCCACCGTCCCCCTCCTCTTCAGGGTCTTCACAACAGCCCCGCGCTGTTCCACACGGCAGCAGCAGTGAGGCGGACCTTACTGCCTTAGTCATGTCAGTGCTGCCGTTTTCCACCCTGGCCACAAAATCTCCCAAGACAGCATCACAGCCAGCTTCCAAAAGGCCTTGCCTGATGTCCTCGGCTGCCGAGGAGCCTTCTAACTGTCATTCTTGGAAAGCTCACTGCAGGATTTGGGATATTTCAAAAATAATTCTTATATCAGTTTTAAAAACCTTTATTAGTTGGATTTAGTGGGTCCAAAGCTAGAATACACTGAAACCAAGCCTGACCCCCTCCTAGAAACACATCCTCTTCAAAAGCAACTGGAACAGCATGGAGGAACTCTGGAAAGCTTTTCCGTTCACTCCACCTCACTTGTCCCACCAGCCTTCAGAGTGGCTCTTGCATCTGAATGTTTTGCCATATGTTCATACAATTCTTCCTCTTCATACTTACTAGTAGCAGCCTTTCTTGAATACGTTTTTCAATTTGTGATTCATCGCCTTTCCCTTTAAGGAGCCTGGAGTCATCTTTGGTCTCAATGACTTCTACTTTTCTGAGACTGAACATCTTCAAGATTAAGGTCAATCTGTCTTCTCCAAACACCAGCAAACACATTTAAAAATGAGTCAGTTCTAGGGTATAGTTTTTCTTTAGTATGCCAAATTTATTCATAATACATTATGCAGGTGTTTTGATGAGAATCCAGAAACATCTTGAGACACCATATTTCTCTGAAATGTGAGAATTTAAGACCACTGCTGTTCCAGGACAAGCCTTGTGTATAGAGCTTTTTGTTGCATTCATTTGCATTATTTTGTTTATGTCTCAAAACTCTGTCAATTAGTAACAGCTTGATCTTTCAGTGAGATAACAGAACTCAGAGAAAATTCACCAAAAGTCACACACACTTGGAAGATGGTAGGGCCAGGACTAGACCCAGCATTCTCTCTAAGTTATTTTGCCTTATAGAGTTAAGGACGGACCAGATAAGATCATTCCTGATCAGGAGGATGACAAGTTAGAGCTGGAAAGGACCTCTCTCTGTATCAAATTCAACCCACACCTTCCCAGACATTCAGTAGATATATCTAATTAGGAAAAATGAAAATTATTTGACTGTATAGTTATGAATATTATCGCTGGAAAGAAAAGGAACATTTCCTAAATGTGCCCTCCCAAAAAGGGGAAATGTTTCATGTTATCCTGGTATAGGGGACATGTTAATCTTCCCTGTATTGTTCTAATTTTACTGTACATGCTGCCAAGCAATCCAGAATATTTTAAATGAACATACTACAATAGAAAATACCAAAGCATACCATATAAAGGTAAACATTATGTTATGAGTCTTTTGAGTTAGTTGCATATATGTGTAGATATTATGGGTCATTATATAAAATTTATTTCATACTGTGGTTTATGCTAACACATGTTGAAAAGCCACTGGTACAGTGGAAAGAGCATTGACAAGAGGGTTCAGTTACTTGATCCCAGTCATTGCTCAGTCAACACCACCTGCATGAGCTTGGCCAAGGAACTTAACCCTCAGGGCTTCCATTTCCTTATCTTTAAAATGAGCAGGTCAAACTAGATGTTTTTGAGATTCTCTTCTGTCAAAGATTGTATCATCCTGGTGACCCTTTCATGGCATCAATGACATGCCAAAGCCTTCCAGATGAGGAGGATTGGTGGAAAGAGGTGGCAGGAACTGAAAGGCAACGGGGAGCCAGGTGCTGTCACATGACTTTACCGCACAGCAGCCGCTGCCCTGGTGCTCATTCTTGCTGCTTGTCATCATGCTGGTAGCAGTCCAGGATGCTGCTGCCATGAGGGTGTGAATGATGACTGTGGGTAAGTGCAAGTCGGAGCCTGTGGGCAGTAGAGGAGATGAGGACTGCCAAACACACACACACCTGGCATCATGGCTGGCTCTCCAGGTGCTCAGAGCAGCTCCTGATGATAAGCATGATAAATATTCCAGGAGGAAGTGAGGGAAGGGCAACCTAAATAGAAGAAGTTGAAACTTAGGGGCCATATTCCCTCTATAAAAATCTATGTGGTCCTCGAATAAAAAAGGCCTCCCTTAGGTAAAAAATAAGGGAGGAGAGCAATTTCAGAAGATTTAAAATGTGGAATATTTAGTATAACTCCTTTCTGGGGTTATTTCTGGTGTAGACTAGGGCTTAATTTCCTGTGAAGAACAGGGACCTGTTATCACTTTCCACTCACTTGAGAGGTAAGATGCACATTTAATTTCATGGTGGAGAAATACCAAAGAGTCTGCTTGCTTTCTGTTATTATACAGGGCATCTTTGACATTAGTGCATAGGATATGTATATGTACACATACCCACACACAGAAAAGCTGATAAATGCATTAAATGTGTAAATTATTTATTGGTCCTGGGACAGCATACACTATGACAAGAAATGAGGTGCATCCGTGTGATATGCAAGCCCATGTAGAAATTGAGGGAGTAATTTTTTTCCTTACATAGAAGCATAATACCAGAAAACATTCTGCTTCTAAAGAACAAAAGTACAAAGATGTTCCAACAATTGAAGATTATGGATTTGTACATTACTTATTATTCATTGCATTGAAAATAGGGCATGGAGAAGACAACCTGGATCTCTTTAGCATGCTTCAATTTAGTGTTGCCCGCTAGGTAAGATTTAACAAGATGTGTCTGTTGGCCTACAAAAAACCTAGTTGACAAAAGCCTTGTGTGTCAGGAAGCAGATCAAAAGTGAGCTTGGTTGTTGTTCAACTGTGTACTTTTAAAGAAATAAATGAATAATTTAAGCCATGTTTGTACATGTGGAGGGCACTGACTGACAGCTCTGAGGCCCAAGGCTTGGCCGCTGCCCAGGTGCATCATGGGTATAAACATGGAACTGACTCCACCCATCCCCACATAGATGAGCCTCTTCCAGGAACTCCAGCCAGACAAGGGAGAAAACACAGCCTGGTGGCTGGGCCCCAGGGTGACCACAGCCACGCAGGATGCGCTGCTGGACAGAGTGGGGAGGAGATGTACTTGCTAGACTCTTCTTTTGTGTAGGTGACCAGGGAGTTTTAGAGGTGAATACGCTTTTGGTCATAACCCTCCACAACTGGAACTAAACCCATGCCCCTAATGTGGGATGTTGATGAAGCAACTTTTTCAGTTACTCCCTTTACTTCCAAATGACAAAAACAAAACAAAACAAAATCCAAAACCCAAACAAAAAATAACTCCAAACAAAGTCCCAACAACAGGAAAAAAAAATCTCCAGCCCATGCTAACCAAGTGGCTGTTATTTTTGGCTGTGGGCTGGGCCGGTGAGATGCTCGTCGGCTGGCTGTCACTCTGCACAGTCGTCTGATTGGAATGTCAGTGAGCCGAGAAAGGGATGGTTATATCTGGCCTCTGGAAGGGAAGTTGCAGAGGTAGAGAGGCAGCTTTGGGTCACAGAGTTTGAGCCCGTGCCAACAGGAGGGGAAGCAGCTCACCCGTTTCCTGCTGAGGAAGGCAGAGGGACAACCCATCTGAAGCCTCAGCAGGGTAACAGAGGAGGCCTGCAGGGAGCGCAACAGCACACTACAGCCGGATGACCTGGTGCCAGGCCAGTGAGAGCAGCTGCCTCGGCTGAGCTGGCCAAGAGGGCCAGTGTGGACTCAGCTATGGTGCCTGTAAGGCAGGATTCACTGTGGGCTGCTTTCCTTCCTTTACCTCATGGCACTCAGTCTAGGCTGTCTCCTGGTACTGTGTTCATGGAAGTTTCTATGTTATTTACTAGTCAGTGTGTATTCATATGCCCTGTGTTCACTGCTAGATCATGAGTGCTTTGGTCTACCTTTCTGGTCTGCACACAAGGACATTTTAAAAATCAAACATATACAAGGTTCCCTCCCCCATTAAGCTCTGGGTCATGTAGATATAAAATAAATTATTAAATCTTTCATCGTGTTGTAAAAAGAATGATAACACGAGTCACGATAGAAAAACAAGATTATTGTTTATGAATAAACCACTAAAATATGCATTTTATAAGGCTCATTGATTTATTTCCAATTCGAGAAACCACATAGCCATACAAAATGGTTCATTAGATATTCATTATACCTCCTTAGCTGCTTTTATTAGAAGTGCCCATGGTGCCAGGGGCAAAGCCGATGTTTTCTGGGGTTGAATCGATGCTTGAAACTCATCAATTTCTTATAGGCAGTTTTGGTTTAAGGTATTTTGATGATTTTATAGAAATGTTTTGCCCCATTAAAAGCTATAACTTAAACTGTGGTGCAGGGCAGGCTCACATGAGATGATAAATGGCTTTGCGTAAGATATTTCAAATTTGTCAAATCTGCATTAAAAAACTATATTTGGAATTGGTTAGAAGGTTGGTTGAATACACCAGGTGAAATGGCATTTGTTTTATGCATCCCTCTGAAACAGTTTCCTCAGAGTTTTCATTTGAATAAATCACATCCAAGTTCAGCACTCCAGAAGCAGCTAGCCTAGTAGAGTCATTAGCTGCTTTTCTGTTTCCTCTTTTCTGGGAAAAGCGCTTGATTTCCTCATCTGTAAAGGAAGTGAGACTAGATTACTGGGAACTGGGAATCTTTACATTCTCTCATCTCATTCATTTATTCATTCCATACTTATTTATTGAGGAGATATGGACATGTGTTGTCACTAAAACAAACAAAACCTTGATGTTCTCATGGAGATGACATCCTAAGAAAAAGACAATTAACAAATAAGATAACTTTGTGGATTGATAAGTGACTTGATGGCAGTACAGAAGGGTACTGTGATGGCCCTAAGCCTCTCTGAGAAAGGATATTGGCCCCTGGGGAAAAGCCCCTGAGTGACCATGTGGAAGAGGAATATTCCAGGAAGAGGGACCAGGCAAGACCACGGTGGGGGGCGGGGCAGTGCAGTGGCGTGCAGTGGGAGGGAAAGGCCTAAGTGTTTTCTCCCACCTCTAGAGCTGTGAATCCTCTGAAATACATGAATACATGAAAATGCATGGGGACAAGGGGTCACAGAGGGTAGGGAATGCTGGAGTTGGGGTAGAGAGCCACATTAAGGCAGACCAAGCTACGCTGCAGTGATGAATAACCCCACACCTCTGTGGCTTAATCAGGTGTTTCCTCCCCAGCCATGTCATGGCCTGATTTGGGTCTGATGGCTCCTCTCTGAGCAGGGAAGCAGATCCCTGTTGCCATCATGTGTCTCTGCCATCTCGAAGTCCTTTATTTCCAGTCTTATGAGTCAGGAAAGGAGAATGAGTGGGAGTCTTGATCGAATGTTTCAGAAGCCAGAGCTGTGCTGGCTGCTTAGTGAGAGTTCAGGCCTGTGACCCGAGCTGTGAGGAAACACGGTCTCTGCCTGTGTGCTGGGCTAGGAGCAGCTGATTCAGGGAGCTTTGAGCCAGTCTTGGCCACAAGAGAGAAAGGAGGAAAAAGGGAGATTCTCCTACTCTCCAAGTATCCTGGAAGACCGGTATGGTGCATGTTCCATCTTGGCCAGGGGTGCTGGTGAGGGGCTGGGATGGGGAGGGAGTGTCCTCACAGTGACTTCTCATCATCCCACCAGACAATACACAGAGAGGAAGGGGTGGGGTGGGGCATAAATCAACCCTGGAAGGGAGCTTATATAGATAAGCCCCACTTTAGGCTTAAAGTAAATCATTTCGCTGCTTAAGAGTTTAGAGGAGAAGCCAGCTTTGATGCGAGAGACCCGGAACTCCTGGGGCCCAGCCTCCTTCCCTCCGTATGACTTCACCCCATGTGAACCCAGACCTACTGCTCATGCCTCAGGCCACCCACTCTAGCCAGACAGACATCTTGAGGCTTCCCACCCAGCAAAGAACAGACTTCAGCCCCCGTGTTCTCACCATTCTCCTCTTGCAGGGCCTCGGCGTTTTTCTCTTCCAAATTCCACCAGTCCTTGTCTTTGTGGGACCTTCCCTGCCTTCTCAGACCTCAGTGAAGTGCCGTCACAAAGAGGCTGAATATCTCTTTCATTTAACCTTCAAATCTTCTCCGGTGGGTCTCTAGTTCCCATCCTGCAGCATCTCATGCAGATCCCATAGCTTTCTGGATCCCTTCCAACTATTAGAATAGCCTCACTTTTGAAAATGAGGTTTCTTTTTAAGAATTAAAAGTCAAGTCCAGTCTAATGTAAAACTTCAATCTCACCTCCAAACCAGTTATTTACCAAAGCTTAAGCTCATGGATGTACAGTCGGGAAGGAAGGGCTAATTTGCAATTTTTTTCCTCCTTCCATCTCATCTTCCTTCTGGCTCTTCCAGGGTCCAGGTTGGTATTGGTGATATGAGAAAAAGAGGGGCAAAAAATACATCTCACATCAAGATTCCCTCCAGATTACCGTAAAGAGGCCGCACAACGCCCTCCTTTCTGGCAGGGACCACTATCGGTTCTCTAATGGGACACATTTTGGGCTACTTTGAAGACCCTCATCACACTCATCACACAAACGTCACACCCCCATTACTCTGCTCTCGATCCTCTGGCTTTCTTTCTGCTTCTCAGCAGTGACGTGGTCCTTCCTGCCTCAGAGACCTTCCAGGGCAGGCCCTAATCATGAACTCTCACAGCTCCTATAATGAAGATTAATTGTGTAAATAGGTGCTTAATATCTGTCTTTCCCACTTGAATGGATTCCAAGAGGATTCAAGAGATGTTTGTAGAAAGACAGAAGAAATGGATTTTCCCAATAAGCTCATGAGCACCTTGACCTGCCAAGCAGATAGTAGGTACTCAATAAATATTTGTGAAACTGACATGAAATTGAAAGCAGGAGTCATGTTATTAATTTGTGGATTCACTACATGGCTCAGCACACAGTAAGATTTCAGTATGTGTCTGTTAGCTAAGTGTTTTGAACAACTTCATCCAAGTTAACGCAAATAATGGAGGATTGGCTGGAATGCAATTCTGATCTGCACCTTGTGGATATTCCTCAGAGTCAGCAGAAGAGTTGCTCTGTTATCTTTACCAAGCCAGGCCTCCCATCAGCTGACTTCATATTCCATAGTCTGGAAGGAGCGTGCTTTCTTCTCTTCTCTTCTAAATTCAAACAGTGACAAGGTCTAATAGTTTCTCCCTTTGTCTCCTTTGGTACACTTGTACCTCTATCAGTCCAACCAATACCATTCTTGGTTCCTCAAACAGGGTCCACCCTATGAGCCTTCAGCCTGACTTGCATGAAGACTTGTTTTATTAGTCACAATTATTTGCAGGTGCAAAGACTGAGGGCGCAACTAACTGTACCTGGAATTACCTCCCCACATATGAAATTAAGCACTTGCACACTCAGAATTAGGTTCAAGTGGTTAATTGCTCCCGGAAGTAGGTAATTGCAGGTGCAATTAGCTGCAAGTGCATTTTTTCACCCAAGACTAATTGCTCCCAAAGTAAGGAGATGGGGATTGGAGATTCAGCACTGAATGAATGCGTGGTTATTGCAACCACCTGTGATTTTAATAGTCTTCCCCTTCCCAACTTAGACTGTGGTGGCCCCTTTGTTCTTTATGAACAGTAAGGTTGCTTAACTCCTTCTGGCTATATGCTCTGTGGCATTCTCTTCTCCAGTTGGGTCTTCTTTATCTTGCCAAGACACTCTTTCTTCAAGAGTTTTGGAATCCCTGGCTTTTTAAAAGGCGTATGTTCCTCCACTGTGCATCTATACCTAAAACCCCTCAGAATAGAAGAACTGGTTAATAACTTAGGCAGCTTAAGGGGTGGCAACTTCCAATTAGGTCTTGAACATGTTCCTTGAGGACTGTTATTTGACGGTGAGAGTCGGAAAGTTCTCCTCACCCCAGGTGAGGAGGAGGTGGATCCTCCATTGAACTACTCAGAAAGCTGTCTTCACTAGCAGATTCAACCTGACACATCTTTTACTAATAGCTTTTCTCCTGTTATCAGAATAAAAGTCCAACCAGGAAAACAGAGACAACCATAATTTTTTTTCAGTGAATATAAAACTAAAGCATAATTGGAAAATTCAATGAATTTTAATTTAAATTGAATACAATAAAACTAACCAGGGAAATCAAAACTTTTAATACTATTTCAGAAAATCTTCTGATCACATAGACATTATTTAGATAAGGAGTTGATCACCATAGTTATTTTAACAGAGAGAATTTAATAAAGGGAATTAGTTCAACTGGTATAAGTTGACTGAAAGGGCAAAAACAGAACCCTGAGGTATCTCAGGTAAATGCAGGAAGCAGCTACCAGCCCAGGGGCTGGGGAAGCAGAGGGCAGAGGCTGGGTGAGGAGCACCCAGAAGCTTGGAGGAAGGGCCCTGGAGAGCTGGCACACATAGCCCTTGGGGAGGAGGTGTCACCTGGCTGGCCTGCTGCCTCAGCAGTTTGGAGGAGGGACCGCACAGAGCTGAGAACCAGAACCCCGTGGAGAGGGCGTTGCTCAGCTGGTTCTGGTGCGTCAGGAGCTTGGAGGAGAGATTCTGCAGAGTGGGGCCCAGAGCACTGAGTAGGGCTGCTGCCTGGTTGGTTCCACACTGTGAGCAACTTGTGAAACACTGAAGCAAGCCCATGTTCACCAAGGAGAAAATGGCGGCAGGATGTTCCATGGAGGCTGGGTTTGGGGTCTTGGGTTGGATTAAACCAGTAGTAACATGTCTTGATATTAAGAAGGGAAGTGGCAGCTGCAAAAAAGAATTTCTGAGGAAGGCACAAAGGAAGCAAATCTGGGCTTGTGCTGGGCACGTGCTTTCATGTGGGGCTTCTTTTCTCTATGTTCAGCATTTTCCTTCATGCAGCTTTATTCATTTTATCATGAAGAAAATGTGTATGTGTATGTGTGAAAGAGAAAGAGAGAGAAAGGAAAGAGAGAGACAGAGATAGAGAGGTTGAGAAGGAGGGAATATGACTGTCAGAGTGAATGCAAGCTGGGCGTGGTCTTAAGGTGATGGTCTTAGCAGGTGTCCTGCCCTGTCCAGCAATCTGTGGCAGATTCCATTTCCTCGCAGCTCATCAGGCTGGTTAATACCCTCTTTCCTTCTTGCTGTAGAGTTCAGGGCTGCCTTAAGCCAGTCTCTGACTTCTGCAGAGTGCTGACTCCTCCGCTTCCCTGCTTAGTCATTCCAAGGTGGGCTGGCATCCCACCTGCTAAGCTGGTGGTGGCCTCAGATGAATGCCAGTCAGGTGGGATGTTCAACCCCTTTGAACTCCCTCTGTTGATTCTACTGTCATTTAGACCCTGCGGTGTGCAGAGACTGGCAACAGAGCCCAGCGAGGAAGAGGGTGAGATGATGGGTGAAGGGAATGGAGGGAGCAGGGAGGCCCAGGACTTGGTGGGGGCCTGGTCCTGACAGACTCCTGCAAGGCTGGACTGCGGGGCTGAGGCCCCTAGTGCTGGCTGGCTGCCGCAGGAAGGCGGTGTTTACTCGGGCTGGGCGGCAGGACCTCCTAATGGATTACTTCAGCCAGACATTTCCTTTCAGCCAACATTCCTGTTCCTTTGCCCTTATCATCCTGCATGTGGCAATGTAGGTTTCTGGAGAATGGACATAAATATTAGGGGAAGTTGGGTCACCTATGAGTGGTTTAGGCTAAGAAGAATAAACTTTTGCTTCTCAGGAAAATTAATTCAACCACCAGAAAGAATTAGAGAAAATAAAAGCTTTTAAAAAGCTGACTATGGACCTCAAGACAAATGCTGGGCATAGAAGCCACAGGGCATAAATCTGCAAAAAAGTAAAAAGCTAACCTTTTCAAAGAATATTGCTTCTCTCTCACTTACCAACTTTACATTTCCCTGTATGGCCCCGGAAGATGACTGCTTAGCCAGAGACGGGTAAGATTCCTCAAGGGAGGAACAACCTAAGACAGGCACAGTTGCAGGGTGGCCATCAGGTGAGAAATTGGGGATCAACAGAGGTGAGGCTTAGAACCTCACCCCCCTGTTTTGAGAGAAATCTTCTGCATCCGTGGATGTTTCGTTGCCCTTGTCTAGCTTGGATTAACACTTAGTCTATAGGCACACACCTGATCATCTACACTTCCCTCTTACAGCACTAAATTATGCTTTCTATCTTTATCTTGCATCTACCTACCACTTCAATATTTTATTTAAAAAAAAATTAGGGAGAAATGTGGGATTCACATATAAATCAAGTATAAAAATCAAACGAATAATCATATCTGACTTGATTGTTTATAGTTCATGATGCGTGATCAAAACCGAAAGTTTCTGTGATGACTGCCCTTGCACTGTTCACCATGTAAGAACTTATTCACTATGTAAGAACTTGTTCACCATGTAAAAACTTGTTCGTTATGCTTCAGAAGATTGGAGACTGTTGAGAATTAGGCTTGGGGTTGATTAATGATTGTGCATTGAGTCCCCTATACAGAATTTTATTGTTGTTAACAACCATTTGATCAATAAATATGAGAGATGCCCTCTCAAAAAAAAAAAAGCTGACTATGGTACAACAGTCACTAATAGCATTTGATGGCACTTTTCCCTGCCCCGCCCCTGTGCAAATATTTGATTCGTTCATTCATTCTATAAACATTAGTTGAGTTCTATTATTGCCAGCCCTTAGAGATAGGACCATGAACAAAATAAGAAATTCTGGATAAAATCCTGGCCCCTAGGGAGCTTATATTCATGGGCAGGAGGGTCAAGCATCTTGTACATACAATTTCTTATCCTGTTTTCACTTGTTAATCTGTTTCATGAGAGTAACCCTTGTCATTGTTTCATCTCCATACCCATTATTCTGACCTCTTTCTTTTCCAAGCAAATGGATCAGAGTTTATTTAACCATTTCACTTCTGTCAGGTATGAGCTCTTTCCCATTTTCACAGGTTTAAATAATGCTGTGATAAATATATTTGTGTAGACAGATTTAAAAAATTTTTTTCCTTTCTCTATATTTCGGATACATTCCTCCCTGGATGTATCTTGGTTACAAACAACATAGCCCAAATCTAGATGACTTAAGCAGAGAAGGACTATATTGGAAGGCTATCCATGCAGTAGCTTACAGAATTGACAGAAGGCTAGAGAACCTGGCACAGAGAAGCAGCCAGAGTGCAGAGTGGGGGCAGCAAAGGCTCAGCCCTGGCCCAGCCCAGGAACAGAGTGCTAGGGCCCTGCAGCTTCCCTCCTGGACCAGGGCTTCAGGGCCTCTGTCTCCTGGCTCCGCAGCTGGCAGTCAGGGGGAATCATCACCTTCCTTCAGCCTTTGTCTCACATCCTCTCTCAAAGCCCTCTGCCTGGCTGGTGGGCCTCCTGCCTACCTCTCTGCTTTTAGTGAGTGAGGGGAGGGACTGGGCCATCCTTCCTTGGCTGTCATAGTGCAAGGTGGGTTTCTACCCACCCCTTCAGACAGGGAGAGTAATGGATCCTGGAAAGGGAAAGGAAGGATACCCACTGCAAATACATTCTTTTATTTATTATATGTGTGTTTATTATATGTAGAGGGATGGAGGGATGGGATGGAGTTAGAAGCACCCTTCAATTTTGTCTGCCAACGAGGGCACACATACTGCTCAGCCATGCATGCCTGGATACAACCCACGGGTGCTGGGCGCTTCCACCAGCCTTGGGGAACTGGGCCTAAGGAGAAATGGGTGAGGTTTACACTTACTGACTCCATTTTATGGAGAAGGAAATGGGGGCTTGAAAAGGATCTGTGACTTATCCCAGATCACACTGCCAGGAAACCTGAGCCAGTCAAGACTTGAGTCCAGGCCTTCTGAAAGCCCTCAGGGTGAGAGGGTTACCTGGCTTGCAGTGCTTCCCAGCGCTAGGCTGGTGACTGGACTAAGGGTGCCTGCAGCAATTCAGGCAAAGGCTCTTTCAACAGATGGGCCTTTATAACAAGCCACCAGACTGTTCCCTGGAGTAGTTAAGGCCTGTAGTCCTCAGATATGAGGCTGACTGACCCTACTGACAGTAATGCAGCAGTCTGAGCATAGGTGCCAATGCTGTGTTTGAAATGCATGAGCCAGGGCAGGCCCACTCCCCCAAACCTGGGCACGAGCCACGGCGCCGCATGGCCCTGCCCTTCCTGCCAGTTTGGCTGCAGGACAACACCTGTTCATCCTGTGGGATGGTGCCCTAGGGGCACCCTCCTGGCAGGGCCAGCCAAGGCCACAAGCAGCCCCACCTGCTCTAGCTGTGTCTCTGGGACCCATGGAGGGACAGCTGCCCGGGAAGAAAGGTCACACCCAAGGCTCTTTGGGAGGCAGGCAATGCCCACCTGAGTCTCTTCTGCCAGGGCACAGTGCCCTCTGGGGTGGTGAGTAACTGCTGTCCTCTTGGAGGAGATAGTCTCCCTTTGATCCCAGGGTCTTGGGAGCCAGTGCTAAAACTGGCTCATGTTTTCATCTTTCCTCTGTGAGTCTGTGCCTTTATGCTGAAGGTCCCTCACCTAGAGGAGACAAGATGAGCTGGAGCCTCCCTGAAGCTAGGAAATAAGCCTTTCATCAGACAGGTACCACTGGGAAGTGTGAGGGCCACTGGAGAGGAGCCTGGTCGCTGCCCTCAGGGCACTTCTCATGTCCTCAGGGCAGCTTCCGCACCTGGAGGGCAAGGGAGAGAAGGGGCTTTCGTTAAAGCCAGCACCCCGGTCCTGGCCTTGCCCAGTGGCTGTGTCTCTGTGGGGCCTTTGCTCTCCTGGATGCCCCAGAACAGACTGGTGTACAGATCATCTGCCTGACAAATCAAGGAATTCCAGGGTTTAGATGGAAGTGGAATTTTGGCATTGGTAGAGTTAATATTTATAGATTCAACTGTTTGTGTGTGCCCATAAGGGCTCATGGCATGAAGTGCTTTTTAATCATGGCACAGCACACGTTTCTATCACATGTGGTGGGTGAGTCACTTCATTACCAAGAACCCAGCAGTGTTTCAAAAGAGCTTGGGGCTCTCGGTTTCTCTTCACCAAAGGCAATCTATGTTATGCTTCAGCCATATTTGAGAATTTGGGGAGTCACGAGAGTCCCCCCCCCCCCCCCCCCCCCCCCCGCATGCTGGGTGAAGGCCCTGCTGTCTCAGGTGCGGTCTTCAGCACTTCCCTCAGGCTCCATGTCCCTCCCTCCTGCATCCCTCATGCTCCGTCCTGCCCTGCACCTGCTCACCCGCACAGGGGTCCCAGCCGGTGGGAGCAGTCTCCTGGCAGGGCACGTGGTGCGGGGCTGCAACGTCTGCTGAGGACTTAAAACCAATAATAAAATCGACTGTAAGTCAGTATGCTTTTTATTATCCCCATGCTGGCAATTCTAAACAATGTCAATGATAAAATACTCCTTCCCCCAAATCCTTTTTTGGTCCATGTTCTAAACAATTGTTGTGGTGACTGTTGAATTTTAATTGTATACATTCATGTGTGTGTGTGTGTGTGCATGCTTTGAATTAGCATATTTTATTACTTATCCTTTAATAAACACTATATCCCACATGAAAGTTAATGAGGAGATCTTCCAGGAAGAATAGTCCGAGATGGTTCCGGCAGTTTGTGTCTCCTGCCTCCATGGCACCAGGCAGTCCTTCATTTAAATGAAAGGTAGACGATGATAACACAATGATGGCAAAGCCGAGAACCTAAACATGAGTTAATTTAATTTAGTTCTACATGACCAGAAGCCTGGCGTTTTCGTGTTTACAATTTTGTAAATGCGAATTTTAGTTTATACATGCAGTATTTGACTGAATTTCAATAGTATATATTTATAAAATTGAAATTTATTCTTTTTAAATGGTTGTTTTAAAGCTAGCGAACAAATAATAAGAACAATAATAATTACTGATTATGACGTGATTATCACTGAAAATAATTTTGTCACATGGAGGACGGTGTTAAAAAAATGATCCACTTTGGGTGTCAAACATGCTCGGTTTACTACTGGCTGTGCTGATTAAGATGGCGACAATCACTCCAGCCATCTGAAACAGGAGGGGATTAATAATCAAGAATGAAGTGGCCTACAGGCTGCCGTCAGAGCGCTGAGCCCATTCTCGCTGGGAGAGTCGCTGTGGGGACGGGAGGCTGCGCTCCCGCCTGCCCGCTGCGGAGCCTGCCCATCGTCTCTGCGGTGACCTGGGCCGGCCAAGACAAGTCCTCACGCCCTGCCTGCCACCCCACCTAACTGGGCTCTACGTGGAGGTTGCGCGCAGATAGATGCATCCGGTTGGCAGAACCTAATCCCATTCAGACCCCGACCTGCGAAGGAGGGCGGGACACTCATCTTCCCATTTTCCAGTGTCTGCAGTGCAGGGTGGGCCCCCTGGGAAGCTTGGAATAGACGTTGAGCAAGCCAGTTTGCACGGCGCCCTCCACCATGGGCTGACTGGCTTTCGCCGTGGTCTCTGCCAGGGTAAGGACCACCTGGGTTTGGCAGCCACCTTCCGGTCCTTGCCGACTTCTGGGTAAACCGGCTGGCTCTGCAGTCAGGTGCTTTCCGTGCAGCAGTTTCTGTGCTGCACCCCCTCCTCCCCTCCGCAGAGATTCTCTCTGCCTGGGCTCTTCCACGCCACTCTCCAGGTGGCGTGTTCTCTCACATCTTCTCTACATCAGCTCACTAGCATGTAAGACGGGCTCCCAAACACCCCCAGCCTTCCATGAAGGCACCCCTAACTCCAATATGTGTTTTTATCATCATTATTATTCTGTTACAGGGATTTCTTTTTTCAGGGATTCTTTTCAATATGCATTTGCAGGTTAAATGCAACCCTTACCCTCAAGGAGTTTTCACTACTATTCCCATACATTAAAAACACTCTAATTTGCATCTACATTTGAGTCCTGAAACTTCAGCTCTCTGTCCCTTGAGGGGGCAATGGGTGGTTGTGGGCGATGTTGGGTCGAAGGAGTAGTTTCGTGATGACTTCCTGGAGGGCAGCACTGCCAAGAATGGCAGGATGGGGCCTCGGCATGGAAGTGCCAGGTGCAGCTGGAAGCCTGTGTCCATCTCACAGCTCAGGAGGCAGATGTCAAGTGCAGCTTCGCTTATGAGGCCAGAGGAAAGAGCCTGAAGTGCAACTGAAGAAGCTGGATTTCTTTCTGTTGTAGCCTCTTAATAGCTGTGTGACCACACACCTGCCATGACCTCTCAGGGCAGTATTGTTACTTATGAGGATGGTAGTTCTTCCTTCTGGGCTAGTGGGACTCGGCAGGGAGGTGGCCCAGAGGGAAGCAGGAGGCAAGATTTGTGGCATTTCCTTCTAGACTGCCTCTGACACGGCACAGACGATCAGCATATTGGGCTGGCTCCTTGCTCGACCCCCCACCTGTCCAGCCATGACCAGGGCACTCAGAAACGCATTCACCACCCTGAGCCCCAACATGGAGTGAAGCTGGGGAAAGGAAGTGGGTCCAGCAATATCTCCTTTCTGTCCCCTACCCAGTGACCCACACGGGTTCACACCAGTCTTCAAAATCTTTCTCTTCCTTCCCTGAAGCTTCCTAGTGGCTTGAACCCCGTTTTACTTCTAATAGTAGGGACAAGAGCTTGACCCATTACCATTACCTTCACCAAATACAGGAAGTCTTATTTCCTCATTTCTTATTTTTTAATATTTTATTTTTAAAATAAAAATTGTATATATTTAAGTTGTACAGCATGATTATTTGATATACATATACATAGTGATATACAGTAATAATGGAACAAGGATTTTTTTCCTAGAATCCATGTTCTTTTCAAAGCATGGTTTCCCCATGTCTTGCAAGGACATGGCACACTACATGTTTAGTTGGATATATATAATATATATGCTGTTCATGTATATATGTATTTGTATACACGTGCATGTATGTATAGGTACACATACATGTGTACGTGTGTGTGTTTGTCTGAAAAGATAGAAGCTTATTAACTCACCTAACAGTTAAGAATGGCGAGGCATCTTGCCGATACTTCCAACCAACTAGGAAGCCTCTCCAAAAACAGGCATGGTCAAGATCAGGCACTTCTCCAAAGTGCAGCTATTTCCAACCAGCGCATTAAGATTCTAAAGTTAAGAGCACATTGTGAAATGTGAATCGATGTGACATCGTCAAACGAAATGACCTGTGGGCTTGGGAGGTTGGTGCTTTGTAGGAGGAGGCTGAAGTGTGCATCTGAATCTTGATTTCCTTTGGGAATATTTCCTCCATTGTTTTCCTGACTCTTACTGTGTTTTTGTGCACTCTCTCTCATTTCTCTGTGTCTTTTTCTCTTTCTCTTCCTTCCTCTCTCCTTCCCTGCCCCCCTACCTTCTTCCTTCCTTCCTTCCTTCCTTCCTTCTCTCTCTCTCTCTCTCTCTCTCTCTTTCTCTCTTCTCTCTCTCTCTCTCTCTCTTTCTTTCTGTCTGTCTTTTCACAGGACAAATTGTTATTGTTTATTTTATTTTTTGATCACCAACAACCGACTTTTGAGCTATAAGCCTGTATGTGTGCATAAAATCCCATCCCATCAGGAGTAAAAGGATTGGAGTTAGAGTCCTGCTCGGTGTGAAATTATTTAATGCACAGGGACATCAAATGTTCAACTAGAAAACCAAAGTTCAGCATTCAGAGTTCAACCTCAAAATGGCATGAAGAATCCAACAGGTAAGCACAGACTTCTTCCTTTATATCCATAACCTCAGGATATTATGAAGCCTTTAGCCCTAAGAAAATTTCATCATCAAGCTTATCTTTTGCCTGGTTGTAAATACAGTATAGTAGGCACTAGGTGAAGCTGGGCAGTAAGAGAGCTTCTGAGTTCTGCTGTAAGATTTGTCTCCCTCTCTCTTTTCCCTGTCAGTACTTGATCTGGAAACTCCCTACTGCATACTGTCAGGGCAATTTGTTTTGGATCTTGAACTAAAGCACAGTGTTTAGAGGACCCATCCATCTCCCATCTGGACTTCACTCTCTATCAATTTCTTTGGCTATGTACTTCAGTGAACTGCAAACAAACAGACCATTTTCCTGATGGTGATAAGGTGGTAATAGACTTGACTTCATTGCCTAGTGCCCTTCAGATATGCTTTTTACACAACTCTTCAGCAGAACAAATATAGTTATTGAATTTGGTTACTGGTACACAATGAAATAATAGCTAAATAACATAGTTACATGGTTATAATATAGTTAAGTCATGCAGCAAGTTGCACACAATAGAAAATGCAGTTAGGCAGAGAGAATGAAATTAAAGGTTAGAGGTAAAAGAGAGGATGCATCCTTAGATGTGATTTGAAATGAAAAGCAGACACCCTGAAAAGGATGTAGAAAGATTTCACTAGATGAAGCTGAGGATGCCTGAGGAAGCGACTCTCCTGTTGGCTGAGGCAAGACTGGATAAGGACAGTGGGAAGGACACATTCGATTTGCTATGTGTCTTATCTTATACATCCCTTCCTTTCCCCTTCCACACCATTCATCCTGATTTCATCCTTATTACCTCTTCCCTGGTTTTTTCAGTTGTTAGGTAGCTGACCTTCCAAATCTCCTCTGATTTATCCCACAAAGCATTGCCAAATCAATTGTCTTTCAAGACCACTCAGATTACATCATTCTTCTGTCCCAAATCCTTATTACATGCTGAAGCAGAGCAGGTACCAACTTCTTAGCTTGGCATTCAAAACTTTGACATCTTTGTTCTAGCCTACTAAGTGTATACCAGCATATCAGCACCCTCTGGGAACTTGTTAGAGAGACATCATCTTAGGCCACACCTCAGGCTTATTGGATGGGAATCAGCCTTTTAACAAGACCCTCAGGTGATTCACATGCACAGCAAGTTTCAGTATCACTATGTTAGCCCAACCAAAATACTCACAAGCATACTTCCTACTCTCCTGTCTTAGGCTCTTGCGTGGAATTGCCTCTGAGTTTACTCCATCTTTGCCTTTCCGTACTGGGATCCTTCCATGACCATCTCTAGTATAACCTCCTCCGTAGAACTTTTCCCAGTTATTCCAAGGCAGACAGATCAACCTTCAGAATGCCTGCCAAGCCTTTCCAAAATCGAACTGCCTGCTGAAGGGACAGCTTTATGTATACACCATGACCTCATCCTTGTAGCCACAGAGAATCTGTCCATTGTTGGGTAGTCAGAGCTAGCGTACTCCATCTGGTGGCTGCCCAGTATCCCAGAGTGTGGCCACATGAAATGTGAGTGGGAACAATGAAAATTCTCCTTCCTTATTAGAAATTCAAATAAGGCAGTTAGCAGAGATTGCTAAAACTAAACACCGGGAGATAGAGTCAAGGTCATGAGCAGTCATTTGCAAACCACAGTTATAAGAAACAAACTTTGAGTAAGCCAAATTAATAGAGACAAGAGGACAGAGCAGACCTGCAGACCTAGTAGAGATGCCATAAGAGAAAAAGATAGATGGAGAGAATAATGTGTCCCAGACCTGTCCAAGTTTCTGATGACTTTTCCATGCTAAGTCTTCAGTTCTTATAGTAACACTTATTTCCCAGGAATTGAGAAAACTTGCAAAAGTGTCTTTTCCTTGCAACTGAAATAGCCACATTGAACACCCCATACCCCAAACGAAGCTGCTAACTCCATCCCTAGATTTCTCATTGAGACTGCATTCCTCATTCTTGTTGGCTATTTCCCAACCTTGCATTATAACAACCATTATAACAGCTATAAACACCAGCTGTTATCAACTTGTGATAAGATGGTGTCTTTCTCATTTCTGAGCATCTAGCAAGGTGCATAGTAAAACAGTGGTAGGACTGACTCAAACTGAATTTTGGGGAAGCAAAAGCATTATAGTGAAGAGATCTAGGAAGGAAGATTATAGGATTTATCATTAATAAGGGCAAATGAACTATAGAATGGCCAACATTTTAGTTGTGTCTTCAGAGCATTGTACAACCAGGCCAACGAGCCATAAGCCAGCATGTGTTTTTTAATACTAGATGTTCAACGCATAGCAGCAAAATTAGTAATTCCCATCTCCCACGAACTTGATCTCAGCTGACACTATTTTATCAGCAAAATAATTTCTTGTAGTGAGTTGAATGTACTGAACACATGTTTCCAGCTGGTCAGCCACCTTCCCTTTTAACCTTTAATCTGCTCCAGGCTGTTTCTACAGATTGCAGGACAAATAATGTTTGGAGGATGCTGGGTCTCTGTGGATTGAGGGAGGCAGCTTCACTGATATATTTGGAGGGTTGCCTCCCACTGAGGGTCAGCATGGATATGTGTGTGCATAGTAGTATATGCAAGGGAGCTCTGCACACAGAGAAATGGTTCTATGTGTCTATGTCTTTTTCCCTTTAGTGTGGAGAGCAAGACAAATCTGAAATGTGTCATTATGGTTGTTTGGAAGGAAGGCAGAGAGGGGGCCCTAATTTTACAGGGAGATAGGGATTTCTTTCCCCTCTCTCAGCTCTCTCTTGGAGAACATCATGTTCCAAATCCGGAGGTTTCATCTGCTTTTAAGCTTGGAAGCTTCTTCTTTAATGGCTTTGTGACTCACAGAGCCCGGGTGATGGTTGCTTTTTCTGTGTATAGAACTATAATCCTTCTCAATTATCAAAGACATAAATTACTATTATTTCCTTACCAGATCGAACATCTCGCTTAAATATGTGAAAGAAAAATTGTTGGTTGTCTGGTGAATTTTCCTCTTGGAAAAACTGCCTATTCTTAATCTACAAGTTCAATGAAAGTTCAAAAGTTTATCAGTGCAAACTCTATATTCTAATAATTCATCAACTAGCTTCTACATCCACATTAGGAGGATCTAGGTTGAGATGTTTTTGTCTTCTCTCTCATGTAAAAGTAATCAAACAGCACATTTCCCGGGCATATTGCAAATACCTATTGATCATAATCAGAGCACAGATGGTATGAGGGAGCCTGGCTGACACACAGGCCCTCATGTCAATCACAGGAACAAATTGATTTTGACTGCCTAGCCACGATTCTCCTACCCCAGCAGAATTCCATTCAGGGCTGCAATTTGGAGAATTCTGAGCAGACAGCATTTCTGAAGGAGTGTCATAGTCCAAAGTTATTGTAGAGGTAAACTTAATTCCTGAGCAAAAGATGATTTTAATGTGCTTCATACTTAGCTTCACAACAAGGTCAATGCCTTACTCCAGTGTTGAAAGAGCTCTCATCCATTTAAAATCTATCATGGTTTATGCCTGCTAATTAGGGAAAAGGAAAATCCTGATTTACATTTTTCTATGACAGTATAAAGTGCCATTAATACTTTCCTCCAACTGGGATTTGTTTTCTTACTTTTTAAATTGATAGTTTTCATTGACAAAATTAAAGAGCTTATACCTAATGCCATCAATTTTTCCCTTATGACTTGGTATAGATATGTATGCTGGAGAATAATATGGGAAGAAAGGGCTAATACCCCCAAATACTATTATAAGCATGAAAATCCTCTGTGAGGGCCAGATAAGAAAGGGCCTTCTTCAGTACTGTCCATTACTGTTCACCACGTTACTGATTTATACATCAAGGGTGCCAGGACAAGTTCAATAGGAAATAGGTCTGATTCCATCAGGTAAGGTTTGGGATATGAATGAAGAATGGCTTGGGAATCAAGCCATCCTCTCCTTGTCCCAGTTCCCAGCTCTAGACTGGCATATTCTCCACATGATCCTTCTTTTCACTTTGCCATCCTACATTGTTCCTCTTGAATTGCTTCCTACCTGTGTTCTCTCACTGATGGGGATGGTGGGGGGGGGACTAGGTGACTGTGCTTTTATGATACTTTTTGTTATACATCTTAACAACCAGTTCTCCGACCATACTTGATTGTGTTCTTAAGGTAATATTTGACTCAAAGGGAACCAGGCCATAGACTGGTCTCATCCAACTAGAGACCTTGCCAGAATTCAAGTTAAGAAATACACAATCTGTAATTAGATAATGCTGGGTGCTTTGAATCAAAGGCATATAGGCCATGTAGACATCAAAGGCCATGCAGGCCTGCGGCAGCCATTTCAACTGTGTGCACTCTGATAGGTCAGTAGAGAAAGTTCATCTGTGAAGACAAGCAAGAAATCAAAGCTGGCACAGAGATGAGAGACCTTGGGGCCCTCATCAGGGACAGGGTGGGTAACCCTGGCTCTGGGGTTTGCAGGTCGAACTGTCAAAATTCCTGTGACCCAGCTCTCCTGCTTCTTGCCCTGGGATTGTCTGTTTTGCTTGTCTGTTGTGCTTCTGAATAGGTCTTTGTTTTCCGTAGACTGGTTGGAATGAATTTGTTTTCCTCACCACCAAATATGCCCTGACCAAAAAGTATCCTTGTAGAGAGACTGAGACAGTAAGTTCTAGTTTCCTTCACCTACCTAGCCTACTGCCTCAGAACTCTAGAAAATTGTTGCTCTCTTTTGTCTAGAATGTAGTTCCACAAGAAAAGATATGCCAGGAGAAAAGGTGTTGTTCTTTAAATGTTCCCATCTATTGACCTCAACCCTGTTCAAACCCTCTATACTCACTCTCTGTCTCCCTCTTTGACACTTGCTCCTGTGTTCGGGGCATTGACCATTTACTTGAACCATTCTGCTTTATTCATTGTTCCCTGTAGTAGATTAAAGTTGGCTACACATTCGTTGTGACATTTCCCATTGAGAGATGGAATCTGATTCCTGTTCCCTTGACTATGGGCTGACTTTGTGGCCAGCTTGATTAATAGGATGTGGTGAGAGTTATCCCAGGTCAGGTCACCAGAAGCCTTGCCACCTCTGGCTGCTCCCCGGGGGACACTCTCTTGGAACCCTAAGCTGCCTTGTAGGAAGCAAGTCGTACCCTGGGGCCACCATGCTGCAAGGAGCCCAGGTCAAGGTGAGGGGGTGGGCAGGAAGAGAGGCAGACAGGACAGGTCAAGGACTCCTAGTGCCAAACTTGGGAGTGAAGAACCATCCTGGAAATGGAGCCTCCAGCCCCTCCCAACACCATGCAAATCAGAGGTAAACCACCCAGCTGAGCCCTTCCTGAATAGCTGAGAGACAAAAATTGTGAGCAAAATAAAATGTTTGTTTTAAACTACTGAGCCTTAAAGTAATCTGTTAGACACCAGCAGGCGGCCAGAGCACTGAGCCGTCCCAGGGCTGCTCCCACCTCCTTGCCGCCTCATGTCATGCCCTGGCCCAGGAAGCCCCCTTCCTTCTTTTCCACCTCTATATCCTTTGGTTGTCAGGACAAGATCTCCCTTTTTATGAGGCCCTCTGACTTTTCATCTCTTCTGTAGCATGTTTGGCCAAAGCCAACCTTCGCAAATGCAGACCTGTGTACCGTTTCCATACTCTTTTCTACTGTCGTAACTCCCCAGGGTCAAAGCCTAGTCTTTGCTCCTTTTCTGAGCCCTCTGCGTCTCAACAGTGTCCTGGATGGAAGGACTTCAACATATGTTGAGGCTCCTAAATCTTTTTGCTCTGAGACTAAATGGCCCTAATCGTCTTAAATTCACACAGTATGAATCAAAGCTTTTCTTTAGTTACACATTTCTGACTAGGTATTCAGATTTAGAGGTACTTCCTACTTTTATTCTCAGATTGCGTGTGGACTTTAGTTTTTAGGGTGGTTTTGAGAAAATCCCAAGGTGCACAGAAAGAAATCCCATGTAGCTTAAATAATGGGCAGAATCAAGGGACATGCACTAAGTTTGTTTGCTTTGCCAATACAAGCCTATGTCATTCATGAGAGGCTAGGATCAGACTCTGCCTTTGTAGCTCTGCTCTGGCCAGGGTGAGAGAGTGTCTGCTGACCATATCACCTCTTTTTAAACCCTATTTTGTTCAGACTTCTCCCAGCCCACCAAAATGAACCTCCCCATGTTCCCAGGACATTTTTTTTTTCATTTTCATGCACCCTTTGGTTTCCCTTGCACATGCAACATTCTTCTTTGCAGTGTTCAGAAAACTTACTATTGTCCAACCTCCTCAATTAGGCAGAGTAAACATGCATTGCTCCGAATTGTCCTCCACTGCAATAGATACAGATGGAATTCAGGGAAAACACTGGCTTAGCATCCAAAGGTTTGACCACTGAAGTTTATTTCTCGTCAGTCAAATTCAGGTCACATTTTCCTGTAGTTTTCTTTATAAGTAATTAAACTTCTCAATTTCGAAGGATCACTTCCCTTTTCTGCATATATCCACTTTCTCTTTAATTCATGGTGTGTACCTATTATTATATGTGCACCATTCATTTGTGGAATCATCTGCTGTTAAATTTTCCCATTTTTCTGAACTTAATGATCACAAAATCAGCAACATGATAGCAGGCGAACTAATTTAAGAATCAGAGATCTTTTTAATGCTGCAAAAGAAAACGAGGACATGTAGACTATTCTGCTTCTTAAAAAATTCTGCTTAAGAACAACTGTGAAGTTATTGCTAGTGTAAAAATTCTAACTTTTTTTGGTGCTCAGGCACCCAGGATGCAGGGACACATTAGCCACATTCTATTCATGTTCATAGGTCGTGACTAAGATTTTTGAGAAACATTGATGTGGGTGTACTTCACGTAGGAGGAATTTCATGTTCTAGTTTCCTTGCTGAATACCTAGAATATTAGAGACTCTGGGAAGTTTGTGCTTGATTCCTTTTAAAGGAGAATGTGACTGAGGTCACAGTGTGATAAATCTCTGACACGACAGTGTGAAGGAACAGGGATCTGAACAGAGGGGAGCGAAACAAGCTGAAGTGAAAAGTTCATGAGTGGTGTTCCTGCAAGTAAGAGGGTTATGAAAGGGTAGCTTTGTAGAGGAGGTGGCTAATCCCATCCACGTTTCCAGCAGGCATGAGCTGGTGCTTTCTCTTTCTCTCCTGTTGTCAGTCACACACACACACACACACACACACACACACACACACACACACACACACCGCTTATTTATACTTAATGTGCAATCTGTTGAGAAGTATTTACTCTTCTTCATCAGAATGCTGAATTGTGACGTATATCTTCAGTTCCTTAGCAACAAACTGCCATATCACCCTTGTGAAATTCTGGTCAGCTGAGAGGAAATGGAATGTTGAATTGTGATGGAGAAAAACCTTATTTTAATCACAAATGTGTGTAAGAACTGGAAAGACAATATGAAAAGGCAGGTCAAGGAAGCTGCATTTGAACAAGTGTTTTTGATTAAGGTTTGTGTCAGCCCAGAAGTCCCCTTTAAGTTCCTTTTTATTGAATAATTTCCCTTTGATCCTTGAGTAACTAAAAGAAAACCCAGCACTTGACATTAACCTGGGACTTAGAGCCCTGGCGCGGAATTCCTTTGCCTGCCTGCCGCCAGGGGCCCCACCAGAGAGCCTCGCCCAGTGCAGTGAGGAGACTCTTGTCTCTGTTCACCAGCCCATTCCCACCTCCTTTTCTTCCTCTCCCGGGCGTGGGTGCAGGACCCTCAGCTGAAGCCATTATTCCATGCGCACTACTTCTTGGCTTGTCTTCGACTTCAAAGAGGCTCGTCAGGAGGCACCGATGACAGTGTAAGATGTCCATTAGCTCAGAAAACTGGCCCTGGGAAAAAGGCAGAGATTTCCAGACCCTGGGGATGTTGAGAATTCCATCTCATCTTCTTTCCTTGTTCTGTCTGTTGGGAATGATGTGAAAATAATTTTTAGATACAACCAAGTCACTGAACAACACTAAAACTGGAACAAAATTAAAAGGAAAAAATACAGAATTATTAAAAGAGAGAGACCCAAGAAAGCAAAGATTATTTAAACAACTCTGAGCCTGTGTTTAAAATCCATATCAGTGCAATTTACATGAATTCCCAGTGTCTGTTCTTAAATGTTTGATCAGTCATTCAGTTCCAATACAGGCATGACGTTGGAAGGCCACTTTGTAATGGTTTTGACCTGGTTCAGATTTTTGCAGTCCAGGGGGAAAATGTGTGTTCTGTGCGAAAGCAAATAGAAAACATATCTGAGCACAAATCAAAAGAATGATTACCACATTCTACACTCTGTACCCATTACTAGGTCCCCAAGGCTCTCGTTCTGTTTGTCTTGGCACTTTTTCTTGAGCTGTGTTTGGTTGGACTGGGTGGGAAAAACAACAAACTACCACTCCAAACAAAACCCTCAGCAGAGAATGAGGGCAGTGGAAATGGACAACCTGGAAAGATGTGACATCCTTCAAGGACCTGGTGCTCCAAACTACATTGTGGGAGGAGCTGCCTGGAAAGAGCTCCCAGGGCCCCACGGAGGTCTGTGCTGAGTGAGTCTCAGCCAGTGCCTGACTGTCTGCAGGAGGGGCAACCTTCCTCTCATTCCAATCTCTAGCAAGCTCCTACTCAGTGGGTCATGAAAAATGGCGTTTGCACAAAGTGGAGAGAAAATGCATTGTTTCTATAACACATTATATTTTGCCCTGCTCCGGAGACAACATTTCATATCCTATAAAAAGAATTATCTATATAATTGACTATGCAGAGCAGGAACGTTACAATGTATCTTTAAAGGAGCTATCTCTACACTGCAAGAAATGCTGTCTCTCTCATTCTTCACTGACTGGAGAGTCTGTCTTTATAAGCAAATCCACTCAACCCCTTAATGATGACCTGGAATAAACATCTCACAGACACTAGCTTTCAAGCTCTCCTGTGTTTAGGCATGAATTGTTCATTTCTATGCCTTTTGTATCCAGTCTGAAGGAAAGACAAATGATACAAGGGATGATTTCTATTATCAATGGAGGCAGAGGTTATGCCTGTGTTTATCTGATCCTCTTTTATTGTATAACAAACGGACAAAGGAGAGATAATCAGCCTGGTGCACAATGACCATTCAGTTTGAGTCACCCGCCCACCTCATTTCCATGTTGACTTTAATTTTAAAATATATTAAAAAGACAGCCCCTTTGAATTTCTAGGCTCCCTTTGGTTCAGGCAGGCCTGTAGGAAATGGATGGATTTCTCATTCAGCGTCAGGTTTCCTTTCCAGCAAGGCTGCAAAAGTATTTGCCTCTGGCACACTTCTCTAAGTGCCCTGGGAGAACTGGCACTCAGCTTTATGGGAGGACATGGGTGATCAGCTCCGGTTGACTCTTCATTCTCAGCAAAGAACTGGAAATGTGGAACAAAGCTACTACCCCCATCAAAAAAGACCACAGGGAGAATGAATGAGTCTGGAGAATAGGTAAGCTTGCTTTTCCTTTCAGTAAGTTGATGAGAAAAATCAAGTCACCTCATGAGCTATCAGTCTGGCCTGGAAGAGAACTTCATGAAACCAACCACAGGTCCCCAAGACAACTGGTACCCCATGATGCCCCCAAACTGAATTCGCCACCCGTCCCCTTTGGAGCAAACTACTAATTCTCATGTGGTAGGAATGGATCTCTGAAGGAAGAAATGCTTAGCTGTCTGGGATCTTCTGAATCCTGGATGTGCCAGTCATGAATTGCCTCAGCCTCTGCAGATGACCCCTGAACTCAGGGAGATGGGGTGGTGGTAAAGGCATTGGGGGCAGAAGAGAAGCTCGTGGAGGTGGAGTGGTGGTAGTGGTAGAAGATAAGATGGCCATATATTTCAGGTCCCAAAGCCTTCACTGAATTGGCTCCAAGAAAGGTTTCAGTTCTGAGACAGACTGACTGCAACTATAAAACCTGGATAGAATGAATGAGGACACTGAAAAGTGAATAGTAGCAAGTAAATTGGGTAAGAAGACCAGAATTTGGAGAACCATTGAACTGGTGGGGAGCTTACCACTTTTCCCCTCCAATATCCCCCATCCTGAATTCAACGCAGCCTGAAAATTAGAAGTGGGCTCCAGGGAGCAGACAGGGAGGGCTCCAGGAGAAGTTGGGTCAAGGAGTGGGAAAAGAGACTCCCCACTCTCAGAAAGAGTACAGAAACCCATCATACCTTATTTTTTTCTTTTTTCTGTTCCCTCACACCCTAGTCTCAAAGCAATCTCTTAATGACAGCAGTAGGAGCAAAGGAAGCAATAAAGAGTAGAAATCAATGAAATTGAAAACAGAAAGATAATGGAGAAAGTGAAAGAAGACAAAGTCGGTTCTTTGCAACTACCATTACAATTGACAGGCCTCTAGCAGGATGACACGAAAGAAAGAGGACACAAATTACCAATACCTGGAATGAAAGAGAAGATATTGTGATAGACTCCACAGACAATAAACAAAAATCATTGGGGAGTCTTACAAACAACTGTATGCACGTAAATTCAACGACTTAGAAGAACTGTGTCATTTTCCTTGAAAGCTCAAACTACCAAAACTTGCCAAGATGAAGCAGATGACTTGAATAGTTTATAACTATTAAATAAATGAGACTTGTAGTTTAAAATCTCCTGAAAAGGAAATATCCAGGTTCAGATATTTCACTAGTTAATTCTCTCAATCATTTAAAGAAGAAATTAGATCAATTTTACAGTCTCTTCCAGAAAATGGAAGGATATGGAACACTTCTCAACTCATCTTATGGGGCTAGCATTAACCCAATACTAAACATCCTATTGTTTCATTGATTTCTGCTCTTATTTTTATTACTTCCTTTTTTTCTGCTTGCTTTGGGATTATTTTGGTTTCTTTTTCCGGTTTCTTAAGGTAGAAGCTTAGATTATTGATTTAAATTCTTTCTTTTTTTCTGGTTTTATTAAATGACTTAACTAAGCATTTAATGCTATGAATTTTCCTCTAAACACTGCTTTAATCTTCATCTCACAAAGATAATATAAGAAAGAAAACTACAGGTCAATATCCCTGATGAACACAGACACAAAACCTCTTCAACATAGTATTAGCAAATCAAATTTAGCAATATACAGAAAGAATACTCCATCATGATCAAGTATAATCCATCATATTAACACCACAAAGAAACAATATCACATGTTCATTTCTTTTGCTGCAGAAACATATAACAAAATTTAACATCCATTCATGATTTAAAACTCTTGATAAAAAAATTAGAATGGCAAGGGACTTCAATAAATAACATCTATTTAAAAAACTTGTAGCTAACGTACTTAATGGTGAAAGATTGTGTGCTTTATACCTAAGATTGGGAACAAGGCAGTGCTGTCCCCTCTCAGCACTCCTATTCAACATTGTACTGGGAGTTGTACCAAGTGCAATACAGCAAGAGAAAGAAATGAGTCGTACAGATTGGAAAATAAAACTGTCCCTACTCACAGGTAACATATTTGTCTATGAAGAAAATCCCCCAAATTTACAAAAAACTCTTAGGACCAATAGGTGAGTTTAACAAGGTTGCAAGATTCAAGGTAAACACAAAAAAGTTACTTATATTTTTACATCCTAATAATGTACAATTAGAAACTCTCCAAACCCACCATTTATAATAGCTCTGAAAAGTGAAATATTTAGCTACAATATAATCAAACATGCATGGCATCTGTTTATCAGAAACTACAAAATAGTGAGGAAAGAAATCAACAGAGACCCAAAAATGGAGAGACAACCTGTTAATGGGCAGAAAAATTCAATGTTGTAAAGAGGTCCATTAACCTCAAATTGATCTATAGACTTAATACAACACCAATAGATCCTAGCAGGATTTTATGTAGGTATAGACAAGCTGATTCTAAAATTTATGTGGAAGGGCAAAGGAACTTGAACAATCAAAACAATTTTGAAACAGGAGAATAAGGTTGGAGGAATCACACTATCCAATAATAAGACTTATAAAGTTAGAATATTATTATTGATGGTTTGCTGAGGGTTCCAGATCAAAACCCCATGGAGTCTGATGCTTGCTCTGGACTAAGAAGAGTGTGGAACATCCACGCCTCAGGCAGGGAGGGCCCTGAGTGAGGGGCTGCAGCCTGGTGATGAGGGGAGACTTGGAGGGGGAGAGAGAATGGAACTTCAGCTACAGGTTCAAGACAGAATGGTGTAGGCAAAGGTCCAGGTGCACAGATCAATGGAAAAGAATAGAGCCCAGCGACAGGCCCAAACATACATGGCCAATTGATTTTTCACAAACCTGCAAAAGCCACTCAGTGGCACAGGGATGATCTTTTCAACAAATAGTATTAAAACAATTGAAAATCTATATTCAAAAAAATAAACCCTGAGCTAAAAATCCTTCTTATACACAATTAACTCAAAATGGATTATAGATGTAAATGTACTATGTAAAATTATAAAACTTTTAAAAGAGATAGAGCAGAAAGTCTTCCTGATCTGTAGTTACATAAAGAGGTCCTAGACATGACACCAAAAGCACAATTAATAAAAGAAAAAAATTGATGAATGGATGTAAAGATGGCAAATAAGCATACAAAAACATGCTCAACCTCATTTGTCATAAGGGAAATGCAAATGTAAAAAAAGCACAATTGGATAGCCCATATACACCTCTATTAGAATGGCTGAAATAAAAAAAAATGCTTAAAGCACAGTGCTGGTGAAGAGGTGGGGCAAATGCAACCCTCACACATTGCAGGTGGGGATGACAAATGGAACAAGCACTCTGGAAAACAGTTTGGTAGTTTCTTACAATGTTGACCATGCAGTTACCAGACCACCCAGCAGTCCCACTCCTGGCATTTACCCAAGAGAGATGGGAAATTATGTTCTCACAAACACCTGTACTTGAATGTTTGTGGCAATTGTTTTCATAATTGCCCATACCTGGAAATAATCCAAATGTCCTTGAACAGGTGAATGGATAATGAACTACACTGCATCCAGGCAAGGGATGGATTTACTTAGCAGTAAAAAAGCAACAATTTGAATGAATCTCAAAGGCATTTCAAAGACATCGTGAATGAAAGAATCACATCTCAAAAGATTATATACTGTATGATTTCATTTATATTATGGTTTCAAAAGGACAAAATGATTGTAATGGAGAACATAAATAAAGGAAATCCTGAGGGAGTTCTTTGGGCAATAGAATTGTTCTGTGTCCTGACGGTGGTGGTGGTTATATGCATCTATACCCCTGCTAATATCCATAGACCTGCGCATGCATGTGCATGCGCACGTGCACGTGCACACGCGCGCGCGCGCGCACACACACACACACACACACAGTCAGTTTTACTCTACAATGATTCAAACACAAAATGTAGGGGTCAAAACTTTGAAGTCTTTCTTCACAGGTGCTCCCCAACCCCATTCTCCTTGGGGGCCCAGCCCTCGCCTTCCTCTCCTTGCTCCCCAGTTCCCCGTCCCAGGGGCCGCCTCTTGCCTCCAAATCTCCGTCACCAGGCTTTGGACCCCACGCAGGTCTGTCCCTGCCTCTGCTCCACACCCTCCTTAGTCAAGGGCAGCCATCTTTCAGTTTGGTTCCCTCAACAAACCAACAAACAACAACACACACAGAAGCTAGCCTTGATTTCCCTTTTTCCCCACCTCTGTATCCCTGCAGCCACCTCTTACTCCGTCCCACCGCTTCCGCCTCTCCACTGGTGTCTCTTCTCAACACAGCAATCACAGCAGCCCCACCAAAGCAAGCACCGTGTCATTGCTCTGCTTAAAACCCTCCAGTCTTTCCAGTGCATTTAGCGTCCACGCCGTCCATCCTCTGGCTCCCAAGGGCCTCTTGCACTGTCCCCTGCTTGCTTCCCCTGCCCAGTCTCCTCCCATTCTTGGTCTCCTGCTATGGCCAGCCACTGACCTTGCTCTTTCTAGGAGATGTCAAACTTATTTCCACGTCAGTGCTATTTTCTCTGCCTGGAACTGGTTTCTTCCAGAAATCTGCTGTTTCAGATAGTTCAAGGCTCAGCTGTAAAGCCACTTCCTCAGATGGAACTTCTCTGACCACTTGCTTGTTGGAAATAGCCTCCCCAGATTTCAGTCTTTCTCTTATCCCTTAATGTAATTTATTTTCTTTTAAGGCTCTATTACAGATGCTGGCTTCCTATTGCAGCACAGAATCCACCTCCGTACTGTGGCCTGCAAGACTCTATATGACCTGGTTCCCGCCCCATCTCTGGGGCTGAAATCCTCCACTCCCTAGGGGCAATCTCCCTTTGCTTCCGCACCCCTGCTGGCTCCCCTCCACCTACACCAACTTCCCTGTGTTTGCAGAACACTCTAAGCATGCCTCTACCTCAGGATCTTTGCGCTCGTATGCCATCTCCCTGGAATGCCATTCTTCCATATAGCTTCCTAGTGTGCTGTCTGCTCAAATGTCATGTAACCAGAAACTTTCTTTGACCATCGTATACAAAACAGCAAGTCCTTCATCATTTGATTCCCCCTTACTTGATTTATTTTTCATGGAATTTATAACTACCTGGTTTATGTATACGTACGTGTTTATTTGCTATGTGTTATCTGCCTCTCATGGCTAAGCTGTCAGCCTAGTAAGTGCAGGGACGTTGTTGTGTTCACTATTGTCACCTGTACCAGTGCTGGCTGAGAATGGCTGGGTACAGGGAGGCACTGGGTTTGGGGTGGGGGTGCTGGCAGCTTGGCTGTTGTTCCCTGTCTGTCCCTATCACCTCTGTGTAAGCTCTCTATGGGCTGTTGCCAAGAGGCAGTGCCCAGGGCATAATACGTGCCCAGGAGTGGTTGTAGAATGAATCAATGAATAATTGAGAGATGACTTTAGATATTTAAAAAGGATTTTGCAGCTTTTAAGAGGAGCTTTCCATGTTCTAAAACCCAAATGCAGAGTAAGTGGTAAGATTTGGGGTAGGAGGGTAAGTACTTTGGAGGTTCTTACTGACATCTTTACATTTGCCCTTGGCTAGAAAACACATTCTGATGGCTTCCTATTGTTCTTGTGAGGATGATAACACACCTTAACACGGCGTCTACCTCCTCCTCATCCCCCTGCCCCTCACTCTGGGCCTCAGCCACAGCCCTTCCTTCAGTTCCTCCTACCCTACATTTCCTCCTGCCTCGGGACCTTTGCCCGAGCTTCCTCCTCTGCCTGGACCACACTCCTGAGCCTCCCCCCTTCCCGTGGCTAACCCCTCCTCACCCTGCCGCCTCAGCTGACGCCTCCCTTCCCTAGAGATGTTCTCCCGTGCACGCCACTGATCACAGTTGTGATTTGACATGTGTTTGTGTAATTATTTAGTAAAGGCTTCCATGAAGGGAGAACAGTGGCTGCCTTTGCCCCCACTGTTCTATCTCCTGGAATGTAGCACTGCCTGGCACGGAATAGGCTATTAATAAAGATTTGTTGAATGAAAACATTAATTAATTAATGAAACAAAAGCTACTGACTTTTCTGTAGAGCCCCAATTTCAGGATAAAGCATTGAAGGTAATTGTTAAACAAAAGGCAAAGTAACACATTAAGCTCTTAACCCCTTGGACTGTCAGACTATGAAAGATGCCATGGTGTACAGCACATGGGATGTGGGGCAGGTAGATTTCTGGGGGCAGAGAAAGGAGAGACAAGCCTCAGAACTGCCAAGACCTGCCACTCTGTCCTGAGCAGGCTTCCTCGTTGTGTGAAAGTATAACAGGACCAAACTGTCAATCCAGTAATAGTTCTCATGCTTGGATTTTTTTCTTTTTTCTCTTTTTTAACAATTTTATGTGGAATTTTCTTTGTGCTCTTCTATAAGACTCAAAGGATAGAAACAAGACTAGAAAAGATCATTGAAATCAATTCAACACGAGGTGACTTGCCAGCAGTCAGCAGTGTGCCACTGTGAGCTGTCTGGGCTCGGGTGGTTACGGGGCAGAAGGGTCTCCAGAGGCCAAGGCAGCCCTCCTTGCTGGGGTTGGTGTGGAGGGGAGTCAACCTCCAGGTAAGGGATGAAGGGCACTGGTCTGGTAACCTGTAATGGGCCTTTCCACTTGGAACTTCTGAGTTTATGCCCAAGCTTTCTGTTACTCAAAGCTCACTCCTGTCCTTACTTAACCTTTTGCTGGAAAGACTAAAATCAGTGTTTGCCAATCCTGTGCTCATGGGAATCACATGGGGGATTTAAAAATTCTGAGGTGTAGGCCCTGCCTGTGACCAGTTAAATTAGAATATCTGGGGTAAGGTCCCAGTTACCATATTTTTTAAAGCTCCCTGGATAATTCTGAAGTACAGGCAAGGTTGACAGCCACTGCAAGAAATGTAGCACAATAGGCTGCTTTCCTTTCTCTTTCTTCCCTCTTGCTCCTTCCAGTTCTCGGATGGGCTAAAGGATGACGGTGTGTGTAGTGGGCAGGCTTCTGGGGTGGCGGCCGGTGGTCCTGCCTCCTGGTGTTCCTGCCCTCGGGTAACCCCTGCCCTTGGAGTGTGGGCTGGACTTGCACTCAGATCAGCTGAGCCATCCACAGGACCACAGCCAGCACAGTTGGAAGGTGGGCGAAGGCAAAATGAAAAGCCTTGCATAATCTGCCATCAGGGTGCTCAGCCTGTGGCTATCAGTGACCCTCCCCTCTCGGGACTCCCTCCTCATCTCCCCGACTCTAACCACCACCCAGTGGGGATGGTTAGGATGCTTTAAGCATCCTTGATAGACCCTTCCTTCAAGTCCTCTGGTTCTGCTCTCCTTCCTCTTCTCCATATCTTGGCTGCCTGTTTTGAACTGGAGCCACACAGCTAGAGAAAAATCCTCCTTGCAAAGTACAGCCAGCCAGAACAATGTTCTGCAGGGTGGCCCTAAGAAGCTGCTTATCTAGATCATTATTGTATTCATTACTATAAGCTCGAGCACTGGGGCCAAGGTCTTGTCGGAAGCCCTGGCTCTGGCGGTGGGCTGCTCTAGCAGAGCCAGGGCGTCATCTCTAAGAGGGGAGATCAAACCGAGGCTTCCTGACCACTGAGACTCTTGGCATTTCTTTAGGGAAATTTGGATTGCTGGGCCAGTTGGTTCCTGTTCCCTCCAATTTCCCTGAGCATCAGAGGAGCTGCTCTGGGGGTTCTCTTCCATGCTCCTGGGTCCCCCGCCCCCAGAGGGACTGGCAGCCCTTTTATTGGCTTGGCTCACCACTTAGATCATTGAAGCAATTTCAGATCCAACTGGGCAACACTCAGCATTTCATTTATGTCTTGGCAAGGTTACCATGTTATTACTTAACCATGCTGCTGCTGCTCAATAAGTGGGAACTGATTGAAATAACCACAGGAGTTTCTGGATTCCCCTAATTTTAGCACCAAGTTAAAGCTCACTCCCACAGTTGCAAGTTAAAATAGGCTGCCAGCCCACAGAAATGCCCACCCACCACACCTAATTGTCACACCACTGACGCCTGTCATGGAGGGCGACGTGGAAGGCTACAGAACATTCTTAGAAGTAAGGTTCTTCTCGTTGGCAGATGCCTGAGGTCATTTTGTCCAGGCCCAATTTCCTTCAGACCCTCTGCCTGTGGGAATTTGCATGACTGCTTCAGATACTCTTGTTTGCCTCCCTGATGTGTTTAAGAGGCGACCCAAGCAGAGAGGACACATTAGAGTAACAGAAGAGAACAGAAACTTCTGTTTGGAGGCACCTCTCAAGTGACTCATTCCTGAAGTCCAGATGTGGGGAGAGCAATGACCTTGAGTAATCAAGGTAATCTGGACAGCAGAAAATGACATGTAAGTCAGGCCAATGTGCTGTCTCTTGGTGTCATAGCAATTACCCACACCCAAATGCCACAACTTGAAAAAAAATTTGGAATAAATGGCTGCTTGTGTAACTCCCCCTAACCCTATCCAATTTTTTTTGTTTGTTTCTTACTGTTGAGAACTATTTAACTAGAATTCTGAAGGAATTCTATGCGAAGTTGTTTCTTATCATGTACCCACTGCTGAATATATCTCATCTCTGTGCAATTTTGTTATCTTGCTCCTCTTTTAAGTCATAATCTGCCCTTGATGTTTTAGCACAGCATAGTTGTTTAGAATGCCATCAGCAAAATAAAGGAATGGAATGGGGGAATTTTAAAGAAAGAGGAAAGGCTTTCTCATAAGGTATTCCCTGAGAGAACCCTGGGCAGCTCCCGGAGTTCCGTCTTCTTTGCCAGCATTGATCTTTCACCCCCACTTTCTCCACTGCCACAGCCACCTTCTCCTTCTAGGCATCACAGTCTCATAGCAGGGCCATGTGGGAGCCTCGTGGCACTCATTTTGGTCATTAGTGTCACATTAATCATCTTTAAGGTTATCCTTCTCCATGCCACTTCTCTGCCTAAAAATGTTCAGTGACCTTCTGTTGCCTGCAGATCAAGTCTGGATCTCCTAGGCTTTCAATGAACTAAATGGTTCCTAATGACAACTGCCATTAGATGCCATCACCCTCTCATGAAAACTCTTTCTAGTCAAACTCACCGTTTTCCAGCATACCTATCGAACTTACCTTCTCACCTCTGTTAACCTGTACTCCACAAAGGCCGTGTCTCGTGCCCACCTTGCTCAGCCCCATCCTGGCTTCCCACCTGCTCAAGGCTCAGCTCAGCACCTGCTTCCATATGGAGCCTTTCCTAACCATTCCCAGCACACAGGGGCCACCCCACGTTTGGATATTCACAAGTACTTTTTGAACAATTATCAATGCTGATGCTTGTTTTCTTCCCACCTAGATACCTTGAGTGTCCTACCCCTTGTAACTAATCTCTAGTATCTTCAGAATCATATTTTAAGAATCCAAAATTTCAGAATATGGATCCAAGAAGAGACAAGGGAAACCCCAGCAAACAAATGGACAATTTTGTCTACAAACAACATGATGCTTTCAATATTAGCTGACTTCTCTCTAAAACTTCTCAGAATCTCCACTTTGGGAACTGCTGTGTGACAGAGGTGTGCTGCCATGACATTGAGATCACTTCACATGGAGTCACAGTCCTTGCCTTTCAGGAACCTGTCATGGTAAGACACAACTTGGGCTGGTTCATTTTTTTCTAAAGCTGCAAGGAGATCAAGTCCATGACCATCCTTATTCACACATTTACAGAATCAGGCCAGGCTCAGAACTAAATGATGAAAATGAAAATTAATCAGGGACTCCCATGGGTCTCACATATGGCAGTTTTGAATCTTTTTTTTTTTCTCACTATCATAATTGTTTTTCTTACTCATTTTCTTTGGTTGATTACACAACTGTAAAAAAAAATGGGGCAGTAGTAGTGGTAATGGAAATGAATAAGCTAAACAGTGCAATATCTACAGAGATAAAATTAGGAAGGAAGGAAACAAAAGCAATTTCAGTATCTGTGTGAGGCATGCATACCTTTCCTTGCCAAGACCCCTGGATCAGGTTGTCTGACCAGGAGGCAGGTGCTTCCTTGACTCACACAGAAAACAAGCTGGGGGCCTCTTGTGCTGTTGAGGTGAGTGATATCTGGCACATAAACACCATGCCCTGCCCCCACTTCTGTTCTTCCCAGAAGAGATAAAAATGATCAAGTAGGAGAGAAGAGTCTGAAGGAAGGCTTTGTGCCTTTCTTAATTCATGGAGATTTGAAGTAAAAACTCTTCTTGGCAAACTCTTCTCAATAAAGGGTTATGTTCCCTTTATTGAATTTTGCAGAGAAACCAAACTATAATAGAAAACAAGCAATCAGATAGATTATCATGCCCTGGGACATCACTTAAATTGGTGGAACTTAACCAATTTAATTCATAGAAACCTTTCTTTCACACTACTTAGCAAACAGCATTAAGCATGACTCAAGTCAGATTTTATAAACTTATCCAGCTCCTTTCATTAAGAACTGAAAACTATGTAAGACTCTTGTTCCAGGAAACTGTATTTGACATTTTAATAGTATTGTCTTAGCCAAATCAGGGAATACCTAAGAGTTTAGATCCACAGAAGGTAAATCAAGAATTCATCCAAAATAGAGTGCCTTCTTCTGAGTGATGGGGTGGTTTTTATGTGAGATGTTAATGTAGGTTCTATACTTGACCTGAGTTCCCATAAAAAAAAAAAAAACTTATCTACTGTTCAATTTTTTTAATCAAGTAGTGTTATCTAAAGTGCTTTTTAGCAGACACTGTCAGGAAAGGACTGGAAAGTAGTCATTATGACTAATCAGCTATGGAAGTTGGGGTAACCAGTATTGGCAATAGGGACTTTGGAGCCCCAGGGACCTTTTAGACAACTCACATTCCTTCAATTGTTTGCAGTGGTCCTCTGGAAGGAACACAGTGAGTTAATGTGCACCAGAACAGATCGAATGTACGGCCAGCTGGTAGTTCACTCTTACACAGGAAGGCTGCTTTTCTTACACACAATTCTTTGTTGTGCTAAAGGCAAATAAATATATAAAAGCCTAAGAGTAAGCCTTCAGTTCTTTATGTCTGGCAAAATTGTCAGTACAATGTACCTCGAGGATATATCCACCATGCTTGCTTTGCAGGATTGTTGTGAAAGACTAAGATCATTCTAGAATAACCACCTGGTACCCATCACAGTTTATGAAGAGCTTATGCATACATTTCTCAGTTGAACCTTCCGGCCTCCATGGGAGGAAGGGAGGCAGGAAGGCAGTACAATTATTTCTTGAGAGGCTGGTGACCCTGTGGCAGCATACATGTGGCTTTTGCTTCAGGAAGATAGTTTATTACGTTGTATTTGTTAAGTATTTTATATTGTATGAGAATGTTTATTGCAGCAGTGTTTATAATAAGAAACAATTGGAACCTACCTACAAGTGCGTTACTAAAGGACTGACAAAACTATGGTACTGACCTAAGTGGACTACGAGACAGCCATTGGGAACTTGGACTTAGAGATATTAGGAGTGAAGCCATTAGTATTGAAGCATATTTGGTATGCATCAATAGTATTCATTAGTATTGAAGCATTAGTGGTAAAGAAAATCATTCATAATATATTTAAGCCAGTAAATAATGTAAGATGAGCCCTTTGTGATAAGAAAAAATATGTCTGGTGAAAGAGAGCCTATCTTTGTGTGCTGAGAATATGTGTGATACTTGTTTTCTTTCTCATGATCATCTATTACTACCCATTTTAATGTTAGTTGACATTAACAATGTACTACTCAACATTTTCAATCAGATTAACTTTTACAGTAAAAATTCATGAAACAGAGGTACTGCTGCACCCTGGGCCTCATGGGTAAAGCAGTCCTCACATGGGGAGGCGTCATTCCCAGGCCTGGTGGGGTGGAACCATCCAATCCAACCAGGTGGTGGAAATGCGGAGTATGAATTAAGGCACAGTTACAGCTGTGAAACGCGGAAGGGAGCAAACAAGGGTGACGGGCACCCAGACACCAGGAACAGTGGGAAGCACAGGCGCCCCCATGGTGAGGAGACAAGAGGAAGAAATGCCAGAGCTCAGGGCTGGCGCCGTGGAGGAGGGGCCCTTTGGTAGAAGCTGCTGCAGCCGCAGCCCAGGGCAGACAGTGAAGCAGGGGAGAGATGCTCTGACCCTTCTCCTCTTACCTTCTTATTTCCTGCTGCTGTCTCCTGCTGACCAAGCCCAGCCAGAAGTCCCCTGAGAGAGCTGGGCTCCACAGCCCACACAGCCTCCCAGTGCACAGAACAGAGCTGAGAAAGGCAGGAAATGGATCTGAGGAGGGTGGATGTGCAGCAAACAAAGGGAGTGGAGCCCCACTGTCAGGCCCCCTGAGAAAAGGGGTGTCTCTTAGTCAGGAAACTGAATAGAAAGGAAACCTGCTGGGGCAATACACAGTGAGATCTGGTTTTCCTGCCTGTGCTCAGAGCCTCAGTAGCCCAGGGATGGAATCACAGATCGCACCGTGGCCCAAAGTGAGTGCAGGAAATCTTTGTGGAAAGCTATACAGAGATAAAATTGTGCCATCCTGAATACGGTTATCATCCTGCTGCCTGATGGGAAAGGGGACTGTGAGGGAATGGAAGACCCATCACCCCAAATTTCCCTAGCTGTTTCCTGCTGCCCCATCTCTACTCCAAAGCCCCTTTCATTTCAGGGTCCTCATCACTAGCCCCACGTAAGAGCAGACCAAGAGTAGAAGTGGCAGTGCACGTTTATGAGCATTTACTGGGTGGCTGGCACCGTGTGCCCTAAGCGCCAATGTGGTCACCTCATTTAGGCATTTAGGTCTCTCAGCCACTCTGTGAGGGCAGTCGTGGTGTTCACCGCTCTGCTGAGCAGCTAAGGGCATGCACAATGGAGCCAGACCACAAGCATTTGAGTGCTGCCTCTTCCATTTCCCAGCAGTGTTCACAGTTTTCTCACCCTTAAAATGTGGACAATGGCAGTGTCTACCTCATGGGATCATTATGAGGAGTAAATGAATAAACATGAGTAAAGCATTCAGAACTGGGCTTGGCACATAGCAGGCAGTCAATAAATGTTTGTTGTTATCTTCCCTGGTTCTCACATTAGGCAACTGAGGGTCACAGAACTGATAAGCAGCAGAGATGGCCTCTACCCAGGCATGGGGTTCCAGTATGATACAAAAGGCCCACCCTTCCCCTTCCTGCTACTTTGAAGTAGAGGGAGTCAGATCACCTCCTCAGGGTTAAAGTGGATCCACTTGCTCTGCCTGCCTGAGATGCAGAACAAGATCCTCCCATTTTGGAACACCCAACATGACATTGTGCAGGTGACGATCTGCAGAAATCCCATCCATCCTTTTACTCTCACTTCCTCTGGGGTCCTGAAGGTAGGTTAGATCCCCGCAGCAGGCAGCTGGTGGATAAGGGCAGGTAAATAGCTGCCCCTTAGTCTCATATTCCTTGAGATCAGACAGAATGGAAAGCAGAGCTGTGAAAATTTGGGAGCCCAGGTCAGCCAGGTGGGTCTTCAGTTTCCAGCACGTGCACCATGGAGAGCATGTCAAATAGGTGCTCCACCTCGGCTGCCTGCTCTGGGCTGAAGGAGAGGATGGCGCCAACTCCCTCCCTGCAGGTAGGGTGGCCAACACTGGCATCGTCAGTCTATCTGCTAACCTGAGAAGGGCCCGGAACAGTCACAGGGCAAGGTACTGAGGAAAGGCCAAACACAACGTTGAGGTAACTGACAGAGCTCAGACTGGAATGCGTGAACTCTGTAAGCCAGCATGACCCCATCTGCTCTTTAGTTCATTTCTTGGAAGCTAGCTTACCTGCAAAGCTTTCTTGGCTTCCTCTTAGGCAGCAACTTTACAGCTAGGTTTTTCATCAGTCTCATCTTTCATTTTACAGTGAAATATGATCAGTTACTACCTTCAACAAAACATGTTCAAAGCTGTGCCACCAGTGAGTCAGAAGGCCCCAGTGTAATGTCCATGGCATGTGAAAACACAACAATCAAATGGCCATTCCACAAACCTCTTTTTCTTTTATTCTTTTTTGTTTTTGGCCTGGTGTTCAATGGACATAGAAAATAATATGAATGCAATAACACATCCTCAGTTTTACAAATGCCTAGTAACCAAAGTCAAAAGAGATTACCTAGTGTGCACTAAAACAGACCGTCATCCAAAAACGTCATGAGCAACTAAGAAGTATGTAATTTAAGTTTGCACAATGTCATTGATGCTTCATTGTCTTACTTTGTTTATCTTCATAAAGTTGTTTTCAGGAAAGGGGTCTTTAGTCAATCACAGCAGTTCTTTTCCTGAAGCTCAACAGGGTCACAGACAACTGCCTAGCAGGGCCCTGGAGCAGTTCTGGACTTCTCCTCATCTGTCAAATGGAGGGGTTGGCCTAGGTTTAGATAATTTCTAAATTATCTTCCAACTTCAAATATATGTTTTTCTTACTTGTTCTGGACTCAAGAACTTTAAAATATGTGCTGAGCTGTTTTCTGAGTTTCTAATTAGCCAAGAAAATGCTCTTAACTGAACCAAATGTCGGAGCATCAAGAGCAGAATAGAATGGGTAGGAGGGGAGTGGGTGCTGCCCTTTCTTGGCCCATAGGATGATTATCTGGTGAAAAGAAAATGTGACCCCCCTTGGGTGGAAGTGCCTCTCAGGCACATGGCTTAGTGGGCCAACAGCCCCCTTTGGGAATTAGGAGCAGACATCTCTTCCTCTGGGCAGGACTCTGCTTGGTGCGTAAAGCCCCACCGACTCCTCAACCAAGCCCTGTGGGCAGGGCACCACCTGCACAGCCCACCCGAAGACCAGTGGGATTGGCATTGTGTCCACAAATAGAACCTACAACACCTAAGCAGGAACCTGATTTTTTGTGTTCTCTAAACTCTCTTACCTAAAAATAAGCAAGCAAACAAAGAAACACCTTGGTGCCTGGTGAATAGAGATTGCTTGAATTACAACACATGGCTGTCTCACATCACAGAAAAAGCATGTTTTGTGAGTAGGTCTGGAAGAATGTTAGCCTGGGTTCTCTCAGGAAGCAGAGCCTAAGAAAGGAGGGTGATGCAGATGGTTTATTTGGGAAACATAGGCACCAGGAATGGGAGGCTATGAGATGTCAAACAAGAAGGAGGGAAAGCCCATCCAAGGTGCTTTATTGAGCTGGTCCCTCATGTGATCAAATGGGGCTCCATCCTGCTTGCACCTTTGAGGACTTTCCCCTCATGGAGTGAAAGAGGATCATTTCCTGGCTCCTGACACCAATTGGTCAGTGTTGCCCCTGGGGTGTGAACCTCAAACATCCAGGTGTGTTCACCTGCCAGGATGGTTAAGTTGATGGTGGTGACAGCAGAGGCACTGGGTCAAGGAAAGCAAACCCATGTCTGTTTCTGGCAAGGCTGAGTCACTGCGTCCTCTGGGATAGAGGGCATCTGATGGGAAAACCTAACACTGAGTGATTGGCTGGTCTCCTTAAGGGATGTGTGCCCTATAGAGTGTTGGTTCTGTGTCCCTGTCTCTGGTGACAGGCACACGTTCAGTACAACAGTTGCTAGACTGGTCTTGGCGAGACGGCAGTCATGCTGTTGGGGCCATGCAGACCCTCTGTCCATCATGCAAGTCCTGGGGCAGCTGGTCAGCATCCCCAGGATATCCCATGCACCCAGTGGTTCTCTGCCACAGTGGCAGAGGAGGTACTCTGGTGGGCCTGGAAGTGAGACCGAGATCCCGGTGCTATGTGCGCAGTAGCACAGGGCCATCTACATGGTTTTCTCCACACTTTGTTATCTCCTTGTCTCCAGATTTCAGGTTTGTTCCTCTACAGCTTCTGACCCAACCACCAAGCCATTCTCCACTGCCCATGGGTTCAAATACACTCTTAACTCAGACCACTTCTCCCTCCCTACAAAGTGAATTAGTAAGCACATTGTTCACCTCTCTGCTCACTGGGAGGAGTGATCTTCTCTATCCTTCAGGGACACCCTACGTGGGGCTGTAGTCTGGTCATGGTCCAGTATTTTTTAGCACCAACTTGTCAAGAAAACCTATGTATAAACTTGGTCCATCTTTTTCTCATTGGTTGTTTTTAGGGGAGTGTAAGGTCTTAGGTATGAACTGAGGAAGAGAGGTAGATAAGACAGGAATCCGAGGCAGAACTTACTGTGCCCTTGTCCAATCCCATAAACTGCTTCCACTGTATGATGCATTACTGTTGTGCCACCCAGCTCACAATGTGTAGTTCTGGCCACATGGTCACTTGATGTTCCATAGTCAGAAGATTCATCTCTACCAGGGGTCGGAACTGTTTTTCAAATGGTTTATAGTTTTCGGCTGCAGAAGGGAGGTCTGGCTCTAGAAATCTAGGACCTGTGATACAACTAACTCTCTTTATGACTGGGCTTGACAGAGATAACACATACACATCTTCATTTATAATAAATAGCACCACTAGATCTGTTGGTCATACGGCCTGAGTGACAGGGCCACTTATGCTACCATGGGATCTGCTGCAGATACTTAAAAGTCACAGCCTTCCAAGTCACCCAATAAATGGGGCAGAGCAGTATTCCCAAAGTAGCATATGCTGTCTCTAATTTTAAACATTTTTAGTGGTTTGAAAATACCTCCAAATTCTTTGACACTCCTACCATCAAGAGATGGGGTCCAAGTCCCCTCTTCTGGCATCTAGCTAGGGTTTTTACTAATAAAAGAGGGCAGAAGATATACTATGTGACTTGGGAGGCTGGGTCATGAAAGGTCATGTAGCTTCTCCCTCATTCATTAGGACATTTTCTCTTCCAGCTATCCTGAAGCATGTTGTGAAGAAGTCCAAGCCACATGGTGAGGGAAGCCCAAGCCGTCTGTTGATGCTCCAACACATTGTCTTCACTGAGCCTTACCTTCAAGTTACCCAGCCCAGCACTGAAAATACAGGTGAAGATGACTCTGCAAGATTTCAGCCAGTCTGAGTCACCCCCAGCCATTTGAGTTTCCCCATCTAAGACTACAGGCAGCCTTTTTCAACCTGCTTCCTCATCTGAACCACAGAAGGCAGGAAATGGGTTGAGTGACTATTTTTTCAGTTTTCCCAAGTATGGTACATAACTAGTACCATTCTAGATACACAGGAGAGAAATTAGTTCATTACATACAATTGAATGCCTTAGGGCATTAGGACTTAATTCTGTCATGGAGCCCCAATTTTGGAATGCTGACAAAAATCAAAAAGAGAAGATATTACTGATGTGTCCTGTCCAAATTCCTGACCCACCCACCAAGTTTTGGGTTGGTTTGTTATGGAGCAATAGATAACTGGGATAAGGTACAAGATCGAACATCTTGCCTTTTACCTCAAAGATGTTGTACCAGCACACCCAGATCACTGGACTCCTAAAAATGTCACTAATGTTGCAGGTTAGGGAATATGCACCAGAGAGTTTCACTTCTCTGACATACAACTTGGTATTTCTGTTTACCAGGTTAAATTTGCATGATGTCCTTAATACAGTGTTCCAGCATGCCTATGGAATACCAAGACTTAAGGTCCCTTAAGACTATTTTGTGACATTGCACAAGAGGCTTATCATAGCTTTAAGCAAGACTTTAAATGTGTACTGATGTCCTCTTCAGTTAAATGAGACTTGCTTTTTATCCTGTTTATTGATGAGGGGTTCAAAAGTACATATTCGTGAGATCAGTAACAACATACAGAGTGCCAGAGGCTGTGTTGAACTGTTTTAATAAAGATATCATGTCTAGCTCAGCAACTGAGATTGGGTTGACACTTGGTTAAGTTTATGGTAGTCCACTCTCATCCACCATGATCTGACAGTATTTTTTCAAGAGGCATACAGGTGATTTATAGAGGAATGTGATGGAGACAATCATCCTTACACACTTTGTCTTTGATGGCGGCACCCATTCTCTTTCAGGATGCAGTGTTGACTTGGGTGTCCTCTCTTGACTGGTGGGATTGCAGAGGGATAATTTAAGAGGTTTCCACTTGCCCCTTCCTACTCCAGACTTTACTCTGCAGGGCATGGAACTAGTGTGAGGATTCTGCCATCCACTTTGTTTATCCATCCAAATTATGCACTTGGGGAGTGGGGAAATAACCGCAAGTTGGGTCGATGGACCTATAGGATCTACTTGAAGGTGTACTTGTGCCAGCAATCAACTTTTTTTCTCCAATTTTATGTCAAGCACCACCTTAGTTGGCTGGGATATCTGTCTCATCATTGGGAACACTCTGGTTTTTAGCCACTGCCACAGATGCCTGAGGGGCAAAGCATATTCCAACCTTTTTACCCATATAGTAATCATATACCTTCTACTATCACTTAAGAATTGCCAACTGGCCTCTGACATTCCAGAATCATATGTTGACTGATGCTAAAGAGCCCAGACCTATGGCAGCATTCCCCCTATCAACCCAGCTTATAGAGGACAGCCATCACTGGAGTTTCTCAAAAGATGCCGGTGCATTTCTTACTGCTTTAGTCAAAGGAACGTAACTCTGGGACTTTCTAGGGAATATAGACAGATGGAGAGTTCTCTGATCTCACTAATAAATACATTTAACATTTCCATCCCCCCTCCTTGGCCTTTCCTCAGTAGTCTGCCAATGTCATTCTAGCAACTCTACCTTACTTACTGTAATCCATTGTCTTATCCAAGCTTCAAAGAGGCACGCCAGCAGTGCGTTATGACTGGATCCTGATGTTTTTGCCAGGATGTTAAATCCTGAGTCAAGGAAGAATGCTCCTGTGTCAATGGATTCTTCCCATCTGCCTTTATATTCAGGCCTCATTTGTACTTAAGATGTACTTCCATGCGTGTTTTCTGGTTTCTTCCAGTTTCTACTTCTCATGTCTTGCAAGTCTTCTGGTATACAGGATCAGGCATTACATTTCCTGGATCAGGCTGTGCTAAGACCTGATTACAGCTATTGGTAATGAGAGGAGGGCAAGGTCAAATCTTGAGGAAGACAAGCATCATCTTCTAAAGCACCTGCTTCAGATGAGACCTTAGCAGCATTTCAACATAACGGGAGCCTGTTTTACCCTGGAAAGGGGGATATAGTATTTTTCTTTTGAGTCCAGAGTAGATGATAAGATCTGTTTTTTTTTTGCCATCTGTCATTTGTCCAATTTCGTCTATTCCTGTCTTTATTTAGGCTGAGTATTTTTATGATACCATTTGAAAAACTTTATTGTCTTCTTAACTAAAACTCTTTGTTTTGTTATACTGTACTTAACATATAGCTTATGAACCTTAAAATAGGATTCATCTATTTCTTCCCTCCAAGGCTTTGTGCTATTTTTGTAATACATTTCCTTTATGTATATAATAAACCTTACTTTACATTAATTTTTTGTTTAAACAATTATCTTTCAGAGAGATTTAACTAATTTTTAAAACTCTTAAATACTTAACCTATGTTACAACCATTTCCAGGGCTCTATATTCCTTTGTGTGGATCCAGAGTTCTGTCTGGTATCATTTTTCATTCTTCCTGAAGGACTTTCTTTAATATTAGTTGTAGCTTGGATCTGCTGGTGACAAATTCTTTCTTCTTTTGTATTTCTAAAAAGTATTTTGTTTTCATTTCTGAATAGTATTTTCACTGGGTATAGAATTCTAGGTTGACAGTTTTTCATCTTTAAAGCTATTGCTCACTGTTATCTGACTGCTTTATTTCTGATGAGAAACTACTGCCATTCTTTTGTTGTTATTGTTCCTCTGCACATAACATGCCTTTTTCCTATGACTGCTTTTGAGATTTTCTCTTTACCTGTTGGTTTGAACAATTTGTTTATGCCATTCCTTGATTTAGTTTTCTTTATGCTTCACTTGCTTGGGCTTCAATTCTTTTTCCATTGCCTGACCTTATTTCCTTGTAGACACTCAAAATTCCACAGAATGGATTTAATAAGAGATTGGATATTGTGGATAAAATATCTTTAAGAACTTTAAGAAATAGCAGTAGACACTGTTTCCAACTAAACACAGAGAGAAAAAAAAATGAAAATAAAAATGGAGGTTCACTGATCCTTAGAAAAAAGATTGTAGTTTTCAAATTGTACGAGTCCAATTTGGGTCTTTTAAATATTTTTCATCTTTGTAATTCACTAGTTGACCACCTGTAATACAATTTAATAATTATTTTAATATCCCTGTTTATTCTAACATCTGTGTCAGTTGTGGGTTGGTTTTGATTAGTTGTTACTTCTCATTATTGGTCATATTTTCCTGCTTCTTGCATAGCTGGTCATTTCTTACTGGATGCCATACTTTCTGGGTTTTACTTTGCTGGTGCTGGCTATTTTGTGTTTCTATAAATATTCCTGAGCTTTGTTGTGGGATGCAGTTAAATTGCTTGTAAACAGTTTGCTCCTTTTTGGTCTTGTTTATAAGATTTGTTAGGTGGAACCAGAACTGTGTTTATTCTAGGTTGAATTATTTTTTATTACTGAGATAAGAATCTTGTGAGTACCTACCCAGTGCCCCATGAATTGTGAGGCTTTTCAGTCGGCTGGTGGAAACAGGTATTATTCATGGTCCTGCTCCCTCTAGTTTTTTGGGGTGGTAACTTCCTCATTGGGTAGCTTTCTTACAGGTATTACTTGAACAGTACTCTACTGAATACTCAAGCAGGACCCTCTGTAGGTGTCTGGTAGTCTTCTCTGTGCAGCTCTCTCCTCTTCAGTAGTCTGTCCTGAAAACTCTAGCTGACTGGGTCGTCAGGAATCATCCCATATTTTCACAGGGAGTCCGCTGAACTCCTGTGCCTAGATTCCCTGTCCCTGCATGGAGGCCTAAGAACTCTCTCAAGGCAGTAAGCTTTTGCAGGGCTTCTTTAATATGGGCAGTTGTTTGTTTCCCATCTCTTGGGAGTCATTGTTTTTGGGAGTTGCTTGATACCCAGTGTCTTAAAAACTGTCATTGCAAGTTTTTGTTCATTGTTTTGGTTGTTCCAGGGAGGAGGGTAAGTCCAGTCCCTCTTATTCCATATTAGCCAGTAGTGGAGTCTCTGTCTTTAAAATATCTAATACTACATTTGACCTGTCATTTGTAGAACATTTCAAAGATCTTGAGTGTAGATACCAAGCTGAACTAATCTTTGTAACCCTATATGATTGACACAGGACTTTGCATCTAGTAGGTGCTTGGTAAATGGTTGGTAAACTGAATTGCAGTAGGGATAACAGGTGAAAATTTCCCAAAAGGTTGTTTTTTGATTTATGCAAGAAAGAAATATCTAACCTAAGAGTTCCATCATGGAAAATTTTAAAAGAAATGATGACCTTTACATTGTGGGAAGTGTTCAAGCAGAATGAGGGTGCTCATTCACTAGGAGTCAGCATTCTATATTGTCCAGAGAAAGCAGTTTTCTGTTATCTCCTCTCAATCTTATTCTATGCCAAATATGAGATACTATAAAAATAATTATTAAGTCTCTTTCTCTAGATTAATTATTAAGTAATTGTGAATGACTCTCTCTCAAGATTAATTATAAAAAAGATATTCCCTTCTAAACTTTTCTATGGCTATACTCTTTATTATCTACACAACATCAGATAACAAGGAAGCCTGGATACTATTATCCCCAACTGGCTGATTGAGAAATAGAAAAACATGGGGCTTAGGGGACTTGATTTAAGTTACACAGTCAACTATAGAACCAAGCCAAGAACACAAGCCCCTCAATTCAAGACAGCATGCTTTCCCTTTGGCTATTCTGCCTCAGAATACCAATGGTGATTTAAATAGCCCGATTCTTATTTTTTTAATGTGGGTTTTAAAAAGTAGGCAGGAACATAAATAGCAGAACAACTGTAGGATTCAGAAAATATGGCATGTGTTATCATCATAAAAAATAAGACTGAATTTCGAGTTGTTCTGCAGCAGAGGTTAAACAATAAGAGAATGGAGTAGGGATCCCCAAGGCCCTGATGATTTGAGGGATCTATGCAAGCCCTGAATTAAATCAGATGAGCAGGGGTTCAGCTGAGCTAGACAACTTTTGAAGTAAATAAAACACATCCAGTAACACAAGCTCATTTCATATAACAGTTTCTGGATAAAGGAGTTTTAGATAATAAGGACTTCACAGCATAAACAAGCACAAGGGACTCAGAGAAGGAGGAACTAACTGAGAAAATTCAACTCACAAGAAAGCTGGTACCTATAACCACATTCTGTTTGGCTTCAGATGATTAAATTTCCAAAATCCACTGAAGTGGGGTGGTGAACAGGATATACCATGTTGAGAAATTAAACAATCTTCCTAGCCTATGTCACTGAGTGACAAAATAGAATTGCAGTTCATCAATGCCTTAGGAAGGCAGGACACAGTAAAGGCTGTACAGGCCAAGACTGGAGCATCCTGCTGGTACGGAGGAGCAGGGAGACAGGGAAGAGGGAGTGAGGAGGATGGGGCTACAGGGCTTTATCAGGAGGTCCGAATTAGCATTTAGGTTCAGCTGCACTTCCATAGCAGGATGGAAGTGGGAAAGAGAACTAAAGGACCAAACAAGCCTGGATATTGAGCAAAAATATCAGACCTGGTTAAGAATAGTGGGTTCTGTCCACCACCAGTACCAGCACCCCCACCTCACTGCCTCAAACTCTCCCTTTTTCTGTCTCCAAGATCTAAAGTCCCCTTGCCATCCAGCTGGGAACCCCATGGCTTGAGACCTAGTAGAGCAGAGGCAGGGCCCTGGGAGTGAGGAGCAAAGGGGATAGAAGGATCAATGAGGCCTGGAGAAGAAGGAGAAGTAGAGACGGTCCATCCAAGAGGAAAAAGGGGCAAGTCCTTGGTCCAACTGGAAAGGGGAAGAGAGAGGAAGGCTCAGAGGTGCCATTTCTGAGCTCTTTACAACCTCTGCAGTGTGGTATTTCTCCCGTGAGTTGAAGTCAGTGGGAACATGAGATAATTTTTGTGAGAAGAGGATTCCCTTTTTTGTTGCCTGTCCATATTCAGAATAAGTCTAGAGAAAGCCACAGTTTGGAGCCAGTTTTCCTTTAACACCTCTCCAACATTGCCTAATTTCCCTACCCCCCTTCCTTAACAAAGAATGAAAAAAACCTCCTTGTGAGAGCCCAGGCAGGCAGCTGTAGCAGCGGGAATCCAATCACAATGCTTTGTTTCCACAGTATTTATTTCTATTGGTGGTAAATGATCTGATTTTAAATTTATAGCTTTAAATTTATAGTCATTTAAATTTTCTTTAAAATGAAATCTGAAAAAAAATTTATTGAAACTCAAGCTGGGTGATTTGAAACTAAATATCAAACAAAATCCATCATTGACCTAAATGTCAAGAAAATGACAGGATATTATGGTGGAACTAAACCCTGGTCTGGAAATTAAGACTCTGTCATGGATGCCAAGTGTAATTTTGGGTCATAGTGATTTCATTGCATTTTTATCACTTAAAGACATACTCCTAGCCAGAACTGAGCATGAGATGCTCAAAGTTTTAACATACTAAGTAACTAAATCTCTAGTCAAAGACTAAAAAATAAATTGCTTTAGTGAGTCTGTGCCAACTTAGCACACATATAAGCTCAAAAATATTTAAAGTTCATATGAAGACCCCCATCCTTAAAGGGGCTCTTGGATGCCAACCATTGGAGTAGATTTTTTTCTAAGGGATCTTCTGGTTCTAAAATTCTGTACCATATATTCAATCCAAGGGCCAGAAAGGCACTGATCTGATAAGAGAAGATGGTGATAGATTATCACATTGAAATCTCATTTTCTTTATCTCTACCTTACCTATCAAGTAGGTAGCCTAGAACGAATCTACATGAAACAGAGGTCAGATGTTAAGCAGAGCCATTTCCCTTGTTACCAAAATCCCTTTCTCCTAAGAAAAATACTCTCATCAAAAGTTTTAGAATTAGTTTTTTGAAGGTCGAAGGACTTGAGGTCTTGACTAGGCAAGACAGGCAAGGGAACAAGGTGGTTTGGTTAGCCTACTTTGGGCCCTGAAAGGAGGGACGACCGTCCACCTCTGTGAAGTTCCTCCCAGTTGGCCTGCCCAGAGCATTTCCTATCTGAAGAATCCCCCAGCAAGCATCACTGCTCTATCTTGCAGGGAAAACAACAGGGGTTAGGATAGGCACTTTAGAGACTGATAGCCTGGGTTCAAATTTCAACAACCATAACAACTTCCATTTTATATAAATTTTCACATTTACATAATTAATAAGTCAGGGAAGTAGGTAATTCAGGGCAGTTGCTATTACTATAAAACCTTTGTGTGAATTTAAAAAAGCACACGTGTCTTTCCTTAAGCCAAGCTACACACACACACACACACACACACACACACACACTGGGCACATGAATCACCAAAAAGCACCCTGTCTTAGGGGCCAATGCACTCTGCAGTCCAGGGCTTGGCAAACAGAACAGGAAGAAAATTGAACACCCATCTGCCCCTCCACCAGGTACTTTAATAGAGGGCTCAACCTACCAAAGCTTACACTGTAGCCTGACAGTTATCAACATTTCACAGACAGGAATGGTTAGATATTTGTGTTTTTAAAAGATCATGCTGGCTGTTTTGTAGCAAATGGATTGGAGGAGGGTGCGATTGGATGCAAGGAGTTGCTAGAAGCTTATCATCACTGTTCAGGTGAAAGGTAATGGGCATTCAGGCTAACAGGTAGCAGCAGGATGATGAGAAGTGGACAGATATCCAGGGTATTTTGTAGACAGATCTGCAGGCTTCTGTGGGGGTTCAGGAGATGATGATGATGATATTTATAATACTATTTATGAAGGGCTTTTTATATACCACATATCAAGTTATTTGTTATAAGTGCTGAGAACAAAGAATATTAACTAAATTTCATTCCTACATGGTTGCCATAAGATTGAAATCTAACATAAAGAGCCTGTACTAGGGTAGATTTTTCATAAATGGTAAGCACTCATCGGATTATTACTGAGCAACCAGTATTTGGAATTCCTCTGTTAGTTAAGAAGCCCTGGTTTGCAGACATGGGCAATGGTATGTAAGGTAGGCAGTGGAGCATAATTAAGACAGACAGTGGAGCACACAGACATAGTCACAGAGCATTAGATTAGATTCCTTGTGTAACTTTTAAAGGTGACAGATGCTCAACTCCACCTCCGTTCAGTTGGTCTGGGGTAGGGATCTTGGTATCAATGTTTTGAATGCTCCCCAGAGAACCTGCATTAACTGAGTTAAAAGAAAAGTCTTTGGAAACAGATAATTTAAGGTGAAATCCTTCCTCTGTTCTTCATTGTGTAGTTTCCCCCGTCTAGGCCTTTGATTTCCTATTTGTAGGATAGTCATACAGGCCCTTGCAGGTTATGGGAGGATTAATGAGGGGTGGTATTACTCGATAGTACTTCTGGAGGCATCTCTCTTCATGCCCAGCTTGGCATGGTGCGTGGGTCCCACTGTGAGTTCAATAGATGTGGCTGCATGACTGTGGGGTCAGGAAGCAAAGGGACTTAGTGGGGCCACAGCCCAGCCCTGGGGCTGAGAGCTCTTCATCCATCACCTTGATTAATCCTGGCTGAAATATGGCTGTCTCTTACGATACAGAAACCCAGCCCCAGGGGGTAAATCAGCCACCCAAGGGCACCAAGACGGTGAGCTGGGATTGGAGTCCTATTCTGCATCTTTATGCTCTACATCAGGAATCTAATTCCTGGGATGGCTTGGCTGGAGAAGTGATGGTACCAGGAAGAGGAGTCCTTATCTGTCCTGCTTTGAACTGCTAGCATGAGCCACACAGTAAAAGAGAGAGAGGAGCTTGCAGCCAGCCAGGGTGGCTCAGAGCTTCTCAGACGAGAGCTCAGTGGTGGGTGGTGGGCAAGGAGAAAAGTATGGGGAGAGGAGACAGGCAGGAGGCCAGGAGCAGAGAGGAACAGGGAGCAGAGAGTTGCCTATCTAGTGTATGGCCAGGATAATGAAATGACAAATGCCAGCCAGCACAATAGCTGGTAAATGGAAAGTATTCAGTAATTGGTAACTTTTTCATCTTTCAGAGCTGCCTCTTGCCCCTAAGATAAGGGCAGGAGTCCATCCTATTCTGTGGGACATATCTGTAGGCTTGTTTGCCCACCTTTTCCCTCTCTGGAAATTGCTCACCCATTCACACGTTTATGGGGACAGCCATGGTTATACAATGTTCCTTTTGGTCTTTGTATCTATTAGAGAAAAGCAGCCACTCTGGCCTGGGAGATTCTGCTTTTCTATTTTTCATATGCATTTGCTTCTTATCAAAGCAGGTAATCTGCTACTGGTCAGATACAACTGCATTTGGGTAATGCACTGGGGTCAAGGACGTCCCAAGCCCCAGCCTGGGAATGCCGATCTCTCATAACAAATTAGAAATCAACGCTAGCAGCTTCCCTGCTAAGTAAAAAAATTACATAATCCCTTCTGCACCACTGCATTAGGCAGATTTTCTTTTTCTTTTCCTGAACATAGAGTAAATCCCAAGAGTTTTAAGCCATGGTGCCTCTCTTTAAGCACAATATAAAATCACTACCAAATTTAAATAAAAAATAAATTATGTGTTGTGCTAAGAGAGTCTCTTGTCAAAAACTCTCACACAATTAACACACTAGCACGATATGTTGCTAATTTCATGTCACTGGAGTCTTTTCTACTTCAGAATATAGCAACAGAATTGGGCCAGAGCTCCTGTAATAACAGGATTTTGTTCAAATATACAGCCCTGCGCTGCACGTTATGTTGTAGGCATGGCGACAAGCAGAATCACGGCAATGCATGAAATAACTTACTCCCGCAAATACAACTGGAAGAATCTGTCTCTACCTCCTCTGCACCAGGAGAGGGAGAGAGACTAAGAGAGAGGGTTAAGAACTGTCCGGTTCGGGCAGGGGAAGCGTGATTATCAATGCTTGGCTTTTCACGTACTTACACAAAGGGGGCAAACACCAGGTAAATTCAACTCGGGGATGCAAAGCCAGGAACTCTGGAGCTCCGAGTGCCCTGGTTTCTCTGACTCCCTCTCCCACCTCTTAGCCTCCTTGCACAGGGCCTGGTCTTTTCCATAACAAGAACAGCGATAATGAAAATATTTTGGCAGCATTCAGGGCCTTTCACATTGTGACCCTGACCTTCAAATCAATTTTCTTTATTCTAAACCCGACCTTGGCGTGCATTCTCTCTGGCATTCAATGTTAGTTACAAAATCCTGAACTCCCCGAGACCTTCGTTCCTCCTGCAGATAACCAAGGCAGGCCACACTGGTGAAGCAAGCTCTTGACAAAGAAAAATAAGAAAATCAGCAAGCCCTATGTGTTTTATAGGAGTCTCATTTGCACCAAATGCCATTAGCCCCATTATTTACTCAGACAACAGTGGAGGCAGCCACACTGCCCTGCTTGCATAGGGACCTTTGGATGACACCATGCATCACTGGCTGGCACAGCGCTTCGCTTAAATAGTGATATGTAAGGTAGAGCCTGTTACATTTCATCCATCACCCATGGGTTCCGCGAGTGCAGAGACTGGAAAAATTGTGCACATTTCTCCATTGCTGCCTGCATCAATCCTAGGAAGGGAGTGCACTGAAAAGAGAAAGTGCCGATTTCAGCACACGTGTTAAAGAGAGAAGCAAAGAATAAAAGGAAAAGAAAACATCTCCCAGACTGAGCTGGGGAAAGGTTTTTAAAGAAGACTGCCTTTCAGAACTCCTGTACCTCTACTATGAGAAGAAGTACCCACAGAGACAAGAGTTCAGGGTCATCCTACATTGACGGGGAGAAGTTGGCTGGCAGGGGCTGTTTTTCTGCAAATTAGTTGTCTCTCAAGGGTAACGGTGGGGGAGGAGCAGAGGAAAATGAATTGGAGCTGTTGAATAATTGTGTATTGTTTGGCTGGTCGTGGGCCCTCTGAACTGATGCTCCCAGAAGCCTTTCTGGGCCTTTCTTTCATATGGGCCCGGACGGGAAGCCTTTCACAGCTGTTGACAAGTGTCCTGTAGGGGCAGCGAACGAACGGGACAGCAGTGTGGCCCCACAAACAATGGTCCCCAGGACGACGGCTCCGCTTGGCCAGAAAGGCACGGGCTGCTGGGCATTACTGTCTAACACAGGGCTGGGCGGGCGACTGGGCAGGACAGGGAGGAGAGAGATGCCCAAAGTCTGTGCTGGTCTCGGAGGCCTGCCGGGCGGGCCCCGCGGGAAACTGCAGCAATGCCGCGGGCAATGGTAGAGCAGCTTTCCCTTGGAAGGGATGTTTCTAAAACGAAAACGAATGGGTTCGTCTAAAAGTGTCTGCTTGCTCTTAGGAACGCTCAGCATTGCGTTTGTCCTTCGATGTCTCCCGCCCTCGTTCGGGCATTGAAACCGCGGCGCCATCTCAGCTAGGGCTTCTCTGCTCCCCCTAAAGTGATTCGAATGGCAGAGGACCTAAAAGTCACAGTTCGGGGACTCTAGAGGGAGTCTGAAAGCACCCTCCACATGGGAGACACTTTTTTGAAGTCTTGTATTTGTTTACCTTTAAAAAAAAAAACACCTAAAACGGATATATTGTGCAGTAGTCTGAAATATTTAACATTAAAAATAGCATTTTAAATTCCTTTATTTCCTCAATTCTAAGCTACCAAGCTAAGATGCAGCTCAATCTATATCCAAAGGAAAAAAAAAAAGACGACAAGCACCAATTTAAATACATACTTTGAGGCTGAGAGGCAGCCATCCAGATTCCAAAGCTTCAAGCGTGAGTTAGAAAAATCTGTCTTAAAATCAAGGAAATAGAGTAATTATAATCAAGGAACATGGAAACACCAGAAATAACCAGTTTAATCTGTGGCTCCAGACACACTGGGGCATACTCCAGTTTACAAAGTATTACAGAGGAGGCAGCTATTGTAAAGTGATGAAAAATAGACTTACCTGGTTGTAGCCACCTTGTAATAAAACGCTGCGCTCATTCATTCTGTCAGAACGCAGTGCAGCAGTAGGCACATAGCAGGTGTTCAATAAATATTTGTTGAATTGAAAGTTGTTGATAGCACTCTGTATTAACTCTCCCCTCTAGGTAGCCTATGGCAGGGTGGGAAGTGTGGGAGGGGATGTGTACTCAAGCAGTGTGACAGCTTTCCTGGGAGGGCAAAGCAGGTTAGAGCAGCAGGTGATAGATGTCATCAGCTTTCTGTCAGGGTTAAGGCCCTGGGCTCATGTCCTCTCTCTGTCCCTGACTAGTTGCATGATCTTGAGATCTACTTCTCCAGCAAAAGAAGGCATCAAGTCCCACCCTCCCAAACGTCTGCTTTAACAATTCTATGATTCTGAATATTTGGATATATTTTAAGGGAATTTTATTTCTCACCAGGCAGTTCCGGGGCTGAAGAAAAGGCTGCTCACTTTGGTGCCCTTGGCCTTATTCTGGGGAGAAAAACCCCAGAACTGAAGAAGTACTGTAAAGTGGGGTGAAAAACACTGCCATTATCTTTTTAAAAATTCACTGTAGATTAGGTAATTCACAAAGCAGGTCACTGTAATTCACAGTTCACCTCCCCTCTCCCTCATTCTCTCTGCCCAGTTGTCATTTTCTAATGCATAGCTCACTTAGCACAGGTAATCAAACTGGTTGAAGTGGGCAGAATGATCTTAAATCAAATGATATTGGCTCAAATTTTTGTTACTGTTAAGACTGATCATTTGTTAAAATGACCCTGATTTTAGGAGCAGGAGCAGGAAATGAAAAAAAATTAATGACAATTTCAAGTTTTAAACACCAGGCAGAAATGTACACTTTTATTTTGTTCAGTAAAAAGTGAAGTTGGTGATTCTTTTTTTAAAATTTATTATTTTATTTTGATATCATTAATATACAATCACATGAGCAACATTGTACTTACTAGATTCCCCCCATTATCAAGCCCCCACCACATACCCAATTACAGTCACTGTCCATCAGCATAGTAAGATGCTATAGTCACTACTTGTCTTCTCTGTGCTATACTGCCTTCCCCGTGCCCCCCTTACATTATGTGTGCTAATCGTAATGCCCCTTGTTCTTCTTATCCCTCCCTTCTCACCCACCCTCCCCAGTTCCTTTCCCTTGGGTAACTGTTAGTCCATTCTTGAGTTCTGTGAGTCTGCTGCTGTTTTGTTCCTTCAGGTTTTGCTTTGTTCTTATACTCCACACATGAGCAAAATCATTTGATAGTGGTCTTTCTCTACCTGGCTTATTTCACTGAGCATAATACCCTCTAGCTCCATCCATGTTGTTGCAAATGGTAGGATTTGTTTCCTTCTTATGGCTGAATAATATTCCATTGTGTATATGTACCACATCTTTATCCATTTATCTACTGATGGACACTTAGGTTTCTTCCATTTCTTGGCTATTGTAAATAGTGCTGCGATAAACATAGGGGTGCATATGTCTTTTTGAAATTGGGCTCCTGCATTCTTGGGGTAAATTCCTAGAAGTGGAATTCCTGAGTCAAATGGTATTCTATTTTTAGGTTTTTGAGGAACCTCCATACTGCTTTCCACAATGGTTAAACTAATTTACATTCCCACCAGCAGTGTAGGAGGGTTCCCCTTTCTCCACAACCTCGCCAACATTTGTTGTTTGTCTTTTGAATGTTGGCCGTCCTAACTGGTGTGAGGTGATATTGCATTGTGATTTTAATTAGAATTTCTCTGATGATTAGTGATGTGGAGCATCTTTTCATGTTCCTGTTGACCATCTGAATTTCTTCTTTGGAGAAGTGTCTATTCAGATCCTCTGCCCATTTTTTAATTGGATTATTTGCTTTTTGTTTGCTGAGGCACATGAGTTCTTTATATATTTTGGATGTCAACCCCTTATTGGATATGTCATCTATGAATATATTCTCCCATACTGTAGGATGCCTTTTTGTTCTACTGATGGTGTCCTTTGCTGTATAGAAACTTTTTAGTTGATACAGTCCCACTTGTTCATTTTTGCTTTTGTTTCCCTTGCCCATGGATATATGTTCATGAAGAACTTGTTCATGTTTATATTCAAGAGAGTTTTGCCTATGTTTTCTTCCAAGAGTTTAATGGTTTCGTGACTTACATTCAGGTCTTTGATCCATTTTGAGTTTACTTTTGTATATGGGGTTAGACAATGGTCCAGCTTCATTCTCCTACATGTAGCTGTCCAGTTTTTTCAACACCAGCTGTTGAAGAAGCTGTCATTTCCCCATTGTATCTACATGGCTCCTTTATCATATATTAATTAACCATATATGCTTGGGTTAATATCTGGGCTCTCTAGTCTGTTCCATTGGTCTATGGGTCTGTTCTTGTGCCAGTACCAAATTGTCTTGATTACTGTGGCTTTGTAGTAGAGCTTGAAGAATTTGGTGATTCTTAAAATGAAAATGCAGTGTTTCCACTTGAAGAAATCCTAAACTTATAAACCTAGAGCAGAGAGTGACATTTTTAATCCTTAAAGGATTGTCCTCTCTACAATGATTTATCCTGTGGTTCCAACTTCCTAGAAGAATTCAAAGCACTGTTTACTCTCTGCCATAAAAATTCATATGCCACTTTAAAAGACAAATATATGACATTTGAAAAAATAAATAATTGAAGATTATATATTTCAGTATAAATAAAACACAGAGCACCTATATTCTTGACCTAAGATCTCTTTCCTGAAGTATGGAAACTTTGAAACTCTATCATAACAACCCATGTTGTTATTTAAGAAAATATTGATCAAGTCCTAACATATGGCAGGCCTAGTGCTAGTGCTGAGGATATATCCTGATTTCCTAACATATGTCTCTTTCCTTCTCCGTGGTGGCCACCCTCTCGGTGTCCCAGGCATGAGGTGTAATTGTGGGTCTGATCCACTGGAGAAGGGGATAATTATATTAGGATGATAACTAATGCTCTTTGAGAGGAACATTAAAGTTGAAGTTACAGTAAACAGTCAACCCTTACGTCAGAAGTGAGGTGCTCTCACCCGTGGAGACTGGCTGAGAGCGGTGGCTCCCGAAGCGTGGTCCTTTTGCCCCAGCAGCCTTGGCATCACCTGTGGTTTTCTTAGCACTGCAAGCTTCTGGCCCTGGCCCTGACCTACTGAGTCAATCTCTGGTGACAGGGTTCAAGAATTTGTGTATTAACAATACTCCAGGTGTTTTTCATGAGTATTACAGTATGAGAACCACTGCCCTGAAGTCAGTCAGGCTTCATGGGGGCAAAGCCTCTTACAAGTCTTCTTTCAAACCCTAATAAGATCGCCTATTGAATTCTACCATGTGCCTGAGAAATATCTCGTTTAATCTCCAAAATCTTCCTAGTTTCTTCCAACCAAGTCATTTATGCCAAGTCCCAAGGCAGAGAGAAAAGTAGCCAATTCTCAGTGATAATCAAATGGGAAGATATTTGGACAGGTAATTTTAGGAACCAGCTATGGATCGCTATGTACAATAATGAAGTTGAGCAATTAGGTTTGGAAAGCCAAGCACAGAAAATAATTAACCCACAAAGTAATCATCTTGTAAGTCCCAAAGCTAATGATTAAAATAAACTTGAAACAAATGATTGTTTAACTTTTAAGCTGTGCTTGTTTTAGCCACAGTGCGTTTCAGGTGTGAACTCCCGGGAATTCTTACTGCCTGCCGAGACTGGCTTTAGGGCAAGGGCGTGTGTCCATTTTTCTGTTTCTCCTTCTCCCAGGAAGGTTGCTTGGGTATCATAAAATACCACTCCAGTCGGGGTCAAGGAGGTTGTCTGGGCTGCTCAGCCCTGCTCAGCTCTGGGGTGCATCAGGAGGTGGTATTTAGTGTGCAGCTGGGGTGGGCTTCAGCCATATTGGATTCTGTATAACCTTGGAGGCTGAGATGCATGCTTGGTCTTTATGCAGCTTGCTTTGCACTTTCGTTGGCAGTTTATTATTGCAAAGCATGGCTCTCCCCTCCCCCACTCGCCTCTCCACCCAAAGAAGTGAATTACTAACTAGAAAATGAGACAGAAATGAGAT